>NC_090933.1:1377892527-1378195557 GCF_040938575.1 Ambystoma mexicanum
GCTCCTAATATTGTGTGTAATGTTGTAATTGTACTTCTCATCCTCCCTCCATGCCCCGTGGGCGCTCTGAAACAATAAATACAAAACATACAAATACAAACAGTATGGGTGTAATAAACACCTCACAGCCCATCCCCCTCTAAGAGGGCATCTGCCCCTCACACTGGTACATACAACATAAGCCATATAGATATAATATGGCTGTTTCAGATTCAACAAAATAACAATTGTATTCAGAACATAAATTCTGTAAACAAGTATCCTTGTAACTTGGGTCGGATCCCCCTCCCCCAGGATCAATGAAAGACTTTCCCAACTTACAGTATCTACTCAAGAAAGTTCTTTTCAACATCCAAGTTCTGCTCCAAAAGTAACACAAAGTTCTCTTCACTCCAAAAGTCTTTTACTTTGCACTTGGATTTGCATAAACAATGTTTGTCACTCTTCAGCAAATGATTTATCAAAGTTTCCAAAAACTCTTCTGTATTTAAGCACAAAAGACTTTGGGCCTCATCATGAGTTGGCCGGTATCCCAGTGATAATTGTGCTGGGAGACCACCCAACGCAATTAGCGTTACTGCAACTCGGTCTGGCGCAATTTGTGCTGGATGCTTAGTTGCAGAGGGGGCAGTAAGTCCCCATTCCCATTCTGTCCACTGGACCCAATGGGGTTGGGGGTGCTATTACCGCCGGCAGTAATAGCAACAAAAATTGCCTTGAAGCTGGCACATTCACGTCCAGCTCAGAGCTGGAGGTGAATTCCCCAGAACACGAGATTGGGTGGAGCAAAAATGTGGGGGTGATGGCCATAATTGCCACATTTTACCGCTCCGCCCAACTCGTGGGGAGGCCTTTTGTCTTCACCCTTCTTCTTCTTCATGAACATTACCAGATTGTCTGGGTAGCTTTCACCATAGCTTATTATATCGTAACAGTGAACTTGCCATTTTCTTTCTATCACAACCGTGAACCACAATGTAGTATTAGGCAGTGCTAGTTGTCATCTTGTTGAGATATTACCTCCTCGTTACTTTGGCAATGATAGTTGCGCACTTTCTCTTCTCGCTTTCTCTCAACATTAGTATCATGCCAACATTGATTTCCTTTATTAGTTCGGTCTTCAAAGTACTTGCAAGCAGCCAGTGGTCTCTTGCCGAACAAATTCCAACTCACAAGTCTCCACCTGCTGCCGATGCGACTTCTGCTTCTTCAGTCAGACCCTGAACTTCTGACAGCTCCAGTCATGCTCCCACAGTCCGCACCTTCCTAGAAAGGAGCCAGTTCTGCTTTCTACATACTCCAGTGCTCGCCAGCCGCTGGAGTAGGGCATAGGAAAAGGAGAGCTTCTTTCTCCCATGGGACAGCCTGTCAAAACACTACTTCCCACTGGGCAACCTCTGTACTTCAGGTTCCCGACTTCTATGACTCTCTCAGCACCGCAATCTGCTGCTGCTGTCTTTGCTGCTCCCATGGCTTCGGGCTACTCCTTCTGCGTTCACCTCTTCTCCTTATTCTAATGGCCTGCTCCTGAAGGGGTCTTAGATAGTCAAAGGTTCTGGTCAGGTGTGGGTCATTAGAAGCACTACACTGCATACTGCAGTTCTGTGCCTCTGAGTTCCTTTTCCTCGTCCCAGTACCCAGAGACTTGAAGTCCCTAATGTTCGGGTCACTTTTTACATGAAAATCCTCAATTTTACAATAGGCCATTAAGATTGTGGGAATGTTAGGGAAGTTAGTTACAGGGTTCTCCCAATTTTCCTGACCGACCTGAGTCTTCTCCCATGAGATCCCCCCGCCGAACACCACCCCCAGGGTCAGGATCTGGAAGTGTCTGCCTCTCCCTGGCCACATGAGACGGACCCCAGGCCAGGGTCTTTGGGATAGTTACCTCTAACTCATGACAGCAAACAAAAGAACACCCCAAGGGAAATCAATGAGACAGGGCAACAAAGAAAACCAGCGTCAACAAGACCAGGAAATCACAATCCACAGTTACCAGAATGTTCCGTAGGAGCAGAACTGCCAAAATGGTGAGGCCACCGTTCCTGGAAGCTAGGCAGAGCTATCTGCAGCAAGTGCGACGAGTACTCACGTAATGCCCTTCTGAGAACCTTGCCTCTTTGAGGAGTGATACGGTCTGGTGACAGGCTCCTTTTAAATCTGGAAACTACATGCATAGAACAGGCGCACTGCTCTTGGAGGTGTGAGTCGTGACAAGGTGAACCACTTGAGAACTGTCACTCCTGAGAGGATCACAGGTCTGTGTGTCACTGTCCAACCCTCTCCTAGGCGGATGCACACCTGAATAGAGGAACTTCCAAGCTCCACCCTTGCCACACTTTTCCACACCGCCCTGGGCCGCCATTTCTCGTTTTCTAAAGTGGCCGGCTGGTGCTACCGCGGGGCTGCTGCGGTCGGCTTAGGGACATTGTATGACATACCACGAGCACACATAAATGCCATGTAGATGTCGGGTCAGCTGGCAATAAGATTTATTTTTTCTTTGTCTACGTTATGGTTGCAAAATATATTCAGTTCTGAAAAATAAGATTTAAAAAGTGCCACTGTGACCTTCTAGAAAAAAAGTGAGCTTCTGTTTCTCACAACTTACCCAATGATTCCCTGTAATTATGCATTCTGTCGAAGTCGCCATGCCTGGTGCTGGCAGCTACCAAGGTGCAGAGGGAGGCACTCGGTGGGGTGGCTGCCTAGCTGAGCTAGTGGATGGTTGGCCTGGGGTGCGATGGGTAGGAACCACTGGTTCTCCTCTCCCGCCCCCCTTTATATGTCAGGGGGCAATCACATGGCCCTCCGTGGTGCCAGAACTCCAGCCCTTACCATCCTTAAACACTGTCAGGACAGATGGCAGCCTTGCCCCTTCCAAGGGCCATTGAACCCTCAGGAATGACGGGCATCTCCACTCCAACCTCCCTAAAAGACCGTCCACACCCTCTAAGCAAACCTTCTGCTCCAGGCTAGGAAACGATGCACCTCCTATCAAGGGACAAGATTTCCATTCACTCAAACCCATGATGACCTCTGAGGTCATGCCTGTACAATGTTGCTTGTCCCCAGCTTTCTCTCATTCTGGGGGTGCAGCACAGTAGCCTCTCATTCTGGGGGTGCAGCATGCCAATTCCACTGTGTGCATCAGACGTGCAAAATAATAGCCTGCCAGATGTCATGCAGATGTTCACACGCTGAGCTATCTGCTGAGAATCTGCTGGACTGCCCAGTTGAAGGCTGGGCCCATCCCCCAGCCATAGTAGCCCCATGTGCAGGGAGGGGCAGCACCTAAACCCGAGCCTTTACCCGATCAAAAGACAGTGTTGAGCCTCAGTAAGAATACAAACCAGGAGCGGAAGGAAGACAGCATGAATGCACGCATGCCCAATAGGACTGTGGGGGCTACTGGAGCAGGCGCTTTGAGAGAGGTGGAAGGCGACGAAAGGACTTGAGTTGTAGGAAGTAGAGGTGAGAGTGGGAGAAGGAGCAGGAGGACTTGGTATCATTGGGATGGCGCGTTTATCAGGAGAAACCGGTACCAGGAGGATTTGGTATCATTGGAATGTCGTGTTTATCAGGAGAAAGCGGTACCAGGAGGAGTTGGTATCATTGGGATGACGAGTTTATCAGGAGAAAGTGGTATCATTGGGATGACGAGTTTATCAGGAGAAAGTGGTATCATTGGGATGACGAGTTTATCAGGAGAAAGCGGTACCAGGAGGACTTGGTATCATTGGAATGTCGTGTTTATCAGGAGAAAGCGGTACCAGGAAGAGTTGATATCATTGGGATGGCGTGTTTATCAGGAGAAAGCGGTACCAGGAGGAGTTGGTATCATTGGGATGACGAGTTTATCAGGAGAAAGCGGTACCAGGAGGACTTGGTATCATTGGAATGTCGTGTTTATCAGGAGAAAGCGGTACCAGGAGGAGTTGGTATCATTGGGATGACGAGTTTATCAGGAGAAAGCGGTACCAGGAGGACTTGGTATCATTGGAATGTCGTGTTTATCAGGAGAAAGCGGTACCAGGAAGAGTTGATATCATTGGGATGGCGTGTTTATCAGGAGAAAGCGGTACCAGGAGGAGTTGGTATCATTGGGATGACGAGTTTATCAGGAGAAAGCGGTACCAGGAGGACTTGGTATCATTGGGATGACGAGTTTATCAGGAGAAAGCGGTACCAGGAGGAGTTGGTATCATTGGGATGACGAGTTTATCAGGAGAAAGCGGTACCAGGAGGACTTGGTATCATTGGGATGACGAGTTTATCAGGAGAAAGCGCTACCAGGAGGAGTTGGTATCATTGGGATGACGTGTTTATCAGGAGAAAGCGGTACCAGGAGGAGTTGGTATCATTGGGATGACGTGTTTATCAGGAGAAAGCGCTACCAGGAGGAGTTGGTATCATTGGGATGACGTGTTTATCAGGAGAAAGCGGTACCAGGAGGAGTTGGTATCATTGGGATGACGCGTTTATCAGGAGAAAGCGGTACCAGGAGGAGTTGGTATCATTGCGATGACGCGTTTATCAGGAGAAAGCGGTACCAGGAGGAGTTGGTATCATTGCGATGACGTGTTTATCAGGAGAAAGCGGTACCAGGAGGAGTTGGTATCATTGGGATGACACGTTTATCAGGAGAAAGCGGTACCAGGAGGAGTTGGTATCATTGGGATGACGTGTTTATCAGGAGAAAGCGCTACCAGGAGGAGTTGGTATCATTGGGATGACGTGTTTATCAGGAGAAAGCGCTACCAGGAGGAGTTGGTATCATTGGGATGACGAGTTTATCAGGAGAAAGCGGTACCAGGAGGACTTGGTATCATTGGGATGACGTGTTTATCAGGAGAAAGCGGTACCAGGAGGAGTTGGTATCATTGGGATGACGTGTTTATCAGGAGAAAGCGGTACCAGGAGGAGTTGGTATCATTGGGATGACGTGTTTATCAGGAGAAAGCGGTACCAGCAGGAGTTGGTATCATTGGGATGACACGTTTATCAGGATAAAGCGGTACAAGGAGGAGTTGGTATCATTGGGATGACGCGTTTATCAGAAGAAAGCGGTACCAGGAGGAGTTGGTATCATTGGAATGTCGTGTTTATAAGGAGAAAGCGCTACCAGGAGGAGTTGGTATCATTGGGATGACGTGTTTATCAGGAGAAAGCGCTACCAGGAGGAGTTGGTATCATTGGGATGACGTTGTTATCAGGAGAAAGCGGTACCAGGAGGAGTTGGTATCATTGGGATGACGCGTTTATCAGGAGAAAGCGGTACCAGGAGGAGTTGGTATCATTGGGATGACGTGTTTATCAGGAGAAAGCGCTACCAGGAGGAGTTGGTATCATTGGGATGACGTGTTTATCAGGAGAAAGCGGTACCAGGAGGAGTTGGTATCATTGGGATGACGTGTTTATCAGGCGAAAGCGGTACCAGGAGGAGTTGGTATCATTGGGATGACGTGTTTATCAGGAGAAAGCGCTACCAGAAGGAGTTGGTATCATTGGGATGACGTGTTTATCAGGAGAAAGCGGTACCAGGAAGAGTTGATATCATTGGGATGGCGCGTTTATCAGGAGAAAGCGGTACCAGGAAGAGTTGATATCATTGGGATGATGTGTTTATCAGGAGAAAGTGCTACCAGGAGGAGTTGGTATCATTGGGATGTCGTGTTTATAAGGAGAAAGCGCTACCAGGAGGAGTTGGTATCATTGGGATGACGTGTTTATCAGGAGAAAGCGCTACCAGGAGGAGTTGGTATCATTGGGATGACGTTGTTATCAGGAGAAAGCGGTACCAGGAGGAGTTGGTATCATTGGGATGACGCGTTTATCAGGAGAAAGCGGTACCAGGAGGAGTTGGTATCATTGGGATGACGTGTTTATCAGGAGAAAGCGCTACCAGGAGGAGTTGGTATCATTGGGATGACGTGTTTATCAGGAGAAAGCGGTACCAGGAGGAGTTGGTATCATTGGGATGACGCGTTTATCAGGAGAAAGCGGTACCAGGAGGAGTTGGTATCATTGGGATGACGTGTTTATCAGGAGAAAGCGCTACCAGGAGGAGTTGGTATCATTGGGATGACGTGTTTATCAGGAGAAAGCGCTACCAGGAGGAGTTGGTATCATTGGGATGACGTGTTTATCAGGCGAAAGCGGTACAAGGAGGAGTTGGTATCATTGGGATGACGTGTTTATCAGGAGAAAGCGCTACCAGAAGGAGTTGGTATCATTGGGATGGCACTTTTATCTGTTACACCCCGCCATGCACATCACTCCAGAAGACGGGCTTGTTCTTTAAAAGGTACGCACAAACCTGTTTTCCTTCCTTATGGTGTGCGGCGCTTCATTCCCCCGTTCCTTTCACAATGGAGATTGCGGCAGGGATTGAACAAACTACGAGTACCATGATCCTCCACTGCACTATCATGTGCCCTGCGCCTCCAATCACCATGCTCTGACGTTTTGCTTTCTCTTTCGTATAAATGCAGTCTTTTCATTCGGCTCGCTGCTTCTGATTGAAGTTGCTGACGCCTTTGAAGTTTCGTCTTCGTCCTTTCTTGAATATCTGGAATTCTTGACCTTTGCCTGCCTAACGGACCGTCTTGTCTGCTGCTTTGTACTTTACTGCCAGGTTAGTGTACCAGGACCTATTTCCTGTTTTCACAGACTGCCTTGCCAAATCGATTTTGTACTTCTGCTGCCCGCACGTTAACAGGACCCTTTCAAGTCTTGCTCCTAGCCCCGAACTGCACTTCTAACAGGATTACCGTCTGGGATTCATTGACATTTCTATCAAGTCTGATATCGGACATTGGGAATTGTGTTTACCTTTCTTCAACAAGTGCACAGGGGGACGCTGCGCAGAGTGTGCACCAACCCGGAACTAGTGCGCTCCTCGTGCCGTTCGGGTTAGAACCCTCACTAACATTCCCATTTATTATTTTACACTGCCGTTTGTTTCACCTTGGATTGATCCCAACACTACTAGTGGTAAGGAGTGTTTCTTTCCTATTCCAACCTATTGTCATAGTTCCTTGAATAGTCTTGACAGGGATATTATCTTGAGGTAGAAATAATCCATCCCCGGTCTGCAATTATAGAACTCATCTCTTCTTCTTTATTTTTACAGCTGGTAAACCATGGCGGTGTGTTCTCCCCGCTCTTTTGGGTGATCGGGCTCTTGTACTGTTTTAATCAGTAGGGGGTCATATCATTTTAAAGATCTATTCCCTCACAGAGAGGAGGCTCGGTTGGAGGCCCCATCCGAGCTCTTCAATCAAACCCTGCGAATCCCGGTCCTGGTCACCTCCTTATCCTCATCCTGGTTGGTGAGTAACATTATCAGGAGAAAGCGGTATCAGCGGGAGTTGGTATCATTGGGATGATGTGTTTATCAGGAGAAAGCGGTACCAGAAGGAGTTGGTATAATTGGGATGACGCGTTTATCAGGAGAAAGCGGTACCAGGAGGAGTTGGTAACATCATGAGGGCATGTTTATCAGGAGAAACCGGTACCAGGAGGAGTTGGTATCATTGGGATGACATGTTTATCAGGAGAAAGCAGGACCAGGAGGAGTTGATAACATTGTGATGGCGTGTTTATCAGGAGAAACCGGTACCAGGAGGAGTTGGTATCATTAGGATGGCGTGTTTATAAGGAGAAGAAGGTACCAGGAGGAGTTGGTATCATTGGAATGGCGCGTTTATCAGGAGAAACCGGTACCAGGAGGAGTTGATATCATTGGGATGGCGTGTTTATAAGGAGAAGGAGGTACCAGGAGGAGTCGGTATCATTGGGATGGCGCGTTTATCAGGAGAAAGCGGTACCAGCAGGAGTTGGTGACATTGGAATGGCGTATTTATCAGGAGAAAGCCGTACTCGGAGGAGTTGTTAACATATTGATGTAGTGTTTAGCAGGAGAAAGCGGTACCAGGAATAGTTGGTGACATCGGGATGGCGTGTTTATCAGGAGAAAGTGGTACCCGGAGGAGTTGGTAACATCGTGATGTAGTGTTTATCAGGAAAAACCAGTACCAGGAGAAGTTGGTATCATTGGGATGACGTGTTTATCAGGAGAAAGCTGTACAAGGAGGAGTTGGTAACATATTGATGTAGTGTTTAGCAGGAGAAAGCGCTACCAGGAGGAGTTGGTATCATTGGGATGACGTGTTTATCAGGAGAAAGCGGTACCAGGAGGAGTTGGTATCATTGGGATGGCGCGTTTATCAGGAGAAAGCGGTATCAGCAGGAGTTGGTATCATTGGGATGGCATGTTTATCAGGAGAAAGCGGTACCAGGAGGAGTTGGTAGCATTGGGATGACTTGTTTATCAGGAGAAAGCGGTACCAGGAGGAGTTGGTATCATTGGGATGATGTGTTTATCAGGAAAAACCAGTACCAGGAGAAGTTGGTATCATTGGGATGACGTGTTTATCAGGAGAAAGCTGTACAAGGAGGAGTTGGTAACATATTGATGTAGTGTTTAGCAGGAGAAAGCTGTACAAGGAGGAGTTGGTAACATATTGATGTAGTGTTTAGCAGGAGAAAGCGGTACCAGGAGGAGTTGGTATCATTGGGATGACATGTTTATCAGGAAAAAGCGGTACCAGGAGGAGTTGGTATCATTGGGATGGCGCGTTTATCAGGAGAAAGCGGTATCAGCAGGAGTTGGTATCATTGGGATGGCATGTTTATCAGGAGAAAGCGGTACCAGGAGGAGTTGGTAGCATTGGGATGACTTGTTTATCAGGAGAAAGCGGTACCAGGAGGAGTTGGTATCATTGGGATGATGTGTTTATTAGGAGAAAGCGGTACCAGGAGGAGTTGGTATCATTGGGATGACGTGTTTATCAGGAGAAAGCGGTACAAGGAAGAGTTGGTAAAATATTGATGTAGTGTTTAGCAGGAGAAAGCGCTACCAGGAGGAGTTGGTATCATTGGGATGACGTGGTTATCAGGAGAAAGCGGTACCAGGAGGAGTTGTTATCAATGGGATGACGTGTTTATCAGGAGAAAGCGGTACCAGGAGGAGTTGGTATCATTGGGATGACGTGTTTATCAGGAGAAAGCGGTACAAGGAGGAGTTGGTAAAATATTGATGTAGTGTTTAGCAGGAGAAAGCGCTACCAGGAGGAGTTGGTATCATTGGGATGACGTGGTTATCAGGAGAAAGCGGTACCAGGAGGAGTTGTTATCATTGGGATGACGTGTTTATCAGGAGAAAGCGGTACCAGAAGGAGTTCGTATCATTGGGATGATGTGTTTATCAGGAGAAAGCGGTACCAGGAGGAGTTGGTATCATTGGGATTACATGTTTATCAGGAGAAAGCGGTACCAGGAGGAGTTCGTATCATTGGGATGAAGTGTTTATCAGGAGAAAGCGGTACAAGGAGGAGTTGGTAACATATTGATGTAGTGTTTAGCAGGAGAAAGCGATACCAGGAGGAGTTGGTATCATTGGGATGACGTGTTTATCAGGAGAAGGCGGTACCAGGAGGAGTTGGTAACATCATGATGGCGTGTTTATCAGGAGAAAGCGGTACAAGGAGGAGTTGGTATCATTGGGATGGCGCGTTTATCAGGAGAAAGCGGTACCAGGAGGAGTTGGTATCATTGGGATGACGTGTTTATCCGGAGAAAGCGGTAGAGGAGGAGTTGGTATCATTGGGATGACGTGTTTATCAGGAGAAAGCCGTACCAGGAGGAGTTGGTATCATTGGGATGACGTGTTTATCAGGAGAAAGCCGTACCAGGAGGAGTTGGTATCATTGGGATGACGTGTTTATCAGGAGAAAGCGGTACCAGGAGGAATTGGTATCATTGGGATGACGTGTTTATCAGGAGAAAGCGGTACCAGGAGGAGTTGGTATCATTGGGATGACGTGTTTATCAGGAGAAAGCGGTACCAGGAGGAGTTGGTATCATTGGAATGGCGTGTTTATCAGGAGAAAGCGGTACAAGGAGGAGTTGGTAACATATTGATGTAGTGTTTAGCAGGAGAAAGCGCTACCAGGAGGAGTTGGTATCATTGGGATGACGTGTTTATCAGGAGAAAGCGGTACCAGGAGGAGTTGGTATCATTGGGATGGCGCGTTTATCAGGAGAAGGCGGTATCAGCAGGAGTTGGTATCATTGGGATGGCATGTTTATCAGGAGAAAGCGGTACCAGGAGGAGTTGGTATCATTGGGATGACGTGTTTATCAGGAGAAAGCGGTACAAGGAGGAGTTGGTAACATATTGATGGTGTGTTTATCAGGAGAAAGAGGTACAAGGAGGAGTTGGTATCATTGGGATGACGTTTTTATCAGGAGAAAGCGGTACCAGGAGGAGTTGGTATCATTGGGATGACGTGTTTATCAGGAGAAAGCGGTACAAGGAGGAGTTGGTAACATATGGATGTAGTGTTTAGCAGGAGAAAGCGCTACCAGGAGGAGTTGGTAACATATGGATGTAGTGTTTAGCAGGAGAAAGCGCTACCAGGAGGAGTTGGTATCATTGGGATGACGTGTTTATCAGGAGAAAGCGGTACCAGGAAGAGTTGATATCATTGGGATGATGTGTTTATCAGGAGAAAGTGCTACCAGGAGGAGTTGGTATCATTGGGATGACGTGTTTATCAGGAGAAAGCGGTACCAGGAGGAGTTGGTATCATTGGGATGACGTGTTTATCAGGAGAAAGCAGTACCAGGAGGAGTTGATATCATTGGGATGATGTGTTTATCAGGAGAAAGTGCTACCAGGAGGAGTTGGTATCATTGGGATGATGTGTTTATCAGGAGAAAGCGGTACCAGGAGGAGATGGTATCATTGGGATGACGTGATTATCAGGAGAAAGCGCTACCAGGAGGAGTTGGTAACATCATGATGGCATGTTTATCAGGAGAAAGCGGTACCAGGAGGAGTTGGTATCATTGGGATGACGTGTTTATCAGGAGAAAGTGCTACCAGGAGGAGTTGGTATCATTGGGATGACGTGTTTATCAAGAGAAAGCGGTACCAGGAGGAGTTGGTATCATTGGGATGACGTGTTTATCAGGAGAAAGTGCTACCAGGAGGAGTTGGTATCTTTGGGATGACGTGTTTATCAGGAGAAACCGGTACCAGGAGGAGTTGGTATTATTGGGATGACGTGTTTATCAGGAGAAAGCAGGACCAGGGGGAGTTGGTATCATTGGGATGACGTGTTTATCAGGAGAAGGCGGTACCAGGAGGAGTTGGTAACATCATGATGGTGTGTTTATCAGGAGAAAGCGGTACAAGGAGGAGTTGGTATCATTGGGATGGCGCGTTTATCAGGAGAAAGCGGTACCAGGAGGAGTTGGTATCATTGGGATGACGTGTTTATCAGGAGAAAGCGGTACCAGGAGGAGTTGGTATCATTGGGATGACGTGTTTATCAGGAGAAAGTGGTACCAGGAGGAATTGGTATCATTGGGATGACGTGTTTATCAGGAGAAAGCGGTACCAGGAGGAGTTGGTATCATTGGGATGACGTGTTTATCAGGAGAAAGCGGTACCAGGAGGAGTTGGTATCATTGGGATGACGTGTTTATCAGGAGAAAGCGGTACAAGGAGGAGGTGGTAACATATTGATGTAGTGTTTAGCAGGAGAAAGCGCTACCAGGAGGAGTTGGTATCATTGGGATGACGTGTTTATCAGGAGAAAGCGCTACCAGGAGCAGTTGGTATCATTGGTATGACATGTTTATCAGGAGAAAGCAGTACCAGGAGGAGTTGGTATCATTGGGATGACATGTTTATCAGGAGAAAGCAGTACCAGGAGGAGTTGATAACATTGTGATGACGTGTTTATCAGGAGAAAGCAGTACCAGGAGGAGTTGGTATCATTGGGATGATGTGTTTATCAGGAGAAAGCAGTACCAAGAGGAGTTGATAACATTGTGATGGCATGTTTATCAGGAGAAAGCGGTAACAGGAGGAGTTGGTATCATTAGGATGCCGTTATTTATCAGGAGAAAGCGGTACCAGGAGGAGTTGGTATCATTGGGATGTCGTGTTTATCAGGATAAAGCAGTACCAGGAGGAGTTGATAACATTGTGATGCCGTGTTTATCAGGAGAAAGCGGTACCAGGAGGAGTTGGTAACATCATGAGGGCATGTTTATCAGGAGAAACCGGTACCAGGAGGAGTTGGTATCATTGGGATGACATGTTTATCAGGAGAAAGCAGGACCAGGAGGAGTTGATAACATTGTGATGGCGTGTTTATCAGGAGAAACCGGTACCAGGAGGAGTTGGTATCATTAGGATGGCGTGTTTATAAGGAGAAGAAGGTACCAGGAGGAGTTGGTATCATTGGAATGGCGCGTTTATCAGGAAAAGGAGGTACCAGGAGGAGTCGGTATCATTGGGATGGCGCGTTTATCAGGAGAAAGCGGTACCAGCAGGAGTTGGTGACATTGGAATGGCGTATTTATCAGGAGAAAGCCGTACTCGGAGGAGTTGTTAACATATTGATGTAGTGTTTAGCAGGAGAAAGCGGTACCAGGAGTAGTTGGTGACATCGGGATGGCGTGTTTATCAGGAGAAAGTGGTACCCGGAGGAGTTGGTAACATCGTGATGTAGTGTTTATCAGGAAAAACCAGTACCAGGAGAAGTTGGTATCATTGGGATGACGTGTTTATCAGGAGAAAGCTGTACAAGGAGGAGTTGGTAACATATTGATGTAGTGTTTAGCAGGAGAAAGCGCTACCAGGAGGAGTTGGTATCATTGGGATGACGTGTTTATCAGGAGAAAGCGGTACCAGGAGGAGTTGGTATCATTGGGATGGCGCGTTTATCAGGAGAAAGCGGTATCAGCAGGAGTTGGTATCATTGGGATGGCATGTTTATCAGGAGAAAGCGGTACCAGGAGGAGTTGGTAGCATTGGGATGACTTGTTTATCAGGAGAAAGCGGTACCAGGAGGAGTTGGTATCATTGGGATGATGTGTTTATCAGGAAAAACCAGTACCAGGAGAAGTTGGTATCATTGGGATGACGTGTTTATCAGGAGAAAGCTGTACAAGGAGGAGTTGGTAACATATTGATGTAGTGTTTAGCAGGAGAAAGCTGTACAAGGAGGAGTTGGTAACATATTGATGTAGTGTTTAGCAGGAGAAAGCGGTACCAGGAGGAGTTGGTATCATTGGGATGACATGTTTATCAGGAAAAAGCGGTACCAGGAGGAGTTGGTATCATTGGGATGGCGCGTTTATCAGGAGAAAGCGGTATCAGCAGGAGTTGGTATCATTGGGATGGCATGTTTATCAGGAGAAAGCGGTACCAGGAGGAGTTGGTAGCATTGGGATGACTTGTTTATCAGGAGAAAGCGGTACCAGGAGGAGTTGGTATCATTGGGATGATGTGTTTATTAGGAGAAAGCGGTACCAGGAGGAGTTGGTATCATTGGGATGACGTGTTTATCAGGAGAAAGCGGTACAAGGAAGAGTTGGTAAAATATTGATGTAGTGTTTAGCAGGAGAAAGCGCTACCAGGAGGAGTTGGTATCATTGGGATGACGTGGTTATCAGGAGAAAGCGGTACCAGGAGGAGTTGTTATCATTGGGATGACGTGTTTATCAGGAGAAAGCGGTACCAGGAGGAGTTGGTATCATTGGGATGACGTGTTTATAAGGAGAAGGAGGTACCAGGAGGAGTCGGTATCATTGGGATGGCGCGTTTATCAGGAGAAAGCGGTACCAGCAGGAGTTGGTGACATTGGAATGGGGTGTTTATCAGGAGAAAGCCGTACCCGGAGGAGTTGGTAACATATTGATGTAGTGTTTAGCAGGAGAAAGCGGTACCAGGAGTAGTTGGTGACATCGGGATGGCGTGTTTATCAGGAGAAAGTGGTAGCCGGAGGAGTTGGTAACATCGTGATGTAGTGTTTATCAGGAAAAACCAGTACCAGGAGAAGTTGGTATCATTGTGATGGCGTGTTTATCAAGAAAAAGCAGTACCAGGAGGAGTTGGTAACATTCTGATGGCGTGTTTATCAGGAGAAAGCGGTACCAGGAGTAGTTGGTATCATTGGGATGGCGCGTTTATAAGGAGGAATGCGGTACCAGGAGGAGTTGGTGACATCGTGATGGCGTGTTTATCAGGCAAAGGTGGTACCAGAAGGAGTTGATATCATTCTGATGGCGTGTTTATCAGGAGAAAGCGGTACCAGGAGTAGTTGGTATCATTGGGATGGCGTGTTTATCAGGAGAAAGCAGTACCAGGAGGAGTTGGTAACTTCTCCAGCATGGGATCTGGCACGGATTCACATGCTCATGAATATTCCTTGTCGTAAGGCTGGCAATCCTCGGTAAAGAAAAAATCAGTTTCAGTTTCACTTCTGAATTGTCCTTCTCCTAACAACCAATCACTGGTCTCTGGGTCAGACTGCCCCCAGCCAATGAATGCCCTCTTCCTAAGCCCCTCCTCTGGCAGCCATCTTCAGATTTTGACCGCACCTTACAGTGGTGGGAGTCCTTGTGATTAGCTCTCTTGCTTTTTACTGCGTTTTGTGCTTTTTCTTAGAGTTTTCTTTTTTTTTTTCGGCCAATTGAGCCTCAAGCTCCATCGATCTTTCATCCGACTAACGGGGACCCATTTTTCTGAATTTTCTACACCCCTCAAGGGTGATTTATCATCGAGTTCCCTTCTTGGAGGATTCCAGACGATTCTTTGAGGCCTACTCCGTGTGGACATGGCTGAAGATAAAGGAGACTCAACGCCTCTGTTCAGGATCTGCCCTGGATGTGGACTACGGAACATTTTCCTGGACAATGGGCACTCCCTGTGCCTTTACTGCCTACATTCTGACCTAACGCATGCGGAGGAGACCTATGCGTTCTGCAAGGATATGTGCCTCGCACCATGAAGGACCGTCGCAAGCGGCTCTCCGAATGGCTCCAGACGAAGATCCCCGGGCAGCAAGCCTCACCCAGCAGGAGGAAAACTGAACGGTCTTCTAAGACCTTTGAGGGTGCTCCGGCGATGGGGGCCCAACATAAGGCAAAGCACAGCAAGCCCGTGGGCACCGAGAGCACCATTGGGACGGGCTCCTCGGCAGCCAGGTCGGGAACGGCGTCTCTTGCCCCCTTGACCACGAGCAAACCCTCTGGGTCAGCGAAGAAGAGAAAGGTGGACCATCCAGGTAAACTTCTGGAGAAGTCCCAGCCGACTCCGACAGAGAAAGCCAAGACGGAGCGGGGCACGGATCCTCCCCCTACGGTGAAGGCATCCAGCTCACTTAAGCTTGTGAAGGCCTAGGTTCATCAGGCAAAGTCTTCCCTGGAAGGAGTGGTGGCGTCCCTAGCGAAGGCCGCGGATGCAGACTCGCAGGATGGCGGCCCCTAAAATGAGAGTTTCCCTGCCTGGCCGGAGGGAATCGTCTTTTCTACCCTTTAAGAAGACACCAGTGAAGACGATGCTGATCCTCTCCCCTAGACCATCCCCGCTGGTCGAGCAGAAGGGGGGGGGGTAGTCCTGCAGGGCTCGGGCATCTCCTCCGAGGAGCCTTCTGGTCTGAAGGCCGTATTGGACAAAAAGTTTGGCGAGACCAGGTCCTATGGGAAGGACCCCGGCGAAGCAGATGTGGAGAGTAGTGAGGATACCAACTAGGAGCAGCAGGGTGGTGAGGAGCCAGAGGACATCACGCCACTGCCATCGCTCTCATTGCAGCCACCACAGCAACCTCCACTACCGCCAGCGGACGTGTTGGCGGACATTCTACAGGCACTGCACACCTTGTGTTCAGAGTTCCGGACGAGGATGCCCATGTTGCCGGCGGGAGATCCCGTAGCGCCAGGGCTGTCGGGGGAACCCCTCATCAAGAGAAGGAGAGTCCATCATCCACCTCCTTGACATCCTTCGCCACCATCCCCTCTTCCGACGGATGATACAGAACCAGATACGGCGACGACGCGCATTGGTACAGATGGTGATGACGGAGGGGACCTCCGTTGCCAGTGCCCAGGGCCTCGCCATCCGACGAGATTGGCTCTTTCCACGCCATGACCGCTATGGACTCGGAGATGTTTCAACTAGCCCCCGAGGATAAGAAGAAGGAAGGCTTCCTGTACCAGCGCCGGGAGGCCAAGAGGAAGACTTTGCTCTTTCTATCACTTTATTGGACGACATTTGGGACGAGGGGCTGTCCCTCATGAAGAACCCGTCCTCTGCCCCGGTGAAGAGGGACCGGTACGAGAACAATTACAGGTTGCCGAACTCGGCACCCAAGTGTCTCAGAACCCAACCGTCCCCTGACACGATGGTCTCGGCGGCGGCGAAGAAGTCGTCCTCCGGATCTTCGATGTTGATGTCCTCTTCCCCCCCGGATGGCGAGTGAAAGAAGCTGGACACCATGGGGCGGCGGGTCATCTCATCGACGATCAAGGCGGCCAACGCCTTAGCTATCGTGGCCCATTATGACAGGAAGCTGTGGTTCAAGATCGCTCCCCTCCTGGATTTCCTTCCCGATGACAAGAGAGTGGAAGCGCTCGAGATTCTGCAAGAAGGCGAGGTGGCATCGGACCATGTCATCACAGTGGCCACGGACATCGCTGACACGGGCTTCCGTCAGATGGGCAAAGGCATTTACCTTCGTCAGCGGGGTTGGTTGAAGGCCACTAGGTTCCTCCTCATTAGAGTACTCATTTAAGGATCAATGTTCTGACTTGCCTTTTATTGCCATTCCCAGCAGAAGGCACTGTTTCAGATAGAAAAGGCAAAATCGAACTTTGATTCAAAACAATCGCCGATCCTTTAGCTTCAGATCATCCTGTCTCAGGTAGGGGGGTAGTTAATGTGGTGTATGGACCAAGAAGTTAGAGAGGAGCTCCTTGCTGTACTGTAGAAGCAAGGAAGCGAGTCGGTTGTTGATGGGGAGGAGGTTCCAGAGTCTCTGGGAGGCGTATACAGTGTTGGCCACTCTTCTGTTTTTTTTTCCTTCCTGCACTGGTGGAGTTCAAGTCTGCACATGTCCTTACTTCTGCTGCATCGTAGCCCTCCAAAGATACAGCTTTTCTCAGTGAGGTAGCTTGGTGACCTCTATATCTCCTCAGGCCTTTCAGTCTCGGCAATGGAGGAGTCATACCAGTTCTGGCGAGGATCACTGGACTTGGAACTGGTGATGGACATGAGGGATCTGCATTTGTATCATCTCTGGAGCTACATCACAGAGTTTGTGATGGGTTCCAGCCCTGATGCTCACGCCAGTCCCAACACTCAGCCTGTTTCATGGGAGCTGGTCACAGACTGCACTTATTATAACAGGCACAATCTTTCGGCTTTGCCACTACTTGTTTTTAATTGCAATACAATATACCAAAAAACTATGTATTCTCCTATACATTTGGAGATAATTGTGGAATTATTCATATTCTTTTTATAATTTTGATTTTATTAGAGTGTACTGTGGTTTCAAGCTCATGGTTTTGTCTATAAACCTCTGAAAAAAGCATGTATTACAAATTCTAGATACTAATAATCATGTGTGTACAGAGGAAATAAATAACATAAAAGTGCATTTTAGACAAATTAAAGAAAACATACAATGACATGTGAATGTCCACAAGTATATCTCTTACCCTTAATGGGGAGAAACAAGAGCCAATGGGAAGGGAGGATATCAGAGGGGCAACAAAGCAACATAGGTTTGAATCCCGGATATGTGCTTGGAAACCAAACTCGGGTATTAAGGGCGTTATAACAAAACAATAAAATAAATAAACAGGAGGGAAAATTAGAGTGGGTAATGACAGTGGGATGAAGTGTTCAGGAGTGTACATATGGGGCGTAAAATGTAAGCAACTCAATAAGTGGACACAATAACATCAATTGTTGTGCAAAATTATGCATTTAAATTTAGGCTTTTTTCAGTTATTGTCACTTTCTCTGAAGTCCTGTATTTAATTGATGGACAGAGATACAAACATAGACCCTCACTGTCACTGGGTGTGTTGTGGGGGAATGGGGGCCCCTCTACACTAGATTTACAGAGACATGAAATTATAACTATAATCTTTCCTTCTTTCAACAGAGGCCGGAGCCGTTACTGAAAGCAAGTGCCTGGGAATGAACATGAGGGGATTGGACACACAGTGGAATGAGAGACTCTCTACAGAAGATGAGCAACATGATCCCACGGACCCTGTACAGGACTCAACATCCCCTCAGCAGAGGCAAACACCCAACACATCTATGGGGAGTCATACTAAGGGGAAGACATTTGCCTGCAGTGACTGTGGGATGTGCTTCCCTTACAGGTCCAGGCTGACCAATCACAAGAGATGCCATGCAGAGGAGAAAATGCACAAGTGTACAGAGTGTGAGAAAAGCTTCACTCTGATATCCAACCTATATCTGCATCACAGGACCCATACTGGCGAGAAGCCCTACACATGCACAGAGTGCATGCAACGATTCAGTGACCCCTCAGCTCTGAGAAGGCATCAGAGGATCCATACTGGAGAGAGGCCGTACAAGTGCACAGAGTGCATGAAATGCTTTGCGGATTCCTCAGGGCTAAAAAGGCATCAGATGATCCATACTGGGGAGAGGCCCTACAAGTGCACAGAGTGCAAGAAAAGCTTCAGTTGGTCGGTAGCACTGAGCAGACATCAATTGATCCATACTGGGGAGAAGCACTATAAGTGCACAGAGTGCATGAAAAGATTCAGTCGCTCCTCAGATCTGAGGAGCCATCAGAGGACCCATACAGGAGAGAAGCCCTACAAGTGCCCAGAGTGCATGGACAAATTCAGTAACCCCGGATCTCTGAGAATCCATCAGAGGACCCATACTGGGGTGAAGCCCTTCAAGTGCAAAGAGTGCAAGACAAGCTTTAGTGACTCCTCAGCTCTAAGAAGGCATCTGATGGTCCATACTGGTGAGAAACCCTACAAGTGCATGGAGTGCTCAAAATGTTTCAGACACTTCTCAGATCTAGTTATCCATCAGAGGACCCATACAGGAGAGACGCCCTACAAGTGCACAGAGTGCATGAAAAGATTTGGTGATCCCTCTGCTCTGAGAAGGCATCAGAGGATCCATACAGGGGACAAGCCGTACAAGTGCACAGAGTGCATGGAAAGATTCAGTAACCCCGCATCTCTGAGAAGCCATCAGTGGATCCACACAGGGTTGAAGCCCTACACTTGCACAGAGTGCAAGAAAGGCTTCAGTAACTCCTCGTATTTGATACGCCATCAGAGGATTCATACTGGAGAGAAACCCTACAAGTGCACAGAGTGCAAGAAAAGCTTCCGTATATCCTCAGTTCTGAGAAGTCATCAGAGGACCCATACTGGAGAGAAACCCTATAAGTGCACAGAGTGCAAGACAAGCTTTAGTGGCTGCACCACTCTAAGAAGGCATCTCATGATCCATAAAGGTGAGAAACCGTACAAGTGCCTGGAGTGCACAAAATGTTTCACACAATCCTCAGATCTTGCTATCCATCAGAGGGTCCATACAGGTGAAAAGCCATACGAGTGCACAGAGTGCAAGAAAGGCTTCAGTAACTCCTCGGTACTGATGAAGCACGTATTGATCCATACAGGATGGAAACCCTACATTTGCACAGAGTGCAATAAAAGCTTCAGTCACCCTTCGAGTCTGACCAGGCATCAAAAGATCCATTATGTTAAAAAGACTGGAGGAGCATTTAGTCTTTAGGAGAGCTTTGAAGCTTTGAAGACTGCACTCGTCCCATAGTAACATCACATTCATCACAAACTCACAGCCACCACAAAAAGAAACTGGAAAGACGTCAAAAAAGGCAACCTATTCGAACAACTGAAGTTAACCAAGCCCTCAACAACAGAACTGGACCTAGCTGACCTAGACGGAAAGCTGAGATACTACACAAATGGATTGCAGATACAATCGACAAGATGGCCCCAGAAAAAACAATCACACCATCAAAAAAAAGAGCAATGGCAAAATGGTTTACCCCACTACTAAACACCATGAAAAAAGAAAACAAAAATATGGAAACGGAATGGAGGAAAGATTACAATCCAGACAAAAAAAACAATGTTCCAGAAGCACATTCGCGCATACAAGAAGGAAATTCAAAAGGCAAAGAGAAGGCATTATGATGACAGAATCACAAATGCCACCAACACACAAAAAGAAATGTTCTGTATCATTAAAGAAATGAGAAACCCACCAGGCTGTGACAACACCCCAACCCCCTCGGAGAAACTATGCAACAACCTTGCAGACCACTTCAAAAAGAAAATCAATGACATCCGACAAACCATCCAACAGAGACCAACCAGCAGCGACTTACAACCAAACGAACCTAAATCAGAACCGCAGCACAAACTCAATAACTACCCTCAAATATCAGCAGAGGCATTCGCAATGCTGATAAAACACAGCAAGAAAGTGGGCTCACCGATGGATCCCTGCCCCCCGGACATCTACAAATCAATCCTCAGACAAGGAACACCAGCAGAATACTTCAGAAACCTTCTAAATCTATCACTGGCAACAGGAACAGTACCAAGGATCTTCAAATCAGCTTACATCAAACCACTTCTGAAAAACACAAGCGGGGACGTAGATGACCTCTCCAACTACAGACCAATCTCCAACATCCCCTACCCAGCCAAACTCCTCGAAACCTACGTATACAAACTAACCCAAGAATACGTTGAAGAAAACCACCTGCTAGACCAAGCTCAAGTCGGCTTCAGACCCACAAGAGGTACAGAAACAGCACTACTATCCATCTGGGATGACCTAAAAACAAACGCAGACTCCAACACAACATCTGCCCTTATCCTGCTCGACCTCCCTGCAGCCTTCGACACAGTTAGCCATGACACCCTAACCAAAAGACTAGAAGACATAGGTATAACAGACACAGCGCTACGCTGGACTAAATCATTCCTAGCAGACAGAACTGAAACCGTCTGGATCAAACCCTTCAAATCCACCCCACGAGTCAACGACTGTGGAGTACCACAAGGATCCTCACTATCTCCACTGTACTTCAACATCTACCAAACCCCAGTAATCAGAATCTTCAAGAAACACAACATCAAATGCTACAACTATGCAGACGACACTCAAATCATCTACAAGATCGAAGACACCCAAGCCGATCATTCAAACTTAACCGACTGTCTAAAAGAAGTCTTCAACTGGATGAATGCCAACAACCTGAAAATCAATCCAGGAAAAACTGAAATCATGATCATATCCAAAGACCAAGAGAAGGAAACCGCCATCCCGTGGCCAACGGAAATGGGATATACACCATCACCATCTAAGGTAGTAAAAAATCTGGGAGTCCTGATGGACAACACCCTAACCTTACAACCGCAAATAAACGCAACAGTCAGGAAATGCTTCTTCCTCCTCCACACAGCAAGAAAAATACTACCTTTCCTCTCCTTCACACACAAAACACTCACCATCGTCGGGCTCATCATGTCAAGTATCAACTATGCAAACAGCCTCTACCTCGGTATACCGGAATACCTACTGAATAAGCTACAACGGATCCAAAACACTGCAGCCAGACTACTCCTCAAACTATCCAGAAGAGACCACATCACCCCGGCCCTAAAAACACTACACTGGCTCCCAGTAAAACAGTGTATCATCTTCAAAACAATTTGCATGGCAATCAGCGGACAAGGAGCAGAATTCCTACAAAAAAAAATAACAATCTACAAGCCAACAAGACCTCTCAGGTCAACCAACGAAATCCGACTGGAACAAAAACCTTACATCAAGAAGAAACTCGGAGGCACCGCTTTCTACCACTTAGCCGCGAAAACCTGGAACAACATCCCAAAAGTAATAAGGAACACCAAAGACCACCTTAAATTCAGAAAATTACTAAAAACCTGCCTCTTCAACACCGGAGACTAAAACCGAAACAACAATAAGACAAACGACTCATCAAAAAAGGACATTGACAAACCCCTAGAACCGACAGAAGTACCCTGGGCACCAGTAGGGCTGACGCTGGACACAGGGGTCCACCCGCGAGACCCAGAGAAACGGATACAACTACTCCAGCCAACCCTTACCATCCCCCACCGCCCGTACAGCCACAACTAGGGTCCACGAGGCTGTGGAACGGACAAGATACCACCAATCACCACACAACCGGGTGTATGGACACTAGCAGCGGCGCTAGTCATGTGGAGGGGGTGAGGAGCATGCAAGGTTATTAAGGGAGCGGGCGGAGGGGACAGCTAGATCCTCAAACGGCCTCAAATGGAAAAACGGGCACGTACCTCCTGAGGCTCAGGGTGTACAAGCATCCCGTCGGGTAAGATTACACGAGCCCAACCGGTTCAGTCCAGGATAGAGATGACTAACGAATACCATTAACAATGTCCTTCTCTGCATGCACCTCTCAAACTCCAAACCAAACACAACCACAAACCTCTAGCGCAACAAACCGCACGAACTTCACTACACAGCAACAACAAAACAAAAAAACACATAGACTCGCACATCAGCACACGACGACTACCGGCCGCATACACCCCAGGCCCAGCCGACGGAACCACCGGGCTGAGGCTGCCAACAGCACATCACTGCAATCTTGCACTTTTCCAGCCTCCACCCACTAACCCACCTTCCCCCCCTCTTTCAGAGCCGCCAGAGTGCCAGGGGACCACTCCGGTGGTGATAGTGCGCGGTACAAATGACCTTTAACATTAACATAGCTGTCAAGTGGGGAGATGGTATGGATGCATTCCTGTTAGTGATTAGCGCCGAGAAGGCCTTAGTCCGACACCCTCACTCTAGATATGACCAATGCCATTACATGAGGGGGAGAATCGACGAGTCCTGTGCACGTAGATCAACAAAAGAACTGGAATGAAAGAGATACCATCACAGCAGCAATCGTGACTCGACATCACAAGATCAATCAGGCCAGTCAACTCAGCAGTAGTGATTTACACGATGGAAAGCATCATGCGTTAACACTGCACAGAAGAATTACATCATAATGGGGGGATGAAAACTTAAACCAGAAACAAACAATCCATCCTCAATGCCTTGCAACACAGAATAGAAATGATGATTTAACACACGAAGAGCAGATGTGTTGATAGAATTTACACCAACTTGGCTCGCAAAAAGAAGACTATTTCTACTCCTCAAGAACCTTCTGCTTCCTCAAAAACACACACCCCCAGTAACCTGTCCACCTGCAGCCTGTGCCCTCTACCCTGGGGCAGAAATGGCCAGATGCATATCCTTCTAGAATCTCAAAGTATTTCTACTCCTCAAGAACCTTCTGCTTCCTCAAAAACACACACCCCCAGTAACCTGTCCAGCTGCAGCCTGTGCACTCTACCCTGGGACAGAAATGGCCAGATGCATATCCTTCTAGAATCTCAAAGTATTTCTACTCCTCAAGAACCTTCTGCTTCCTCTTCACACACCCCCAGTAACCTGTCCACCTACAGCCTGTGCACTCCTCCCTGGGGCAGAAATGGCCAGATGCATATTCTCTAGAATCCCAGAGTATTGTCCCAATCGAACACATTGGAAATACATGAATGATGTTATAACCAAATACCAGAGAATGCTGAATAAAGTCTTTGTGAACGGTTGAACACATGTTGAAATCTCAGCAAAGCCGGGGTGAAGGCCTGCACATATCGCGGTGCGGCGCGAGGAGTACAGCAAAGACCAATGTGATCCCAGGTTTCAGCAGCAAGCAGCCAGAAAGCAGCTGCAGCCTATTTCTTTTTTCTTTATTTGTTTTGGTTTATTGAAATCTTTACAAAATCTAAATACAGAACTACAAATTAGCAGAATACAATTACAATTCGACAGTACACTTTCTTTCTATACAAAATCTAAAATCATTCTCTGTAGACATCCTACATTCATAATGAATGAAACATTATTCTAAAATGTAATTTACTATTTACATCTTACTTAAAACCAACCTTCCTAATTACAAATGCAGACCAAATTTTAAACAAGCCTGAGCCCTTATTGATGCTTCTCTTATTCTAAATCACAGACATTTTTGAGAAAGGCAATTGTTCTTATTTTCATTATCATAGCTTTACCATGTAATATCTCATACCAAAGCAATTCACAGTTTACTCGAGATGTATCTTTAACAAATTGTTCAAAATATAAAATTCTTTTGGGCAGCAGTTTCAGACATTTCACTATTAAATGATACAAAGTTTCCTTTTCGCCATGTACAAGACAATGTCTGCAGTATTTATACTCCTCTGTGTTAGGATAACGTATATTTCTAATTTCTTGTGAATTCATAACATTGGTTCCAAATCTCATTGTGCAGCTTCTGATCATTCGTGACGGATATTTTAAAATGTATGGTGCAGCTTGTGGAGGCCATTTCCAGAATGAAACAGTGTGCATATATAGGTTAGAATCGATCAAAGTGGCATTATTGCTAACCCAGTCTATAGCTTTTATCAGAGTGTTTACTTTCCTGGGATTCTCTATCAAAGTTTTTAACGATAGACCCAAACTGCACATTGCTTGCTTGATTGATTGATTGATATTTTATTTCTATCGCGCTTGTACACAAGTGTTTCATTTTAGTGTTTTCAACATACTCTTTAAGCTTCCTTGCAAAATATCCAATTTCCTCATCTGCCATCTTACTATATAACAAATTATTTCCACTTATCTGACATTTCCGTAGTAAGGCAGCCTTTTTCCATATCATATGACTTTCCAGGGAAGATAAACCAAGCTCATAACGTATTGATTCGAAAGGTAGACAGTTAGACAAAATGAACAGTACATTCCTCCAAATCATACGTTCTAAAACCTTTAAAAATGGTGCTAATGATTCCGGTACAAACTCAAAACCATAACTTAAGCGTGGAATTATTGTTTTACTATAGAATTCCAGACAAGCATATAACGAGTACTTCCCATATTTCCTATCTATTATTTTCAGCTGTTTTGCTTAATCTGTGGCCTTTTGTTTCAGACAATTTTTGATAGAATTTTTCGAAGGGACATTAGTGAAAAGAGAGCCAAGATATTTCAATGTTTTCTGAGATTCGATTCTAGTACCGTCACAATACCATAGATACCCATCAGTTGTCTTATGCTTCTCGCTAGGTTTATGGTCACTGTTTTCGCAGCATTTATATTTAGTTTCAGTTTCTTGATATATAATTCAAACGCACCAATCAGATGTTGCAGCCCTATTTTTGTCGTATCGATCAGCAGGAAGTCATCCGCATAGGCACACCATTGCATAGACATTCTTCCCAATTTCTGAGAAACCAATACTTTCCCATCCAAATGTATACCAGCTGAAGATACATACAAGTTAAATAAGATTGCAGCCAATGCACATCCCTGTTTTAATCCATTACACATTTTAATGTCATTAGACATTTTTCCTTCCTTGTCAAACCTCACACCTATCCTTGTATCTGAGTATAGATTAACCAATATCTCCAATAGATCATTGTCAATTCCCAGCTCAATCAGCCTTCTCCATAGGGTAGGTCTATCAACCCTGTCAAAAGCTGCCAATAGGTCCATTGATGCATCATATAACGCTGCTTGACCCCTAGCCCTGCAGCTCCATTCCTCCTGCATCAGTACCTATCCCCGTCCTAAAAGCAATCTGTCTTATATCCAGTATGTTATTGTCGTCTATCCATTTCAAGAGTCTATCCAACACTATGGAGGAAAAAATCTTGGCTTCTACATTCATTTAAGAAATTGGCCGATAATTAGTGGGACATAATCTATTTCCCTTGTTAAATATCGTCAATATGTATGACAACAGCCAAGATTTAGGTATCATCTCTTTTACCAAGACATCATTAAATAAAATATTCAAGATTCTAGCCCATAGTTCCTTGTTATTCAGTATCATAAACGATAAAGTGTTTGGGCCTGGGGTATTAGAAGCTTTTGATTTCACTATATATTCATGTATAGTCCATATCACTATTTTTAGCTATCCCAGACTACTATTCCATCATTAGAGTTGACAGACCCACTTTCAGAGGAGGAGGCATTGCCCTTATCTTCAGGAACACACTTGATATGAGGCTAGTTCCCTCACCGACACTATCCTCTTGTGAAATCCTCTCGGCTAAGCTACAACCCTCACATAAAACTACCACCTCTATTCACCTCATTTATAGACCGCCAGGACCATCAGAAACCTTTGAAGAAGACATAATGACCTTACTATCCAATAATATCAAAACAACCTCCCAAACCTTAATGCTAGGAGACTTCAACTTAGGTCACAATGGCCCTCATTACGACCCTTGCGGAATAGGAAAAACGATGGCGGAAATGTAATACCGCCATCGAATAGCGCCCGTTGCGATCATGACCCGTCACCGTAAAGTACGATGCCATTAGCGACACCGCAGTGAACGCCAACGCTAACTGCACCAAGTACGCGCACGCGCGCCTTGCAAAACCGTAATTACCTCCATGTCGCAACGGTACGCGAATTCCGACCCTAGCGTACATGTACTTTACGCCATCAAGCATGGCGGAAAGTACCATTCCGCCATGGTGAGAAATACGGCATCGCGAACCAACCGTAAATGGCCCTACTGAGTGCCTGTACTCCACTCCCTGCCCACATTGCACAACTCCTCGTAGGCGCAATGCAGTCACACCATGCAACAGTGAAATGTACAAGTCACCCATGCATGCCAACGAATAAATGCATGCAGGGGCCCCAAGTGCCCTGTGAGTGGCCACCCACAATTGGCAACACACCATTGCCGTACCGATGCAGCACAGGCATCTGAAGGTGCAAGTACACCAAAATGAACTGAAGATACCATCATGACACAAAACAACAACTGTCCCCCATCGCCTGCCACCAGTGCAAATCAACATCCAAAGCAGCAACCTGAGGGAGACTGCACCAGCCCTGTACACATGCCAGTAGTCAAACCGACCATCAGCATAAGCAGGTACCACACAACTGTACCCAGGAGCCGGAACCCAATGCAGAACACCTCACAGAACATCGCGCCACAAAACCGAATATGCCACATTACTAGCAAAGAATAACGCCACACGGTTAACATCTGAATACAAATTTAATGCACATCGAAATCACCAAGGCCATACAGCCATTACAACAGGAACTCACAAATGATCAGCATTACTGTGGGCTGCATCCGCAAAAAATGACCAGCTACCCCAAGTGTGACGCCCTGTACCCTCATGGCACACAGGGGCAACATCAACCTCCAAAAAGGCAACATGGAAGCGCCTAGGACCGCAGGGCCGTCCCATGAGGTAGGCACTAGTCCAGCTGGAAGCTAGGTATGCTGCACCTAGCCACAAGTACTGCGTAAGGGCATGTGGGCCATTGGCGATCGTCCCATAAGATCGTAATGGTGCTCCACTGATTAACTCGAAGATGCAGGTGTCGACTGTAGAAGCCATCTGCAGGAGTGGCGTACAGATGGCAGCGGCAGAAGGGGAGGAGATACCTGTCACCCAAAAGAAAAAAGAAGATAGAATGGGCATCCGAACTTCTTATGTATCACTCACATCATTCAACACACCAAACCTACAACCACATGCATGTTAGCCCACTCATAAGAACCAATTGCACCCAAGAACCACTAGCGAATCATAACGACCCAAATCGATGTGAATACTCCATTACAAACGAGTGTCTGTGTGCATGCGCCTGTCAGAACAGGATGCATCAGATGGGATCATCAACGTGCATAGACACAAGTGATTGAAGGCGCGTCGAGACAGGGAGGGTACAACAAGGGCAGACAGACGATCGTCCCACCATGGCAGCCTTGCATCACATAGCGCAGGGGAAGGGGATAGATTCCAAATAGCCATGTACATGGCAGACTCCCATTTAAATTAACTGTCCATGCATCCATTCATCAATCCCTCATCCCGTTATGAAGACGCCTGAATATTCACTCACATCACATTCGAAATTTCCATTGAGTCTGTGCGTAATGCAGCCTTCAAAATCCACTGTGCTCCTGGCCGGATTCCCTGTGTAGTGAAGTCACATGTATTTGGGAACGTCCTGCCTTATCGTCCACTACGCTATAGCGCATCCCATTCAAATCATATCATTCATTGCATTCCCGTCATGGGCCCTGTCCCCAGGACATTCAACAATAGAACGTTACTTTTCCAGTCAGACCTGTGGGCGTCTCCACGCCACTAGTTGAAAACCGAAAGCGCTGCCCTTCGAATTCCTATTTTGCAACATCACGTTCAAAAGGCAGCTGTGAACGCTTGCATCCACAAATACATCTATGCAGTGCGGCTGTGTGTGAAAATGGTAACTGGCCACAATCACTGATGGGAGTCCCCGCCGTCGGTTAACGTCGGTGCAGTGCTGCATGAGGGTCCACCGCTGATCGGGCACTACATTCCACCGACCCTTCAGAAGTCTGCTCGCAAATGCAAATGTAGTATGTGCAACAATGTGACCATAGCAGATTTAGCGTATAAACCAATATTCCACTGCCATCGGGATTAAGAACATGAATGCAAAAGCAAGATGCCATGCATCTAATTGCAGCGTCGTGTGCGGGACGTGCTCGCACGAAAGGCATTGCAGCTGACACAGGTGGAATGAATCACCACAGGTGAAGGCAATACAGCCTGTAAACACATAAATTGCACACCCAACCCCCTCCCACAACCACACCCACTCCAGAATGCAACCGGCAGGACTAGCGATTTTGGGCCTGGGGAACCTGATTGCACTGCAAGTACTCCAACTTGAAGAAGAAGACGAACGCCAACTACTACAACAAGCGGCCGCACAGAGGAGACGCAGGAGGAGGAGGAGGAGGAGGAGGGCAAGGCATGGCCAGCAAGCCCCACCAGCACAGCCACTACCACCACGCAGGCAGCCCGCAATCCCACGCCTCCGAGCTAATCCGTTCAACCTCACAGCTGAGCAGATCCACACCCTCTACCGTTTGGACCGGGACACCATAACCGCCATTGTCGACATGACACACGCTGACCTTGCCAGCATGATAGATAGCCCAACCGCCATCCCACCCCTACTGAAGGTGGTGTCTGTACTCCACTTCCTGGCCACAGGCACCTACCAGCACACAGTCGGACAGTTGCATGGCATTTCACAGCCACTATTCTCACGGACACTATTCCAAGTACTTGATGCCCTCCTGAAGCACTCTGACGACTACATCACTTTACCACGCATGGAGCAAGAGCTTACAAACACAAAAGTGGGATTCCATGCACTTGGCGGCATACCGGGTTGCATTGGTGCCATCGACTGCACCCATGTGGAATTGGTTGTCCCACATGCCATTGAGGTCCAGTACCGCAACCGGAAACAATATCATTCTATCAATGTACAAATGGTGTGTGACTCCAACAGGATCTTCACACATTGTTCTGCCCGATTTCCAGGATCAACACATGATTCTATGGTCTTGCGGAACTCTAGAATACCACGCTACATGGAGCGACACGCAGGGCGCCGATCCTGGCTACTTGGTGAGTCTCATTAAATGCATGTTTATGTGGGGTAGGTGATGCGTGAGTGACCTGGCAGGAAGGGGGGGGATGCGTACGTAGTAATGACATTCCACAAACATCCTTTGTTGTCCACATGCAGGTGATGGCGGGTATCCACTGAAGAGATGGCTCCTTACACCAATCCGGAACCCACGGGACCAGCATGAGGAGGACTACAACCATGCCCACTCACGTACCCGTGTGGTCATAGAACAGGCATTCGGCCTACTGAAGGCTCGTTTCCGCTGCCTCAGCAGGTCTGGCGGGGCACTCCTGTACCGCCATGAGAAGGTGGCAAAGATGGTCATGGCATGTGTCATGCTACACAACATGTGCGTTCGTAGGAATGTGCCCATGCCCCCCGACGCAGAACTGCTAGCACCTGAAGATGGTCAAGATGAGGGTGGGGATGTGGCAGCACCTCAAGGGGTCCGCGAGGCACAGGAGGCCCGTGAGATCCGTCAAAATCTCATAGATGCATGCTTCTAGCACTCACGCCTGGTGGCTGTTACATGGACACGGGACTTGTGGCACTGTGTGTGTCTGGAACATGCACAATGTGGACTGTACGCCAAGATAGGCCTCGTACACAGAGATCAATGTCCACGCTACTCATTTGATGGATGTGAAGATTTGTATTGCAGATGTGAAATGACATTACACACCCAATCGTCCCGCCACCCGATGAAGCACAACACACCCCCTCCACCCTCCTACCCCCCCCACACACCAGTGTCCAATGGCGCTCAATGTCAGAGGGCTGACGCTATTGCAAGCCCCCTTTCCGGGTATCAGGGGCACCCCTGCCTGTGGAGCGGCGGGTCCTCCCAGATCTACGTTGGGGGCTGCCCTGGACGGAACTTGCAACGGATGATGTCTCTGCCTGCTCACGTCCATGCATGTCCCTGAGGGTTTGTGAGAGCTCAGTGAGCACACGGCGCACAGCGGCAAGTTCACCACATACGTCTTTGGACGTCGCATGCAGTTCCCCCCTCAGGCTCTCGGTGCTTCTCTGCATTTCTGCCCTCAGGCTCTCGGTACTTCTCTCCATTTCTGCCCTAAGTGTCTCAGTAGAGGTTTCAATGGCTGCCTTGGTACCCCCACATTCAGCAGCATGCTCCTTGAGGAGCGTGGCCAGTTGCTGCTGTTGCTCTACCATCTGCTCGAGTGACTGTTGCCTCTGCTGGGCCATGCCCATTTGCGGTGGTGTCACAGAGGGGCTGGACGCCTCATGTTGCCTTGCAACAGGCCTTGTGGGGGTTGGCCAGTCGTCGTCTTGTGGGTGCCCCTGCGTGGTTTCCTCATGGTGTACGGGATGGAACAAACAGGGGGATTGTGACAGGTCATGGCTGTGTCCTGCTTCGACAGCACCGTTTTCTGTGTCAGAGCATGCTGGCATGTATGCAGTGTCACCTGGGGTGCTGCTGCCACCAGAAGCAGTGCCTTCTGTGGCATCCATTGGGGGTACCTGTGGTGCTGGTGTTGTGGACATGCTGGCTGCTGGGGTGCCTGTTGGAGTCCCCTCCAGTGTGCTGCCACTCGATTTGTGCAGCTGCCGTGTCTTGATCCGTGCAGCTGAGGTGGAGGGTCTTTGGCCGTTGGTCTTGGCCCTCTTTGCAGGTGTGCTGGTAGGGGTGTCCTGGAGCTCGTCGTTGGAATCGGACCCTGTGGTGGAGTAAAGGAGGGCGAGCGTTATTCATGGGTCTGTGGTAATTGTAATGGCAATTGTATCACATGCATTGGGGTGGTACCTGGGGGTGATTTGGGTCAGGGCCTTGGGGGTGGTCTCATTCCTGTGTGGATTGGGGATGCAGTTATTTTGCTGTCTGCAGTTAGGGTGTGCATGGTGCACATGTTCAGTGTGTTTGTTGGATTTTTAATTATTTATTTCTTTAATCTGGCTTTTAAGGGTCGCTGTCATGGCAATGTATGTGGTCGTTCTCCTGGACATGTGTTTCTGTTGCACTATGGGGACACGTGGTACTTCACATGGTTGGTAAATGCGGATTTGGCATAGTTTATTTTGGGCCACCTACCTGATTCTTCTGATGTCTGCACTCCTTTCTCCATCCCTCCGACTCCCTCTATGCTCTCCATTCCAATGGTGGAGGCACAGATTTCTTCCCAGGGGGTCAACTTGATGGGTGAATCCGATCCTCCCCCGGTAGCTGTGGCAATGTTCCGGTTGGCAGAGAGTATGCTCCGGACGCGTATCCGTAGGTCGTCCCATCGCTTTCTGCATTGCTGTGGGTTGCGGGGTGCGGTCCCCACCGCACTTACCCGCTGTGCCACCAGGGCCCATATAGCCTTCTTGTTCGCTAGTGCCGTCCTGGTCATTTGCGTGGAGAAGACGACGCCAGCATTCTCCTGGAGGGTCTCAGTGAGCACGGTGAGTACCTCGTGGGAGAAGTGGACCTGCCGCTTGCGGTCGCACGCTTTTTTTGCTACTTTGCCCATATTTATTATTTTAACTGGGGTGGCTAACGGGTTGGGATGTGTCTCAGGGTCGGATTTTTAATGGTTGTGTTGGGATTCTCTTTTATAGGTGTGCGGCGTGCAGTTTCCCGTTCCGGCCCCATGTTTTTACTTCCGTTTCCGTATATTTACGGTGACCGTATTTTGCGCTGACCGCTCATTACGGTGTCCGCTTGGATGGGTGGCGGAATTGCACCTAGGGCGAAGTACGACGGCGGTAAGGGGCGTTTTGGGGTCATTTCCGCCATCGCGGACTTTGCACTTCCGCCATGGCGTGATGCTCGTGCCCGATGGGTCGGAATTGGCCGCACTTTCCTCCGTCGTGCCGTGGCGGAAACGCTATTTACGCTATGGCGGTCATGTCAGTCACTTTCCGCCAGGGTCGTAATGAGGGCCAATGACCCTAATGATATCCCTGCAACATCCCCAGCCAACACTCTAGTTGAACATGGATTGACCCAAAAAATCATACTACCCACCCACGAGAAAGGAATAACTCTCGACTGGGTAGCAGTCTTAAACTGTAACATCACAGTAAAGGGTATTACGCTCCAAACTTGGTCAGACAACTACCTTATCGATTTCGAGCTCAATAGAACCTCAGCCTACAACAAATAATGTCCTATAGCTCCCTCGTGCCCTACAAGAAACAAACAGAATATTACAGCAGAGGCAATTATACCCCTTCTCAGCCTGATCATCAACGCACTACCAAACACAAGTGACCCCAGCGTCCTGGTAGATGCATATAATTCCTCAATGCTTAAAGCCATTGACTCTGTAGCACCACTCAAAATGCGCAAAGGGAATCCCAGAGCCCATGTGAACTCATGGTTCACCCCTGAGCTGAAAATGATCCGCACTGAAAAAAGAAAATCAGAAAAGCTTTGGAACTCACACCTTCCCAGGAGAACAAAACAAACTTAATCTCCATTTCCAAAAAATACAAAAATTAGATTATCCGTACAAAACGTGAGACCTACAACAATAGAATAAAACATGTAGGTTCTAGCACTAAATAACTCTTTACCATCCTGCGAGAAATGGAGACACCCAACCCTCCCACAGACACATGCCTAAAAGATCAGCTTTGGTGTACTAACATTCAAAGTGCACTCACTAATAAAATCACTAATCTACAGACCAAAATAGCGGACAAACGCAGACTACTTACCACAGAAGCAGCTACTAAAACCCATACAGAAGATCAGAACCACCCACCCTCTCCCTCTCTGCCTATCGGCTTCAAATTCTCTAATGTAACCCCACATGAGGTACAAAAAATCATTGCCTCATTGAAACCGTCTAATTGCAAGGGTGACAGCTGAACAGCACAGATTATCAAGGATGCGGCTAGAGACTTGGCCCCATTCATCACCAAACTTATCAACGCCTCCTTCACTAGTGGAGTAGTACCTAGCAACTCCTGGGTACTCCTACTACTGAAAAAACAAACTTTAGACCCCACCATCCCCACTGACTACAGACCCATCACTACTGTCCCTTTTCTTCTAAAGATTCTAGACAGGGTTTCTTACTTCATCCAGAATTACCTTGAAGCTAACAAACTCTTGGGCTCTAGACAATCTGGCTTTAGACCTCAAAATGGGACAGAAACTTCCCTTGTTGACTTAAAAAGCCAGATTGATGACTTGAAAGATAAAGGTGGCTTTGCCGTTCTCCTCCTCCTCGATTTGTCAGCAGCATTTGACCTGGTCGACCATAAGGTACTCTGCAAACACTTAGAAACTGCAACCTTCTTCTCCAACTCGGCTATCACATGGAAACAATCATTCCTAAACAAAAGGACCATGCGAGTCTTCTCACCTACCGCAGCAGCCGACCCGATACCAATCACCTGCGGTGTGTCCCAAGGGTCATGCGTCTCTCCCACTTTGTATAACATCTTTACAAAGCCATTATTTGACAAACTGGATCGTCTGGGTGTCACCTACACCAACTATGCAGATGACACCCAGATACTCCTACCCCTTACAGGCTCTTATGACATAGATGTACTCAGGATAAATGAAATGTACACCATCATTCAGGCATGGATGGCCACCCAAGGCCTGTGCCTGAACGATGAGAAAACAGAACTATTGCTTGTTGGCTCCTCAGTTAACTTAAACAAACTTGGACCAAATTACAACATATTTAACACAGACGGGAACAACATCCCAATTTGCAAAGTAGTAGCTTGGATTCTATCTAGACACTGCTTCCAACCTTAACAAACAAGTAAACATTACCTCCTCAGCTACAGCTTACACAGGCAAACTATTAAGAGCTTGCAGACCAATGCTATTTTCCGAAAGCTGTCTCACATTAGCCAGAGCTCTCATAGGCTCTAAATTGGACTATTGCAACGGGCTGTACTTGGGAGCCAATAAAGCAGTAATCAACAAACTGCAGACACTGTAGAATAACGTTCTTAGAGCTGCCCTAAATATACCCTGTAACAAACACATATCAGCAACTAGGATACAACACAAGTGGCTCTCCATAAATGAAAATATTAAACTCAAAACCTTATGTCTCACTTTCAAAGCACTGCATCATATGCCCCCCCCCCATCTCAGAAATATGCACCTGGAGATCCTCCACACGTATCACTAGATCCACAGGTAGATCCTGCCTGACAGTTCCTAGGAGGTTCAACCTTAAAAGATCCGGCGGATCCAGCTTCCCAGTCATGGCCTCCCAACTTTGGAACTGCCTCCCAGCTAACATTAGGACCATTCATACATTTGAACATTTCAGGCGAAGCGTCATATCCTGGATACTTAGCGAGAACTAACCATTACTGTTAGCACAACTTAGCTGCCTAATTTCTATATCATATTTATGCTTATGGTTACTAGACATTTTTTCTAGCGTATTTCCTTTCATGCAGGATTCCCTTATTATTCTCTCCACATAACCACCACATTTATTGACCGCGTAAGTCATTATTTTACTCTCGTAGTTCTTAGCCTCATACTCACATAACATCATAGTGTTGAACTTCTTAGTTTTCCTTGGTTCCATTTAATTCTTTTCCCTTTCACATTGATATCGACATTCATACACTAGGTAATCGATGGCAGTGCACACGACAACATGGAGCGTTCACTTAAGTCCATGTATATCACTTCCAAATTGCCCATACTTAAATGGGCCTCAGTACTCATAAACATATGGTCAATAATGGATACAGATCCTCTGGCGTGCCAGGTTGGAATCGAATTGTACATAATTTCCAGCCCCCAACGTTCAGCGAATACCACCCAAAGTCTTCCTCGGTTCTTTTTACCATTATTCTTTCCCTTACATTCTCGCTCTATATTCATTACACATGTCATGTCACCCCCATGCATATCACACTCAGCATTTAAATCACCAGCCATTATAACTAAGCCACCCGGTCTCAAATCCAACCAGTCTCCGATTATTATGTCCAGATTAGACATTGCCTCTTCCAGATCTTTATCTGTATAGACTGGAGCATTCCAATATATATTTATTATCATTACATACAATGTTCCTTCATCAGTATGTACGTCCAGGGTTACCACCATAGTCGAGTCACCTACTTGTATCTTTAGTACATAGTATCTCTTACCCATCCCATAATATGGATCCTGTGACCCACGTCTCCTGCAGTAGGATAATATCATAGTTTGCCGTACTCTCACATAGGTTCTTATTTGATACAAGGTGCGACCAACCCCTTATATTCCATGATGCAATTCTGTAACATTCCCCCTCGCTGAAGAGGTTGTCCTAGTCCCTTCAATTTTGTCTGCAACTAGGCTATCGAATCTTTAAGAGAAAGCACAAGATTGCGCCATTCATACATATCTTTAATCCTTCCCATTTCTGGTATTTGCTTGTCAATTACCCCGGCCGTGAAATTAGGCTGTATATTTCTATTTTCGGTCTGATATGAGCCCTGCCCCTTTTTCAGTGTCCTATTCTGGTAGATAAATATATCAAAGCCTCTTTTGTGTAGTGTTCCAGCTTCTTTCATAAGCAAGGCGCGCACAAGGGGTGATTGTGTCACCAGACGCTCATAATCAAATCTATGTACATGTATAAAGTCCACAAGTTTTATATCTGCGGAAGAGATTAGATTAAGTTCAATGACCCCAAGGATTCACACACCAAATCCCTCAAGAAAGCCCTAGCCATCTTGGACTTCTCGCAAACTATCTCCGAACCTACTCACGTCAAAGGACGCACACTCGATTGGATCAGCCATCATAACTGTTCCATCCAAATCATCGCCAACACTCCTATCCCATGGTACGACCACCACTATATTCAATTAAACCTCAATACGAAAAAAGGGCCTCGTAGGCCCATCACCCCTTGTCCAGCAGCCCTCGCAAGGAGCTCACGCCAATTGACAGCTGAAAACATAGCACCCTAGCTAACACCTTTAAAGAGATCCTCACCCAAGCGGTTGACGCCATTGCTCCACTCACCCTTAAAAAAGCCAAACACTCTAACACATGGTTCTCAAAAGAACTGCTTGACCAACGTTCTCAGAAGAGGCTTGCCCTCTCCGCATGGAAAGCCAACCCCTCTGAAGCCACCAGAAGCACCTTCAAAGCCATTTCCATATCATACAAAGCCAACATCGCCCTAGCCAAAGCCGCATCCTTCAATTCAAGGAATAATGACGCCAAATCAGGGTCTAAAGAAATCTTCGCCATCTTTAGGGAGTCAGAAAAACCATCCACTCCTCCTCCCTCTCTCCTCAAGGACAAAAAATGGTGCAACAGTATTCAGTCTGCCATGCTAGACAAGCTCAACTCTCTTCAAACCAGAATTTGCCGCCATCAAAAAGCTCTTAACCGCCTCATAACCAACCTGCACAGGGAAACACCCACGCCCACCAAGACCAAGTCCTCCCCACCTTTTGACTTTAAAGATATGACCGAGCTGGAAGTTATCGCCCTGCTGAAATACATCAAACCTTCGAACTGCCCAACTCATCAACGACTCGGCACATATCCTAGCACCCTTCCTAACTGCATTCATCAACTCATCCTCCCAGTCTGGTAACGTTCCAACTGGATTTAAGGAAACGTAGGTACACCCACTCCTTAAAAAAACGTCCCTGGCCCCAACGGTCCCAGGGAACTATAGGCCCATTACCACCGTCCCATTCTTTCTTACTCAAAATCCTGGACAAAGCAACCTACCTGTAAGTCCAAGAATTCCTGGAAGAGTACCCTCTCCTCGGCCTGCGGCAATATGGCTTCCGCCCCCGACATGGCATCGAGACGGCTCTCCTAGTCTTAAAGAACCAAATGGACGATCTTAGAGACACAGGCAATCCTGCGCTCCTTCTCCTGGACCTATCCGCAGCCTTTGACTTGGTGGATCACCACACTCTGTGCCGCCATTTAGCAACTGAGGCTAACTTCTCCCTTAAAGCGTGTGACTGGATAAGCTCCTTTCTCCAAGAGAGGGCCATGAAAGTCTTCTCTGACTCAGCCTGTGCGACCCCGAGCCACATCAAATGTGGAGTTCCACAGGGCTTCTGCATCGCGCCCATGCTTTACAACCTCTTCACAAAGCCTTTGTTCAGCATCCTTAACTCCCTGCGCATGTCATATACCAATTATGTGGACGACACAAAGGTGCTTATCCCACTCTCTGGTGACTATGAAGCAGATATGAACACGCTCACCACCATTTACCCCACCAACCAATCCTGGATGGCAGACAATTGGCTCTGCCTCAACAGTGAAAAAACGGAACTCCTGCTCATTGGGCACCCACCACCCTGGGAAACTTCGATCAACAGTACACATTATTTACTATCGATAACATCCCCATCAAGGTCTCCAACAACGTTAAGACACTGGGAGTCTACCTAGACTCGGAGCTGACCATGGATAGACAGGTTAATGTCATTGCTTCCTCGTCAGCCTATTATTCCAAAGCCCTTAACGCAGCCAGACCCTTCTTATCTCGCCAGAACTGCCTCACCTTTGCTAGGGCAATAATTGGATCTAGACTTGATTATTGTAACATCCTCTTCGCAGGGACCTCGTGCAAAAATCTGGCCAAACTCCAACTGGTTCAAAACAACGCCCTCAGGGCGGCCACAGGAACCTCAAGAAAAGACCACATCTCCGAAGTGAGAAGGCAGGCCCACCGGCTCCCGGTGAAAGAGAGAATTGTCTTCCAAACCCTTACCCTCACTCACAAATGCCTCCATGAGCTTGGACCCACGTACTTGGACCAGAGAATCACAAAGCACACTGCCACAAGACCTCTGAGGAAGGGCTATTCCAACATGATTCTCACAGCAAAAATTCAGAAAGTCTGCGCGGGGGGCTCCAGTTTTCTTACACTGGCCGCCACCCATTGGAACACACTCCCCACTCACCTAAGAATGATCGAGTCCCACCAAACATTCCGCAAAGCTATCAAAACCAAGCTTTTTGTCTGAAACCAAAATGTTAATGATCACCCTGTAAAAGGACGTCATTGTATTATCTATCATATTGGTATTTCCTGCCGTCTGTATCTGTAACCAAGAAACCTGTGGTCGCCCGTTAACGTATGAATGAAAACCTTCTACAAATTCTTGTAACAGGGGCTCGATGCCTCCGGGCTTCAAGTGCGCTATACAACAGCAAATAAATAAATAAATAAAGTTCAGGCTTCTGTGTGAATATATTTAAAATGAGTGGTTTATTTAGGGACCGTGGCCGATCCTCCTGAAATATATACTGATGGCTTTCCTTAAGTACCGTTGCTGGTCATCATCACACACTTCCCGTCCCCACCCTTCACCCATCCTACTCTCCCTATTTAGACCACTAGCTACTCCCCCATTATTATTGCGTTCCAGATTATTCAGGCTTCGATTTCCACTTTTCTCACAAAGGTCTGGATTTTTCTTTCTCAGTATCTCTTCTACGATCTTACGTATTGAGAGCTCCGTCATATGGCGCTGACTTCTCTCTTCTTTGTGTCCACTTCCCTTTAGAGGGGACACTTGCAGTAGGTCATTGTTCTCGTCGGGCATCCTTGGGCTCCTAGCTTGCACACCTGTCTCCTGTGTTCGTCCTCCACTGACTCCCCCGTGTAAGCTACACCCTCATTATAGTAGCCTTCCTGCTAGTGGTCACACTTCCCACTGCATTTGAACCGTCACCAGACCCCTGAGGAGCCGCAATGCATGCGTCATTACACTTCTTCATAGCACTCCAGCATCACCCAGCTATCACTCTTTCCGGGGCTTCTGAAGCTGGAGCATTGATGTGCAGGGTATTGCCCGGGTTCTTAAATATTTCAAAGATGTCTTGCATCCCACGTTCAGTTGGTTTCAGATGTTTGTCAATCCTGCCTGACTTCTCCTTGTGTATTTGGCCCTTCCTAATATCCACATTGCGTGATACCCCCCGCCGGCTCTTTCCCCTGCTCTTTACTTGTTACTTCACCCTTGTTTGGCTGTGGCGACTGCGCTACAGCCCTAATAGTGGGGTCCCTTAGGAATGTTCCAGGTGAGATATTGAATGCGTTTTGCGCCTTCTCTTTTTTTTTCTTTGTTGTTGTTGATATTGTTCCTGTAACTTCCTCCTCCTCTGCCAGACTCTATATGCCCACTACTGGTCAGCACAGCTTCATGGTCATTACTTGCCTCTGATGTCCCTGGAGCCTCATTTAACTCCTCATTATAAACCTCATGAACTCGTTTCCCTTGCGTGATGTCTGCACGTGTGGTGCTGGGTGTTACAGCACATGTCAGGGTGCCTTTTCAGTTCTTCTATCATTTCATTTATATCTCGCTCTGATGCCGCTTCGCCCCCCCCTTCCATAACCGGAACCAATATTGCGCTCTGTGAGAATATCCATCAGAGATTGCGAGGCGAGGGCTCGCTTTCTTCTCCTCCCCATATACTGATTGCGAAGAGTCGAGTACTGCGCCCTGAGTATTGCCACCATCATTACTGCCACTGCTGTTACTTCCACCCATCCTCTTCCTTATCAGAGGACGCAGCACACGCACTACCCATGCGCCTCGTTCCAGGTCCTGTATCCTTCCTAACAAGCATCACATGCAATATCCTTCTTTTCATGGCAAAGTGAGCGGATTTAGCCGGAGTTACGCTTTTTGATTTAGTCACACAGATTATTCCTGCCACCGAGAAGGGGGTGCAGATATCAAGAGAAGCGGTGTCCAGTTAAAGGGTCGAATACAAAAGGGTCGAATGCAAAAGGGTCGAGTGCAAAAGGGTCGAATGCAAAAGGGTCGAGTGCAAAAGGGTCGAATGCAAAAGGGTCGAGTGCAAAAGGGTCGAGTGCAAAAGGGCCGAGTGCAAAAGGGTCGAGTGCGTTCGACCGAAAACCAAAGGATCGAATTTTTAAAAAAAATATATATATCTTTTTTTTGCTCTAGTGTAGCTTTAAAAGGGTGTTTTTACACCAAAAACGGGGGCTTGGGGGAGGAGCCCCACCAATAAAATAATAATAATCATAATTTCAATCCTTTTTTCGGTCGAATTGACTCAACCCTTTTGTCATTCGACCCTTTTTTTTCTATCCTTTGACCTATAAGCAAGAGAAGCAACAATGGAAGGAGTCGAGCAGCTCAATGAAGGTCACTGCCTCCTGGCATGTGCTCTAGTGGATTACATTCATGAATCCAAAGTAGAAGCGTCTCCTTTCACCATTCACCAGCGCCCCCCCGTTCCCCAGCCCAACGGGCATAACAGGCACTTCCACAGGGCACTCCACACGGGCTGCAGCCTAGGAGGCAGGAGCACAGCGCCTCGGCTTTACCCCCAGCAGGCCCCGGAATGACCCTAAGCAGAACATCTGGGGACACCTATATAAAGGAAAGATATAAAGGGAAGAAAGTCATGAGTTCATTGAAGGCGAGTCTAGCACAGCCACGCTGAGGATTGCACCACCCTAAGTGGCTGCCCAGGTTTATATCCATGACCTTCTCATGTTATCATTACTTTGGCCCATTAATGAGGCAAATATTATAAGAAGGGACATGGCGACCAATCACAACATGGAAGGGGGCTACAGGAAAGAAGAGTTTAACCAATAAAAGGCATTTGTAATCCAAAGGTGCACCTAGCTGCCAAGTGATCAGGGTGAGAGGCTGGTGAGCCTGTCACTCCTAGTGCCTGGCTGCCAAGCGATCAGGCTGAGAGGCTGGTGAGCCTCTGACTCCTAGTGCCTGGCTGCCAAGCGATCAGGCTGAGAGGCTGGTGAGCTTCTGACTCCTAGTGCCTGGCTTCCAGGTGATCTGGCTGAGAGGCTGGTGAGCCTCTGACTCCTATTGCATTTCTTCCAAGTGATTAGGCTGAGAGGCTGGCCAGCCTTTGTCTCCTAGTTCCTAGCTGCCAAGTGATCAGGCTGAGAGGCTGGCGAGCCTCTGACTCCTAGTGCCTAGCTGCCAAGTGATTAGGCAGAGAGGCTGGCGAGCCTTTGTCTCCAAGTGCCTAGCTGCCAAGTGATCAGGCTGAGGGGCTGGTGAGCCTCTGACTCCTAGTGCCCAGCTGCCACGTCATCAGACTGAGAGGCTGGTGAGCCACTGACTCCTAGTGCCTGGCTGCCAAGTGATCAGGCTGAGAGGCTGTTGAGCCTCTGACTCCTAGTGCCTGGCTGCCATGTGATCAGGCTGAGAGGCTGGTGAGCCTCTGACTCCTAGTGCCTGGCTGCCATGTGATCAGGCTGAGAGGCTGGTGAGCCACTGACTCCTAGTGCCTGGCTGCCAAGTGATCAGGCTGAGAGGCTGTTGAGCCTCTGACTCCTAGTGCCTGGCTGCCATGTGATCAGGCTGAGAGGCTGGTGAGCCTCTGACTCCTAGTGCCTGGCTGCCAAGTGATCAGGCTGAGAGGCTGTTGAGCCTCTGACTCCTAGTGCCTGGCTGCCATGTGATCAGGCTGAGAGGCTGGTGAGCCTCTGACTCCTAGTGCCTGGCTGCCAAGCGATCAGGCTGAGAGGCTGGTGAGCCTGTCACTCCTAGTGCCTGGCTGCCAAGCGATCAGGCTGAGAGGCTGGTGAGCCTCTGACTCCTAGTGCCTGGCTTCCAGGTGATCTGGCTGAGAGGCTGGTGAGCCTCTGACTCCTATTGCATTTCTTCCAAGTGATCAGGCTGAGAGGCTGGCCAGCCTTTGTCTCCTAGTGCCTAGCTGCCAAGTGATCAGGCTGAGAGGCTGGCGAGCCTCTGACTCCTAGTGCCTAGCTGCCAAGTGATTAGGCAGAGAGGCTGGCGAGCCTCTGACTACTAGTGCCTAGCTGCCAAGTGATCAGGCTGAGAGGCTGGGGAGCCTCTGACTCCTATTGCATTTCTTCCAAGTGATTAGGCTGAGAGGCTGGCCAGCCTTTGTCTCCTAGTGCCTAGCTGCCAAGTGATCAGGCTGAGAGGCTGGAGAGCCTCTGACTCCTAGTGCCTAGCTGCCAAGTGATTAGGCAGAGAGGCTTGCGAGCCTTTGTCTCCAAGTGCCTAGCTGCCAAGTGATCAGGCTGAGGGGCTGGTGAGCCTCTGACTCCTAGTGCCCAGCTGCCACGTCATCAGACTGAGAGGCTGGTGAGCCACTGACTCCTAGTGCCTGGCTGCCAAGTGATCAGGCTGAGAGGCTGTTGAGCCTCTGACTCCTAGTGCCTGGCTGCCATGTGATCAGGCTGAGAGGCTGGTGAGCCTCTGACTCCTAGTGCCTGGCTGCCATGTGATCAGGCTGAGAGGTTGGTGAGCCTCTGACCCCTAGTTCCTAGCTGCCACGTGATAAGGGTGAGAGGCTGGTGAGCCTCTGACTCTTAGTGCCTAGCTGCCAGGCGATCAGGCTGACAGGCTGGTGGGCCTCTGACTCATAGTGCCTAGCTGCCAAGCGATCAGGCTGAGAGGCTGGTGAGCCTCCGACTCCTAGTGCCTAGCTGCCACATGGAAAAGCTGAGAGGCTTGTGAGACTCTGACTCCTAGTGCCTAGCTGCCATGTGATCAGGCTGAGAGGCTGGTGAGCCTCTGACTCCTAGTGCCTAGCTGCCAAGTGATCAGGCAAAGAGGCTTGTGAGCCTCTGACTCCTAGTGCCTGGCTGCCAAGTGATCAGGCTGAGAGGCTGGGGAGCCTCTGACTCCTAGTGCCTGGCTGCCAAGTGATCAGGCTGAGAGGCTGGGGAGCCTCTGACTCCTAGTGCCTGGCTGCCAAGTGATCACGCTGAGAGGCTGGTGAGCCTCTGACTCCTAGTGCCTAGCAGCCAAGTGATCAGGCTGAGCGGCTGGTGAGCCACTGACTCCTAGTGCCTGGCTGCCAAGTGATCAGGCTGAGAGGCTGTTGAGCCTCTGACTCCTAGTGCCTGGCTGCCATGTGATCAGGCTGAGAGGCTGGTGAGCCTCTGACTCCTAGTGCCTGGCTGCCATGTGATCAGGCTGAGAGGTTGGTGAGCCTCTGACCCCTAGTTCCTAGCTGCCACGTGATAAGGGTGAGAGGCTGGTGAGCCTCTGACTCTTAGTGCCTAGCTGCCAGGCGATCAGGCTGACAGGCTGGTGGGCCTCTGACTCATAGTGCCTAGCTGCCAAGCGATCAGGCTGAGAGGCTGGTGAGCCTCCGACTCCTAGTGCCTAGCTGCCACATGGAAAAGCTGAGAGGCTTGTGAGACTCTGACTCCTAGTGCCTAGCTGCCATGTGATCAGGCTGAGAGGCTGGTGAGCCTCTGACTCCTAGTGCCTAGCTGCCAAGTGATCAGGCAAAGAGGCTTGTGAGCCTCTGACTCCTAGTGCCTGGCTGCCAAGTGATCAGGCTGAGAGGCTGGGGAGCCTCTGACTCCTAGTGCCTGGCTGCCAAGTGATCAGGCTGAGAGGCTGGGGAGCCTCTGACTCCTAGTGCCTGGCTGCCAAGTGATCACGCTGAGAGGCTGGTGAGCCTCTGACTCCTAGTGCCTAGCAGCCAAGTGATCAGGCTGAGCGGCTGGTGAGCCTCTGACTCCTAGAGCCTAGCTGCCAAGTGATCAGGCTGATAGGATGGTGAACCTCTGACTCCTAGTGACTGGCTGCCAAGTGATCAGGCTGATAGGATGGTGAACCTCTGACTCCTAGTGCCTGGCTGCCAAGTGATCAGGCTGAGGGGCTGGTGAGGCTGGCGAGCCTCTGACTACTAGCGCCTAGCTGTCAAGTGATCAGGCTGAGAGGCTGGCGAGCCTCTGACTCCTAGCGCCTTTCTGCCAAGTGGTCAGGCTGAGAGGCTGGTGAGCCTGTGACTCCTAGTGCCTGGCTGCCAAGCGATCAGGTTGAGAGGCTGGGGAGCCTCTGACTCCTAGTGGCTAGCTGCCAAGCGATAAGGCTGAGAGGCTTGTGAGCCTCTGACTCCTAGTGCCTAGCTGCCAAGTGATTAGGAAGAGAGGATGGCGAGCCTCTGTCTCCTAGTGCCTAGCTTCCACATGGAAAGGCTGAGAGGCTGGTGAGCCCCTGACTCCTAGTGCCTAGCCGCCAAGTGATCAGGCTGAGCGGCTGGTGAGCCTCGGACTCCTAGTGCCTAGCTGCCAAGTGATCAGACTGAGAGGCTGGTGAGCCTGTGACTCCTAGTGCCTAGCTGCCAAGTGATCAGGCGGAGAGTCTGGTGAGCCACTGACTCCTAGAGCCTAGCTGCCAAGTGATCAGGCTGAGAGTCTGGTGAGCCTCTGACTCCTAGTGCCTAGCTGCCAAGTGATTAGGAAGAGAGGATGGCGAGCCTCTGTCTCCTAGTGCCTAGCTGCCACATGGAAAGGCTGAGAGGCTGGTGAGACTCTGACTCCTAGTGCCTAGCTGCCACGTGCTCAGTCTGAGAGGCTGGCGAGCCTCTGACTCCTAGTGCCTGGCTGCCAAGCGATCAGGCTGAGAGGCTGTTGAGCCTCTGACTCCTAGTGCCCGGCTGCCAAGTGATCAGGCTGAGAGGCTGGTGAGACTCTCACTACTAGTGTCTGGCTGCCACGTGGGAAGGCTGAGAGGCTGATGAGCCTCTGACTACTAGTGCCTAGCTGCCAAGTGATCAGGCTGAGAGGCTGGTGAGCCTCTGACTCCTAGTGCCTAGCTGCCAAGTGATCAGGATGAGAGGCTGGTGAGCCTCTGACTCATAGTGCCTAGCTGCCAAGTGATCAGGCTGAGATGCCGGTGAGCCTCTGACTCCTAGTGCCTAGCTGCCAAGTAATCAGGATGAGAGGATGGCGAGCCTCTGACTACTAGCGCCTAGCTGCCAAGTGTTCAGGGTGAGAGGCTGGCGAACCTCTGACTCCTAGTGCATGGCTGCCAAGTAATCAGGCTGAGAGGCTGGTGAGCCTCTGACTCCTAGTGCCTGGCTGCCAAGCGATCAGGATGAGAGGCTGGCGTGCCTCTGACTACTAGCGCCTAGCTGCCAAGTGTTCAGGGTGAGAGGCTGGCGAACCTCTGACTCCTAGTGCATGGCTGCCAAGTAATCAGGCTGAGATGCTGGTGAGCCTCTGACTCCTAGTGCCTAGCTGCCACGTGATCAGGCTGAGAGGTTGGTGAGCCTCTAACTCTTAGTGCCCAGCCACCAAGTGATCAGGCTCAGAGTCTGGTGAGCCTCTGACTCCTAGTGCCTAGCTGCCAAGTGATTAGGAAGAGAGGATGGCGAGCCTCTGTCTCCTAGTGCCTAGCTGCCACATGGAAAGGCTGAGAGGCTGGTGAGACTCTGACTCCTAGTGCCTAGCTGCCACGTGCTCAGTCTGAGAGGCTGGCGAGCCTCTGACTCCTAGTGCCTGGCTGCCAAGCGATCAGGCTGAGAGGCGGTTGAGCCTCTGACTCCTAGTGCCCGGCTGCCAAGTGATCAGGCTGAGAGGCTGGTGAGCCTCTGACTCCTAGTGCCTAGCTGCCAAGTGATCAGGATGAGAGGCTGGTGAGCCTCTGACTCATAGTGCCTAGCTGCCAAGTGATCAGGCTGAGATGCCGGTGAGCCTCTGACTCCTAGTGCCTAGCTGCCAAGTAATCAGGATGAGAGGATGGCGAGCCTCTGACTACTAGCGCCTAGCTGCCAAGTGTTCAGGGTGAGAGGCTGGCGAACCTCTGACTCCTAGTGCATGGCTGCCAAGTAATCAGGCTGAGAGGCTGGTGAGCCTCTGACTCCTAGTGCCTAGCTGCCACGTGATCAGGCTGAGAGGCTGGTGAGCCTCTAACTCCTAGTGCCTGGCTGCCAAGCGATCAGAATGAGAGGCTGGCGTGCCTCTGACTACTAGCGCCTAGCTGCCAAGTGTTCAGGGTGAGAGGCTGGCGAACCTCTGACTCCTAGTGCATGGCTGCCAAGTAATCAGGCTGAGATGCTGGTGAGCCTCTGACTCCTAGTGCCTAGCTGCCACGTGATCAGGCTGAGAGGTTGGTGAGCCTCTAACTCTTAGTGCCCAGCCACCAAGTGATCAGGCTCAGAGTCTGGTGAGCCTCTGACTCCTAGTGCCTAGCTGCCAAGTGATTAGGAAGAGAGGATGGCGAGCCTCTGTCTCCTAGTGCCTAGCTTCCACATGGAAAGGCTGAGAGGCTGGTGAGCCTCTGACTCCTAGTGCCTAGCTGCCAAGTGATCAGACTGAGAGGCTGGTGAGCCTGTGACTCCTAGTGCCTAGCTGCCAAGTGATCAGGCTGAGCGGCTGGTGAGCCTCGGACTCCTAGTGCCTAGCTGCCAAGTGATCAGACTGAGAGGCTGGTGAGCCTGTGACTCCTAGTGCCTAGCTGCCAAGTGATCAGGCGGAGAGTCTGGTGAGCCACTGACTCCTAGAGCCTAGCTGCCAAGTGATCAGGCGGAGAGTCTGGTGAGCCACTGACTCCTAGAGCCTAGCTGCCAAGTGATCAGGCTGAGAGGCTGGTGAGCCTCTGACTCCTAGTGCCTAGCTGCCAAGTGATCAGGATGAGAGGCTGGTGAGCCTCTGACTCCTAGTGCCTAGCTGCCAAGTGATCAGGCGGAGAGTCTGTTGAGCCTCTGACTCCTAGAGCCTAGCTGCCAAGTGATTAGGAAGAGAGGATGGCGAGCCTCTGTCTCCTAGTGCCTAGCTGCCACATGGAAAGGCTGAGAGGCTGGTGAGACTCTGACTCATAGTGCCTAGCTGCCAAGTGATAAGGCTGAGAGGCTGGTGAGCCTCTCACTACTAGTGTCTGGCTCCCACGTGGGAAGGCTGAGAGGCTGATGAGCCTCTGACTACTAGTGCCTAGCTGCCAAGTGATCAGGCGGAGAGTCTGTTGAGCCTCTGACTCCTAGAGCCTAGCTGCCAAGTGATTAGGAAGAGAGGATGGCGAGCCTCTGTCTCCTAGTGCCTAGCTGCCACATGGAAAGGCTGAGAGGCTGGTGAGACTCTCACTCCTAGTGCCTAGCTGCCAAGTGATCAGGCTGAGAGGCTGGTGAGCCTCTGACTCATAGTGCCTAGCTGCCAAGTGATCAGGCTGAGATGCCGGTGAGCCTCTGACTCCTAGTGCCTAGCTGCCAAGTAATCAGGAAGAGAGGCTGGCGAGCCTCTGACTACTAGCGCCTAGCTGCCAAGTGTTCAGGGTGAGAGGCTGGCGAACCTCTGACTCCTAGTGCATGGCTGCCAAGTAATCAGGCTGAGATGCTGGTGAGCCTCTGACTCCTAGTGCATAGCTGCCACGTGATCAGACTGAGAGGCTGGTGAGCCTGTGACTCCTAGAGCCTAGCTGCCAAGCGATCAGGCTGAGAGGCTGGTGAACCTCTGACTCCTAGCGCCTGGCTGCCAGGTGATCAGACTGAGAGGCTGGCGAGCCTCTGACTCCTAGTGCCTGGCTGTCATGTGATAAGGCTGAGAGGCTGGAGAGCCTCTGACTCCTAGTGCCAGGCTGCCAAGTGATCAGGCTGAGAGGCTGGTGAGCCTCTGACTCCTAGTGCCTAGCTGCCAAGTGATCAGGCTGAGAGGCTGGTGAGCCTCGGACTCCTAGTGCCAGGCTGCCACGTGATCACGCTGAGAGGCTGGTGAGCCTCGGACTCCTAGTGCCAGGCTGCCACGTGATCAGGCTGAGAGGCTAGCGAGCCTGTGACTCCTCGTGCCTAGCTGCCAAGTGATCAGGCTGAGAGGCTGGTGAGCCTCGGACTCCTAGTGCCTAGCTGCCACGTGATCAGGATGAGAGGCTGGTGAGCCTCTGACTACTAGAGCCTAGCTGCTAAGTGATCAGGCTGAAATGCTGGTGAGCCTCTGACTCCTAGTGCCTAGCTGCCAAGTAATCAGGATGAAAGGCTTGCGAGCCTCTGACTCCTAGTGCCTAGCTGCCAAGTGATCAGGCTGAGATGCTGGTGAGCCTCTGACTCCTAGTGCCTAGCTGCCACGTGATCAGGCTGAGAGGCTGGTGAGCCTCTGACTCCTAGCGCCTAGCTGCCACGTGATCAGGCTGAGAGGCTGGCGAGCCTCTGACTCCTAGTGCCTAGCTGCCAAGTGATCAGGCTGAGAGGCCGGTGAGCCTCTGACTCCTAGTGCCTAGCTGCCAAGTGATCAGGCTGAGAGGCTGGTGAGCCTCTGACTCCAAGTGCCTTTCTGCCAAGTGATCAGGCTGAGAGGCTGGGGAGCCTCTGACTCCTAGTGCCTGGCTGCCAAGCGAACAGGCTGAGAGGCTGGAGAGCCTCTGACGTCTAGTGCCTAGCTACCAAGTGATCAGGCTGAGAGGCTTGTGAGCCTCTGACTCCTAATGCCTAGCCGCCAAGTGATCAGGCTGAGCGGCTGGTGAGCCTCGGACTCCTAGTGCCTAGCTGCCAAGTGATCAGACTGAGAGGCTGGTGAGCCTGTGACTCCTAGTGCCTAGCTGCCAAGTGATCAGGCTGAGAGTCTGGCGAGCTTCTGACTCCTAGTGCCTGGCTGCCAAGTGATTAGGATGAGAGGCTGGCGAGCCTCTGACTACTAGCGCCTAGCTGCCAAGTGTTCAGGGTGAGAGGCTGGCGAACCTCTGACTCCTAGTGCATGGCTGCCAAGTAATCAGGCTGAGATGCTGGTGAGCCTCTGACTCCTAGTGCCTGGCTGCCAAGCGATCAGGCAGAGGGGCTGGTGAGCCTCTGACTCCTAGTGCCTGGCTGCCAGGTGATCAGACTGAGAGGCTGGTGAACCTCTGACTCCTAGCGCCTGGCTGCCAGGTGATCAGACTGAGAGGCTGGCGAGCCTCTGACTCCTAGCGCCCGGCTGCCAAGTGATCAGGCTGAGAGGCTGGCGAGCCTCTAACTCCTCCTGCCTGGCTGCCAAGTGATCAGGCTGAGAGGCTGGCGAGCCTCCAACTCCTCGTGCCTGGCTGCCAAGTGATCAGGCTGAGAGGCTGGTGAGCCTCTGACTCCTAGTGCCTGACTGCCAGGTGATAAGGCTGAGAGGCCGGAGAGCATGTGACTCCTCGTGCCTAGCTGCCAAGTGATCAGGCTGAGAGGCTGGTGAACCTCTGACTCCTAGCGCCTGGCTGCCAGGTGATCAGACTGAGAGGCTGGCGAGCCTCTGACTCCTAGCACCCGGCTGCCAAGTGATCAGGCTGATAGGCTGGAGAGCCTCTGACTCCTAGTGCCAGGCTGCCAAGTGATCAGGCTGAGAGGCTGGTGAGCCTCTGACTCCTAGTGCCTAGCTGCCAAGTGATCAGGCTGAGAGGCAGGTGAGCCTTTGACTCCTCGTGCCTAGCTGCCAAGTGTTCAGGCTGAGAGGCTGGTGAGCCTCGGACTCCTAGTGCCAGGCTGCCACGTGATCAGGCTGAGAGGCTGGTGAGCTTGTGACTCCTCGTGCCTAGCTGCCAAGTGATCAGGCTGAGAGGCAGGTGAGCCTTTGACTCCTCGTGCCTAGCTGCCAATTGTTCAGGCTGAGAGGCTGGTGAGCCTCTGACTCCTAGTGCCTAGCTGCCACGTGATCAGGCTGAGAGGCTTTTCAGCCTCTGACTCCTAGTGCCCGACTGCCAAGTGATCAGCCTGAGAGGCTGGTGAGCCTCTGACTCCTAGTGCCTAGCTGCCAAGTGATCAGGCTGAGAGGCTGGCGAGCCTCTGACTCCTAGTGCCTAGCTGCCAAGTGATCAGGCTGAGATGCTGGTGAGCCTCTGACTCCTAGTGCCTAGCTGCCACGTGATCAGGCTGAGAGGCTGGTGAGCCTCTGACTCCTAGCGCCTAGCTGCCAAGTAATCAGGATGAGAGGCTGGCGAACCTCTAACTCCTAGTGCCTGGCTGCCAAGTGATCAGGCTGAGATGCTGGTGAGCCTCTGACTCCTAGTGCCTAGCTGCCACGTGATCAGGCTGAGAGGCTGGCGAGCCTCTGACTCCTAGCACCTAGCTGCCAAGTAATCAGGATGAAAGGCTTGCGAGCCTCTGACTCCTAGTGCCTAGCTGCCAAGTGATCAGGCTGAGATGCTGGTGAGCCTCTGACTCCTAGTGCCTAGCTGCCACGTGATCAGGCTGAGAGGCTGGTGAGCCTCTGACTCCTAGCGCCTAGCTGCCAAGTAATCAGGATGAGAGGCTGGCGAGCGTCTGACTACTAGCGTCTAGCTGCCAAGTGTTCAGGGCGAGAGGCTGGCGAACCTCTAACTCCTAGTGCCTGGCTGCCAAGTGATCTGGCTGAGATTCTGGTGAGCCTCTGACTCCTAGTGCCTGGCTGCCAAGTGATCAGGCTGAGAGGCTGGTGAGCCTCTGACTCCTAGTGCCTAGCTGCCACATGGAAAAGCTGAGAGGCTGGTGAGACTCTGACTCCTAGTGCCTAGCTGCCACGTGATCAGGCTGAGAGACTGGTGGGCCTCTGACTCCTGGTGCCCAGCGCCAAGTGATCAGGCTGAGAGGCAGGTGAGCCTCTGACTCCTAGTGCCTGGCTGCCAAGTAATCAGGCTGAGATGCTGGTGAGCCTCTGACTCCTAGTGCCTGGCTGCCAAGCGATCAGGCAGAGGGGCTGGTGAGCCTCTGACTCCTATTGCCTGGCTGCCAGGTGATCAGACTGAGAGGCTGGTGAACCTCTGACTCCTAGCACCTAGCTGCCAAGTAATCAGGATGAAAGGCTTGCGAGCCTCTGACTCCTAGTGCCTAGCTGCCAAGTGATCAGGCTGAGATGCTGGTGAGCCTCTGACTCCTAGTGCCTAGCTGCCACGTGATCAGGCTGAGAGGCTGGTGAGCCTCTGACTCCTAGCACCTAGCTGCCAAGTAATCAGGATGAAAGGCTTGCGAGCCTCTGACTCCTAGTGCCTAGCTGCCAAGTGAGCAGGCTGAGAGGCTGGTGAGCCTCTGACTCCTAGTGCCTAGCTGCCACGTGATCAGGCTGAGAGGCTGGTGAGCCTCTGACTCCTAGCGCCTAGCTGCCAAGTAATCAGGATGAGAGGCTGGTGAGCCTCTGACTCCTAGTGCCTGGCTGCCAAGTGATCAGGCTGAGAGGCTGGTGAGCCTCTGACTCCTAGTGCCTAGCTGCCACATGGAAAAGCTGAGAGGCTGGTGAGACTCTGACTCCTAGTGCCTGGCTGCTAAGTGATCAGGCTGAGAGGCTGGTGAGCCTCTGACACCTAGTGTCTGGCTGCCAAGTGATCAGGCTGAGAGGCTGGTGAGCCTCGGGCCCCTAGTGCCTAGCTGCCACGTGATCAGGCTGAGAGGCTGGCGAGCCTGTGACTCCTAGTACCTAGCTGCCAAGTGTTCAGGCTGAGAGGCTGGTGAGCCTCTGACTCCTAGTGCCTAGCTGCCACGTGCTCAGTCTGAGAGGCAAGTGATCCTGTGACTCCTAGTGCCTAGCTGCCACGTGATCAGGATGAGAGGCTGGTGAGCCTCTGACTCCTAGTGCCTGGCTGCCAAGTGATCAGGGTGAGAGGCTGTTGAGCCTCTGACTCCTAGTGCCTAGCTGCCACGTGATCAGGCTGAGAGGCTGGTGAGCCTGTGACTCCCAGTACCTAGCTGCCAAGTGTTCAGGCTGAGAGGCTGGTGAGCCTCTGATTCCTAGTGCCTAGCTGCCACGTGCTCCGTCTGAGAGGCAAGTGATCCTGTGACTCCTAGTGCCTAGCTGCCACGTGATCAGGATGAGAGGCTGGTGAGCATCTGACTCCTAGTGCCTGGCTGCCAAGTGATCAGGCTGAGAGGCTGTTGAGCCTCTGACTCCTAGTGCCCGGCTGCCAAGTGATCAGCCTAAGAGGCTGGTAAGCCTATGACTCCTAGTGCCTGGCTGCCAAGTGATCAGGCTGAGAAGCTGGTAAGCCTCTCACTCCTAGTGCCTGGCTGCCAAGTGATCAGGCTGAGAGGCTGATGAGCCTCTGACTACTAGTGCCTAGCTGCTAAGTGATCAGGCTGAGATGCTGGTTAGCCTCTGACTCCTAGTGCCTAGCTGCCACGTGATCAGGCTGAGAGATTGGTGAGCCTCTGACTCCTAGCGCCTAGCTGCCACGTGATCAGGCTGAGAGGCTGGCGAGCCTCTGACTCCTAGCGCCTAGCTGCCAAGTGATCAGGATGAAAGGCTGGCGAGCCTCTGACTACTAGCGCCTAGCTGCCAAGTGATCAGGCTGAGAGGCTGGTGAGCCTCTGACTCCAAGTGCCTTTCTGCCAAGTGATCAGGCTGAGAGGCTGGGGAGCCTCTGACTCCTAATGCCTAGCCGCCATGTGATCAGGCTGAGCGGCTGGTGAGCCTCGGACTCCTAGTGCCTAGCTGCCAAGTGATCAGACTGAGAGGCTGGTGAGCCTGTGACTCCTAGTGCCTAGCTGCCAAGTGATCAGGCGGAGAGTCTGGTGAGCCACTGACTCCTAGAGCCTAGCTGCCAAGTGATCAGGCTGAGAGTCTGGCGAGCTTCTGACTCCTAGTGCCTGGCTGCCAAGTGATTAGGATGAGAGGCTGGCGAGCCTCTGACTACTAGCGCCTAGCTGCCAAGTGTTCAGGGTGAGAGGCTGGCGAACCTCTGACTCCTAGTGCATGGCTGCCAAGTAATCAGGCTGAGATGCTGGTGAGCCTCTGACTCCTAGTGCCTAGCTGCCAAGTGATCAGGCTGAGAGGCTGGCGAGCCTCTGACTCCTAGTGCCTAGCTGCCAAGTGATCAGGCTGAGATGCTGGTGAGCCTCTGACTCCTAGTGCCTAGCTGCCACGTGATCAGGCTGAGAGGCTGGTGAGCCTCTGACTCCTAGCGCCTAGCTGCCAAGTAATCAGGATGAGAGGCTGGCGAACCTCTAACTCCTAGTGCCTGGCTGCCAAGTGATCAGGCTGAGATGCTGGTGAGCCTCTGACTCCTAGTGCCTAGCTGCCACGTGATCAGGCTGAGAGGCTGGCGAGCCTCTGACTCCTAGCACCTAGCTGCCAAGTAATCAGGATGAAAGGCTTGCGAGCCTCTGACTCCTAGTGCCTAGCTGCCAAGTGATCAGGCTGAGATGCTGGTGAGCCTCTGACTCCTAGTGCCTAGCTGCCACGTGATCAGGCTGAGAGGCTGGTGAGCCTCTGACTCCTAGCGCCTAGCTGCCAAGTAATCAGGATGAGAGGCTGGCGAGCGTCTGACTACTAGCGTCTAGCTGCCAAGTGTTCAGGGCGAGAGGCTGGCGAACCTCTAACTCCTAGTGCCTGGCTGCCAAGTGATCTGGCTGAGATGCTGGTGAGCCTCTGACTCCTAGTGCCTGGCTGCCAAGTGATCAGGCTGAGAGGCTGGTGAGCCTCTGACTCCTAGTGCCTAGCTGCCACATGGAAAAGCTGAGAGGCTGGTGAGACTCTGACTCCTAGTGCCTAGCTGCCACGTGATCAGGCTGAGAGACTGGTGGGCCTCTGACTCCTGGTGCCCAGCGCCAAGTGATCAGGCTGAGAGGCAGGTGAGCCTCTGACTCCTAGTGCCTGGCTGCCAAGTAATCAGGCTGAGATGCTGGTGAGCCTCTGACTCCTAGTGCCTGGCTGCCAAGCGATCAGGCAGAGGGGCTGGTGAGCCTCTGACTCCTATTGCCTGGCTGCCAGGTGATCAGACTGAGAGGCTGGTGAACCTCTGACTCCTAGCACCTAGCTGCCAAGTAATCAGGATGAAAGGCTTGCGAGCCTCTGACTCCTAGTGCCTAGCTGCCAAGTGATCAGGCTGAGATGCTGGTGAGCCTCTGACTCCTAGTGCCTAGCTGCCACGTGATCAGGCTGAGAGGCTGGTGAGCCTCTGACTCCTAGCACCTAGCTGCCAAGTAATCAGGATGAAAGGCTTGCGAGCCTCTGACTCCTAGTGCCTAGCTGCCAAGTGAGCAGGCTGAGAGGCTGGTGAGCCTCTGACTCCTAGTGCCTAGCTGCCACGTGATCAGGCTGAGAGGCTGGTGAGCCTCTGACTCCTAGCGCCTAGCTGCCAAGTAATCAGGATGAGAGGCTGGTGAGCCTCTGACTCCTAGTGCCTGGCTGCCAAGCGATCAGGCTGAGAGGCTGGTGAGCCTCTGACTCCTAGTGCCTAGCTGCCACATGGAAAAGCTGAGAGGCTGGTGAGACTCTGACTCCTAGTGCCTGGCTGCTAAGTGATCAGGCTGAGAGGCTGGTGAGCCTCTGACACCTAGTGTCTGGCTGCCAAGTGATCAGGCTGAGAGGCTGGTGAGCCTCGGACCCCTAGTGCCTAGCTGCCACGTGATCAGGCTGAGAGGCTGGCGAGCCTGTGACTCCTAGTACCTAGCTGCCAAGTGTTCAGGCTGAGAGGCTGGTGAGCCTCTGACTCCTAGTGCCTAGCTGCCACGTGCTCAGTCTGAGAGGCAAGTGATCCTGTGACTCCTAGTGCCTAGCTGCCACGTGATCAGGATGAGAGGCTGGTGAGCCTCTGACTCCTAGTGCCTGGCTGCCAAGTGATCAGGGTGAGAGGCTGTTGAGCCTCTGACTCCTAGTGCCTAGCTGCCACGTGATCAGGCTGAGAGGCTGGTGAGCCTGTGACTCCCAGTACCTAGCTGCCAAGTGTTCAGGCTGAGAGGCTGGTGAGCCTCTGATTCCTAGTGCCTAGCTGCCACGTGCTCCGTCTGAGAGGCAAGTGATCCTGTGACTCCTAGTGCCTAGCTGCCACGTGATCAGGATGAGAGGCTGGTGAGCATCTGACTCCTAGTGCCTGGCTGCCAAGTGATCAGGCTGAGAGGCTGTTGAGCCTCTGACTCCTAGTGCCCGGCTGCCAAGTGATCAGCCTAAGAGGCTGGTAAGCCTCTGACTCCTAGTGCCTGGCTGCCAAGTGATCAGGCTGAGAAGCTGGTAAGCCTCTCACTCCTAGTGCCTGGCTGCCAAGTGATCAGGCTGAGAGGCTGATGAGCCTCTGACTACTAGTGCCTAGCTGCTAAGTGATCAGGCTGAGATGCTGGTTAGCCTCTGACTCCTAGTGCCTAGCTGCCACGTGATCAGGCTGAGAGATTGGTGAGCCTCTGACTCCTAGCGCCTAGCTGCCACGTGATCTGGCTGAGAGGCTGGCGAGCCTCTGACTCCTAGCGCCTAGCTGCCAAGTGATCAGGATGAAAGGCTGGCGAGCCTCTGACTACTAGCGCCTAGCTGCCAAGTGATCAGGCTGAGAGGCTGGTGAGCCTCTGACTCCAAGTGCCTTTCTGCCAAGTGATCAGGCTGAGAGGCTGGGGAGCCTCTGACTCCTAATGCCTAGCCGCCATGTGATCAGGCTGAGCGGCTGGTGAGCCTCGGACTCCTAGTGCCTAGCTGCCAAGTGATCAGACTGAGAGGCTGGTGAGCCTGTGACTCCTAGTGCCTAGCTGCCAAGTGATCAGGCGGAGAGTCTGGTGAGCCACTGACTCCTAGAGCCTAGCTGCCAAGTGATCAGGCTGAGAGTCTGGCGAGCTTCTGACTCCTAGTGCCTGGCTGCCAAGTGATTAGGATGAGAGGCTGGCGAGCCTCTGACTACTAGCGCCTAGCTGCCAAGTGTTCAGGGTGAGAGGCTGGCGAACCTCTGACTCCTAGTGCATGGCTGCCAAGTAATCAGGCTGAGATGCTGGTGAGCCTCTGACTCCTAGTGCCTGGCTGCCAAGCGATCAGGCAGAGGGGCTGGTGAGCCTCTGACTCCTAGTGCCTGGCTGCCAGGTGATCAGACTGAGAGGCTGGTGAACCTCTGACTCCTAGCGCCTGGCTGCCAGGTGATCAGACTGAGAGGCTGGCGAGCCTCTGACTCCTAGCGCCCGGCTGCCAAGTGATCAGGCTGAGAGGCTGGCGAGCCTCTGACTCCTCCTGCCTGGCTGCCAAGTGATCAGGCTGAGAGGCTGGTGAGCCTCGGACTCCTAGTGCCTAGCTGCCACGTGATCAGGATGAGAGGCTGGTGAGCCTCTGACTACTAGAGCCTAGCTGCTAAGTGATCAGGCTGAAATGCTGGTGAGCCTCTGACTCCTAGTGCCTAGCTGCCAAGTAATCAGGATGAAAGGCTTGCGAGCCTCTGACTCCTAGTGCCTAGCTGCCAAGTGATCAGGCTGAGATGCTGGTGAGCCTCTGACTCCTAGTGCCTAGCTGCCACGTGATCAGGCTGAGAGGCTGGTGAGCCTCTGACTCCTAGCGCCTAGCTGCCACGTGATCAGGCTGAGAGGCTGGCGAGCCTCTGACTCCTAGTGCCTAGCTGCCAAGTGATCAGGCTGAGAGGCCGGTGAGCCTCTGACTCCTAGTGCCTAGCTGCCAAGTGATCAGGCTGAGAGGCTGGTGAGCCTCTGACTCCAAGTGCCTTTCTGCCAAGTGATCAGGCTGAGAGGCTGGGGAGCCTCTGACTCCTAGTGCCTGGCTGCCAAGCGAACAGGCTGAGAGGCTGGAGAGCCTCTGACGTCTAGTGCCTAGCTACCAAGTGATCAGGCTGAGAGGCTTGTGAGCCTCTGACTCCTAATGCCTAGCCGCCAAGTGATCAGGCTGAGCGGCTGGTGAGCCTCGGACTCCTAGTGCCTAGCTGCCAAGTGATCAGACTGAGAGGCTGGTGAGCCTGTGACTCCTAGTGCCTAGCTGCCAAGTGATCAGGCTGAGAGTCTGGCGAGCTTCTGACTCCTAGTGCCTGGCTGCCAAGTGATTAGGATGAGAGGCTGGCGAGCCTCTGACTACTAGCGCCTAGCTGCCAAGTGTTCAGGGTGAGAGGCTGGCGAACCTCTGACTCCTAGTGCATGGCTGCCAAGTAATCAGGCTGAGATGCTGGTGAGCCTCTGACTCCTAGTGCCTGGCTGCCAAGCGATCAGGCAGAGGGGCTGGTGAGCCTCTGACTCCTAGTGCCTGGCTGCCAGGTGATCAGACTGAGAGGCTGGTGAACCTCTGACTCCTAGCGCCTGGCTGCCAGGTGATCAGACTGAGAGGCTGGCGAGCCTCTGACTCCTAGCGCCCGGCTGCCAAGTGATCAGGCTGAGAGGCTGGCGAGCCTCTAACTCCTCCTGCCTGGCTGCCAAGTGATCAGGCTGAGAGGCTGGCGAGCCTCCAACTCCTCCTGCCTGGCTGCCAAGTGATCAGGCTGAGAGGCTGGTGAGCCTCTGACTCCTAGTGCCTGACTGCCAGGTGATAAGGCTGAGAGGCCGGAGAGCATGTGACTCCTCGTGCCTAGCTGCCAAGTGATCAGGCTGAGAGGCTGGTGAACCTCTGACTCCTAGCGCCTGGCTGCCAGGTGATCAGACTGAGAGGCTGGCGAGCCTCTGACTCCTAGCACCCGGCTGCCAAGTGATCAGGCTGATAGGCTGGAGAGCCTCTGACTCCTAGTGCCAGGCTGCCAAGTGATCAGGCTGAGAGGCTGGTGAGCCTCTGACTCCTAGTGCCTAGCTGCCAAGTGATCAGGCTGAGAGGCAGGTGAGCCTTTGACTCCTCGTGCCTAGCTGCCAAGTGTTCAGGCTGAGAGGCTGGTGAGCCTCGGACTCCTAGTGCCAGGCTGCCACGTGATCAGGCTGAGAGGCTGGTGAGCTTGTGACTCCTCGTGCCTAGCTGCCAAGTGATCAGGCTGAGAGGCAGGTGAGCCTTTGACTCCTCGTGCCTAGCTGCCAATTGTTCAGGCTGAGAGGCTGGTGAGCCTCTGACTCCTAGTGCCTAGCTGCCACGTGATCAGGCTGAGAGGCTTTTCAGCCTCTGACTCCTAGTGCCCGACTGCCAAGTGATCAGCCTGAGAGGCTGGTGAGCCTCTGACTCCTAGTGCCTAGCTGCCAAGTGATCAGGCTGAGAGGCTGGCGAGCCTCTGACTCCTAGTGCCTAGCTGCCAAGTGATCAGGCTGAGATGCTGGTGAGCCTCTGACTCCTAGTGCCTAGCTGCCACGTGATCAGGCTGAGAGGCTGGTGAGCCTCTGACTCCTAGCGCCTAGCTGCCAAGTAATCAGGATGAGAGGCTGGCGAACCTCTAACTCCTAGTGCCTGGCTGCCAAGTGATCAGGCTGAGATGCTGGTGAGCCTCTGACTCCTAGTGCCTAGCTGCCACGTGATCAGGCTGAGAGGCTGGCGAGCCTCTGACTCCTAGCACCTAGCTGCCAAGTAATCAGGATGAAAGGCTTGCGAGCCTCTGACTCCTAGTGCCTAGCTGCCAAGTGATCAGGCTGAGATGCTGGTGAGCCTCTGACTCCTAGTGCCTAGCTGCCACGTGATCAGGCTGAGAGGCTGGTGAGCCTCTGACTCCTAGCGCCTAGCTGCCAAGTAATCAGGATGAGAGGCTGGCGAGCGTCTGACTACTAGCGTCTAGCTGCCAAGTGTTCAGGGCGAGAGGCTGGCGAACCTCTAACTCCTAGTGCCTGGCTGCCAAGTGATCTGGCTGAGATTCTGGTGAGCCTCTGACTCCTAGTGCCTGGCTGCCAAGTGATCAGGCTGAGAGGCTGGTGAGCCTCTGACTCCTAGTGCCTAGCTGCCACATGGAAAAGCTGAGAGGCTGGTGAGACTCTGACTCCTAGTGCCTAGCTGCCACGTGATCAGGCTGAGAGACTGGTGGGCCTCTGACTCCTGGTGCCCAGCGCCAAGTGATCAGGCTGAGAGGCAGGTGAGCCTCTGACTCCTAGTGCCTGGCTGCCAAGTAATCAGGCTGAGATGCTGGTGAGCCTCTGACTCCTAGTGCCTGGCTGCCAAGCGATCAGGCAGAGGGGCTGGTGAGCCTCTGACTCCTATTGCCTGGCTGCCAGGTGATCAGACTGAGAGGCTGGTGAACCTCTGACTCCTAGCACCTAGCTGCCAAGTAATCAGGATGAAAGGCTTGCGAGCCTCTGACTCCTAGTGCCTAGCTGCCAAGTGATCAGGCTGAGATGCTGGTGAGCCTCTGACTCCTAGTGCCTAGCTGCCACGTGATCAGGCTGAGAGGCTGGTGAGCCTCTGACTCCTAGCACCTAGCTGCCAAGTAATCAGGATGAAAGGCTTGCGAGCCTCTGACTCCTAGTGCCTAGCTGCCAAGTGAGCAGGCTGAGAGGCTGGTGAGCCTCTGACTCCTAGTGCCTAGCTGCCACGTGATCAGGCTGAGAGGCTGGTGAGCCTCTGACTCCTAGCGCCTAGCTGCCAAGTAATCAGGATGAGAGGCTGGTGAGCCTCTGACTCCTAGTGCCTGGCTGCCAAGTGATCAGGCTGAGAGGCTGGTGAGCCTCTGACTCCTAGTGCCTAGCTGCCACATGGAAAAGCTGAGAGGCTGGTGAGACTCTGACTCCTAGTGCCTGGCTGCTAAGTGATCAGGCTGAGAGGCTGGTGAGCCTCTGACACCTAGTGTCTGGCTGCCAAGTGATCAGGCTGAGAGGCTGGTGAGCCTCGGGCCCCTAGTGCCTAGCTGCCACGTGATCAGGCTGAGAGGCTGGCGAGCCTGTGACTCCTAGTACCTAGCTGCCAAGTGTTCAGGCTGAGAGGCTGGTGAGCCTCTGACTCCTAGTGCCTAGCTGCCACGTGCTCAGTCTGAGAGGCAAGTGATCCTGTGACTCCTAGTGCCTAGCTGCCACGTGATCAGGATGAGAGGCTGGTGAGCCTCTGACTCCTAGTGCCTGGCTGCCAAGTGATCAGGGTGAGAGGCTGTTGAGCCTCTGACTCCTAGTGCCTAGCTGCCACGTGATCAGGCTGAGAGGCTGGTGAGCCTGTGACTCCCAGTACCTAGCTGCCAAGTGTTCAGGCTGAGAGGCTGGTGAGCCTCTGATTCCTAGTGCCTAGCTGCCACGTGCTCCGTCTGAGAGGCAAGTGATCCTGTGACTCCTAGTGCCTAGCTGCCACGTGATCAGGATGAGAGGCTGGTGAGCATCTGACTCCTAGTGCCTGGCTGCCAAGTGATCAGGCTGAGAGGCTGTTGAGCCTCTGACTCCTAGTGCCCGGCTGCCAAGTGATCAGCCTAAGAGGCTGGTAAGCCTCTGACTCCTAGTGCCTGGCTGCCAAGTGATCAGGCTGAGAAGCTGGTAAGCCTCTCACTCCTAGTGCCTGGCTGCCAAGTGATCAGGCTGAGAGGCTGATGAGCCTCTGACTACTAGTGCCTAGCTGCTAAGTGATCAGGCTGAGATGCTGGTTAGCCTCTGACTCCTAGTGCCTAGCTGCCACGTGATCAGGCTGAGAGATTGGTGAGCCTCTGACTCCTAGCGCCTAGCTGCCACGTGATCAGGCTGAGAGGCTGGCGAGCCTCTGACTCCTAGCGCCTAGCTGCCAAGTGATCAGGATGAAAGGCTGGCGAGCCTCTGACTACTAGCGCCTAGCTGCCAAGTGATCAGGCTGAGAGGCTGGTGAGCCTCTGACTCCAAGTGCCTTTCTGCCAAGTGATCAGGCTGAGAGGCTGGGGAGCCTCTGACTCCTAATGCCTAGCCGCCATGTGATCAGGCTGAGCGGCTGGTGAGCCTCGGACTCCTAGTGCCTAGCTGCCAAGTGATCAGACTGAGAGGCTGGTGAGCCTGTGACTCCTAGTGCCTAGCTGCCAAGTGATCAGGCGGAGAGTCTGGTGAGCCACTGACTCCTAGAGCCTAGCTGCCAAGTGATCAGGCTGAGAGTCTGGCGAGCTTCTGACTCCTAGTGCCTGGCTGCCAAGTGATTAGGATGAGAGGCTGGCGAGCCTCTGACTACTAGCGCCTAGCTGCCAAGTGTTCAGGGTGAGAGGCTGGCGAACCTCTGACTCCTAGTGCATGGCTGCCAAGTAATCAGGCTGAGATGCTGGTGAGCCTCTGACTCCTAGTGCCTAGCTGCCAAGTGATCAGGCTGAGAGGCTGGCGAGCCTCTGACTCCTAGTGCCTAGCTGCCAAGTGATCAGGCTGAGATGCTGGTGAGCCTCTGACTCCTAGTGCCTAGCTGCCACGTGATCAGGCTGAGAGGCTGGTGAGCCTCTGACTCCTAGCGCCTAGCTGCCAAGTAATCAGGATGAGAGGCTGGCGAACCTCTAACTCCTAGTGCCTGGCTGCCAAGTGATCAGGCTGAGATGCTGGTGAGCCTCTGACTCCTAGTGCCTAGCTGCCACGTGATCAGGCTGAGAGGCTGGCGAGCCTCTGACTCCTAGCACCTAGCTGCCAAGTAATCAGGATGAAAGGCTTGCGAGCCTCTGACTCCTAGTGCCTAGCTGCCAAGTGATCAGGCTGAGATGCTGGTGAGCCTCTGACTCCTAGTGCCTAGCTGCCACGTGATCAGGCTGAGAGGCTGGTGAGCCTCTGACTCCTAGCGCCTAGCTGCCAAGTAATCAGGATGAGAGGCTGGCGAGCGTCTGACTACTAGCGTCTAGCTGCCAAGTGTTCAGGGCGAGAGGCTGGCGAACCTCTAACTCCTAGTGCCTGGCTGCCAAGTGATCTGGCTGAGATGCTGGTGAGCCTCTGACTCCTAGTGCCTGGCTGCCAAGTGATCAGGCTGAGAGGCTGGTGAGCCTCTGACTCCTAGTGCCTAGCTGCCACATGGAAAAGCTGAGAGGCTGGTGAGACTCTGACTCCTAGTGCCTAGCTGCCACGTGATCAGGCTGAGAGACTGGTGGGCCTCTGACTCCTGGTGCCCAGCGCCAAGTGATCAGGCTGAGAGGCAGGTGAGCCTCTGACTCCTAGTGCCTGGCTGCCAAGTAATCAGGCTGAGATGCTGGTGAGCCTCTGACTCCTAGTGCCTGGCTGCCAAGCGATCAGGCAGAGGGGCTGGTGAGCCTCTGACTCCTATTGCCTGGCTGCCAGGTGATCAGACTGAGAGGCTGGTGAACCTCTGACTCCTAGCACCTAGCTGCCAAGTAATCAGGATGAAAGGCTTGCGAGCCTCTGACTCCTAGTGCCTAGCTGCCAAGTGATCAGGCTGAGATGCTGGTGAGCCTCTGACTCCTAGTGCCTAGCTGCCACGTGATCAGGCTGAGAGGCTGGTGAGCCTCTGACTCCTAGCACCTAGCTGCCAAGTAATCAGGATGAAAGGCTTGCGAGCCTCTGACTCCTAGTGCCTAGCTGCCAAGTGAGCAGGCTGAGAGGCTGGTGAGCCTCTGACTCCTAGTGCCTAGCTGCCACGTGATCAGGCTGAGAGGCTGGTGAGCCTCTGACTCCTAGCGCCTAGCTGCCAAGTAATCAGGATGAGAGGCTGGTGAGCCTCTGACTCCTAGTGCCTGGCTGCCAAGCGATCAGGCTGAGAGGCTGGTGAGCCTCTGACTCCTAGTGCCTAGCTGCCACATGGAAAAGCTGAGAGGCTGGTGAGACTCTGACTCCTAGTGCCTGGCTGCTAAGTGATCAGGCTGAGAGGCTGGTGAGCCTCTGACACCTAGTGTCTGGCTGCCAAGTGATCAGGCTGAGAGGCTGGTGAGCCTCGGACCCCTAGTGCCTAGCTGCCACGTGATCAGGCTGAGAGGCTGGCGAGCCTGTGACTCCTAGTACCTAGCTGCCAAGTGTTCAGGCTGAGAGGCTGGTGAGCCTCTGACTCCTAGTGCCTAGCTGCCACGTGCTCAGTCTGAGAGGCAAGTGATCCTGTGACTCCTAGTGCCTAGCTGCCACGTGATCAGGATGAGAGGCTGGTGAGCCTCTGACTCCTAGTGCCTGGCTGCCAAGTGATCAGGGTGAGAGGCTGTTGAGCCTCTGACTCCTAGTGCCTAGCTGCCACGTGATCAGGCTGAGAGGCTGGTGAGCCTGTGACTCCCAGTACCTAGCTGCCAAGTGTTCAGGCTGAGAGGCTGGTGAGCCTCTGATTCCTAGTGCCTAGCTGCCACGTGCTCCGTCTGAGAGGCAAGTGATCCTGTGACTCCTAGTGCCTAGCTGCCACGTGATCAGGATGAGAGGCTGGTGAGCATCTGACTCCTAGTGCCTGGCTGCCAAGTGATCAGGCTGAGAGGCTGTTGAGCCTCTGACTCCTAGTGCCCGGCTGCCAAGTGATCAGCCTAAGAGGCTGGTAAGCCTCTGACTCCTAGTGCCTGGCTGCCAAGTGATCAGGCTGAGAAGCTGGTAAGCCTCTCACTCCTAGTGCCTGGCTGCCAAGTGATCAGGCTGAGAGGCTGATGAGCCTCTGACTACTAGTGCCTAGCTGCTAAGTGATCAGGCTGAGATGCTGGTTAGCCTCTGACTCCTAGTGCCTAGCTGCCACGTGATCAGGCTGAGAGATTGGTGAGCCTCTGACTCCTAGCGCCTAGCTGCCACGTGATCTGGCTGAGAGGCTGGCGAGCCTCTGACTCCTAGCGCCTAGCTGCCAAGTGATCAGGATGAAAGGCTGGCGAGCCTCTGACTACTAGCGCCTAGCTGCCAAGTGATCAGGCTGAGAGGCTGGTGAGCCTCTGACTCCAAGTGCCTTTCTGCCAAGTGATCAGGCTGAGAGGCTGGGGAGCCTCTGACTCCTAATGCCTAGCCGCCATGTGATCAGGCTGAGCGGCTGGTGAGCCTCGGACTCCTAGTGCCTAGCTGCCAAGTGATCAGACTGAGAGGCTGGTGAGCCTGTGACTCCTAGTGCCTAGCTGCCAAGTGATCAGGCGGAGAGTCTGGTGAGCCACTGACTCCTAGAGCCTAGCTGCCAAGTGATCAGGCTGAGAGTCTGGCGAGCTTCTGACTCCTAGTGCCTGGCTGCCAAGTGATTAGGATGAGAGGCTGGCGAGCCTCTGACTACTAGCGCCTAGCTGCCAAGTGTTCAGGGTGAGAGGCTGGCGAACCTCTGACTCCTAGTGCATGGCTGCCAAGTAATCAGGCTGAGATGCTGGTGAGCCTCTGACTCCTAGTGCCTGGCTGCCAAGCGATCAGGCAGAGGGGCTGGTGAGCCTCTGACTCCTAGTGCCTGGCTGCCAGGTGATCAGACTGAGAGGCTGGTGAACCTCTGACTCCTAGCGCCTGGCTGCCAGGTGATCAGACTGAGAGGCTGGCGAGCCTCTGACTCCTAGCGCCCGGCTGCCAAGTGATCAGGCTGAGAGGCTGGCGAGCCTCTGACTCCTCCTGCCTGGCTGCCAAGTGATCAGGCTGAGAGGCTGGCGAGCCTCCAACTCCTCGTGCCAGGCTGCCAAGTGATCAGGCTGAGAGGCTGGTGAGCCTCTGACTCCTAGTGCCTGGCTGCCAGGTGATAAGGCTGAGAGGCCGGAGAGCCTCTGACTCCTAGTGCATGGCTGCCAGGTGATCAGACTGTGAGGCTGGCGAGCCTCTGACTCCTAGCACCCGGCTGCCAAGTGATCAGGCTGATAGGCTGGAGAGCCTCTGACTCCTAGTGCCAGGCTGCCAAGTGATCAGGCTGAGAGGCTGGTGAGCCTCTGACTCCTAGTGCCTAGCTGCCAAGTGATCAGGCTGAGAGGCAGGTGAGCCTTTGACTCCTCGTGCCTAGCTGCCAAGTGTTCAGGCTGAGATGCTGGTGAGCCTCTGACTCCTAGTGCCAGGCTGCCACGTGATCAGGCTGAGAGGCTGGTGAGCTTGTGACTGCTCGTGCCTAGCTGCCAAGTGATCAGGCTGAGAGGCAGGTGAGCCTTTGACTCCTCGTGCCTAGCTGCCAAGTGTTCAGGCTGAGAGGCTGGTGAGCCTCTGACTCCTAGTGCCCGACTGCCAAGTGATCAGCCTGAGAGGCTGGTGAGCCTCTGACTCCTAGTACCTAGCTGCCAAGTGATCAGGCTGAGAGGCTTTTGAGCCTCTGACTCCTAGTGCCCGACTGCCAAGTGATCAGCCTGAGAGGCTGTTGAGCCTCTGACTCCTAGTGCCTAGCTGCCAAGTGATCAGGCTGAGAGGCTGGTGAGCCTCTCACTCCTAGTGCCTAGCTGCCAAGTGGGAAGGCTGAGAGGCTGATGAGCCTCTGACTACTAGAGCCCAGCTGCCAAGTGATCAGGCTGAGAGGCTGGCGAGCCTCTGACTCCTAGTGCCTAGCTGCCACGTGATCAGGCTGAGAGGCTGGTGAGCCTCTGACTCCTAGCGCCTAGCTGCCAAGTAATCAGGGCGAGAGGCTGGCGAACCTCTAACTCCTAGTGCCTGGCTGCCAAGTGATCAGGCTGAGATGCTGGTGAGCCTCTGACTCCTAGTGCCTAGCTGCCACGTGATCAGGCTGAGAGGCTGGCGAGCCTCTGACTCCTAGCACCTAGCTGCCAAGTAATCAGGATGAAAGGCTTGCGAGCCTCTGACTACTAGTGCCTAGCTGCCAAGTGATCAGGCTGAGAGGCTGGTGAGCCTCTGACTCCAAGTGCCTTTCTGCCAAGTGATCAGGCTGAGAGGCTGGTGAGCCTCTGACTCCTAGTGCCTAGCTGCCACATGGAAAAGCTGAGAGGCTGTTGAGACTCTGACTCCTAGTGCCTAGCTGAAAAGTGATCAGGCTGAGAGGCTGGTGAGCCTCTGACACCTAGTGTCTGGCTGCCAAGTGATCAGGCTGAGAGGCTGGTGAGCCTCTCACTCCTAGTGCCTAGCTGCCACGTGATCAGGCTGAGAGGCTGGTGAGCCTCTGACTCCTAGTGCCTAGCTGCCACGTGATCAGGCTGAGAGGCTGGTGAGCCTCTGACTCCTAGCGCCTAGCTGCCAAGTAATCAGGATGAGAGGCTGGCGAGCGTCTGACTACTAGCGTCTAGCTGCCAAGTGTTCAGGGCGAGAGGCTGGCGAACCTCTAACTCCTAGTGCCTGGCTGCCAAGTGATCAGGCTGAGATGCTGGTGAGCCTCTGACTCCTAGTGCCTAGCTGCCACGTGATCAGGCTGAGAGGCTGGCGAGCCTCTGACTCCTAGCACCTAGCTGCCAAGTAATCAGGATGAAAGGCTTGCGAGCTTCTGACTACTAGTGCCTAGCTGCCAAGTGATCAGGCTGAGAGGCTGGTGAGCCTCTGACTCCAAGTGCCTTTCTGCCAAGTGATCAGGCTGAGAGGCTGGTGAGCCTCTGACTCCTAGTGCCTAGCTGCCACATGGAAAGGCTGAGAGGCTGTTGAGACTCTGACTCCTAGTGCCTAGCTGAAAAGTGATCAGGCTGAGAGGCTGGTGAGCCTCTGACACCTAGTGTCTGGCTGCCAAGTGATCAGGCTGAGAGGCTGGTGAGCCTCGGACTCCTAGTGCCTAGCTGCCAAGTGATTAGGAAGAGAGGATGGCGAGCCTCTGTCTCCTAGTGCCTAGCTGCCACATGGAAAGGCTGAGAGGCTGGTGAGCCTCTGACTCCTAGTGATGAGCTGCCACGTGATCAGGCTGAGAGGCTGGTGAACCGCTGACCCCAAGTGCCTTGCTTCCAAGTGATCAGTCTGAGAGGCTAGTGAGCCTCTGACTCCTCGTGCCTAGCTGCCACGTGGGAAGGCTGAGAGGCCGGTGAGCCTGAGACTCCTAGTGCCTAGCTGCCAAGTGATCAGGCTGAGAGGCTGGTGAGCCTCTGACTCCTAGTGCCTGGCTGCCAAGTGATCAGGATGAGAGGCTGGTGAGCCTCTGACTCCTAGTGCCTGGCTGCCAAGTGATCAGGATGAGAGGCTGGTGAGCCTCTGACTCCTAGTGCCTGGCCTCCAAGTGATCAGGCTGAGAGGCTAGTGAGCCTCTGACTACTCGTGCCTAGCTGCCACGTGGGAAGGCTGAGAGGCCGGTGAGCCTCTGACTCCTAGTGCCTAGCTGCCACGTGATCAGGATGAGAGGCTGGTGAGCCTATGACTCCTAGTGCCTAGCTGCCAAGTGATCAGGCTGAGAGGCTTGTGAGCCTCTTACTCCTAGTGCCTAGCTGCCACGTGCTCAGTCTGAGAGGCCAGTGATCCTGTGACTCCTAGTGCATGGCTGCTACGTGGGAAGGCTGTGAGGCTGGTGAGCCTCTGAATACTAGTGCCAGGCTGCCAAGTGATCAGGCTGAGAGGCTTGTGAGCCTCTGTCTCCTAGTGCCTAGCTGCCAAGTGATCAGGCTGAGAGGCTGGTGAGCCTCTGACTCCTAGTGCCTGGCTGCCAATTGATCAGGATGAGAGGCTGGTGAGCCTCTGACTCCTAGTACCTAGCTGCCAAGTGATCAGGCTGAGAGGCTGGAGAACCTCTGACTCCTAGTGCCTGGCTTCCAAGTGATCAGGCTGAGAGGCTAGTGAGCCTCTGACTACTCGTGCCTAGCTGCCACGTGATCAGGATGAGAGGCTGGTGAGCCTATGACTCCTAGTGCCTAGCTGCCAAGTGATCAGGCTGAGAGGCTTGTGAGCCTCTGACTCCTAGTGCCTAGCTGCCACATGCTCAGTCTGAGAGGCCAGTGATCCTGTGACTCCTAGTGCATAGCTGCCACGTGGGAAGGCTGAGAGGCTGGTGAGCCTCTGAATACTAGTGCCTAGCTGCCAAGTGATCAGGCCTCTGCCTCCTAGTGCCTGGCTGCCAAGTGATCAGGCTGAGAGTCTGGTGAGCCTCTAACTCCTAGTGCCTAGCTGCCAAGTGTTCAGGCTGAGAGGCTGGTGAGCCTCTGACTCCTAGTGCCTGGCTGCCAAGTGATCAGGCTGAGAGGCTTTTGAGCCTCTGACTCCTAGTGCCCGACTGCCAAGTGATCAGCCTGAGAGGGTGGTGAGCCTCTGACTCCTAGTGCCTATCTGCCAAGTGATCAGGCTGAGAAGCTGGTAAGCCTCTGACTCCAAGTGCCTAGCTGCCAAGTGACCAGGCTGAGAGGCTGGTGAGCCTCTGACTCCTAGTGCCTAGCTGCCAAGTGATCAGGCTGAGATGCTGGTGAGCCTCTGACTCCTAGCGCCTAGCTGCCAAGTAATCAGGCTGAGAGGCTGGCGAGCCTCTGACTCCTAGCGCCTAGCTGCCAATTGATCAGGCCGAGAGTCTGGTTAGCCTCTGACTCCTAGAGCCTACCTGCCAAGTGATCAGGCTGAGAGTCTGGTGAGCCTCTGACTCCTAGTGCCTAGCTGCCAAGTGATTAGGCAGAGAGGCTGGCGAGCCTCTGACCCCTAGTGCCTGGCTGCCAAGCGATCAGGCTGAGAGGCTGGTGAGCCTCTGACTCCTATTGCATTTCTGCCAAGTGATCAGGCTGAGAGGCTGGTGAACCTGTGACTTCTAGTGCCTACCTGCCATGTGATCAGGCTGAGAGGCTGGTGAGCCTCTGACTCCTAGTGCCTAGCTGCCAAGTGATTAGGCTGAGAGGCTGGTGAGCCTCTGCCTCCTAGTGCCTGGCTGCCAAGTGATCAGGATGAAAGGCTGGCCAGCCTCTGACTACTAGCGCCTAGCTGCCAAGTGATCAGGCTGAGAGGCTGGGGAGCCTCTGACTCCTAGAGCCTAGCTGCCAAGGGATCAGGCTGAGAGTCTGGTGAGCCTCTGACTCCTAGTGCCTAGCTGCCAAGTGATTAGGCAGGGAGGCTGGGGAGCCTCTGACTCCTAGTGCCTGGCTGCCAAGCGATCAGGCTGAGAGGCTGGGGAGCCTCTGACCCCTAGAGCCTAGCTGCGAAGTGATCAGGCTGAGAGGCCTGTGAGCCTGTGACTCCTCGTGCCCAGCTGCCACATCATCAGGCTGAGAGGCAGGTGAGCCTTTGACTCCTAGTGCCTAGCTGCCAGGAGATCAGGCTGAGAGGCTGGTAAGACTCTGACTCCTAGTGCCCAGCTGCCATGTGATCAGGCTGAGAGGCAGGTGAGCCTTTGACTCCTAGTGCCTAGCTGCCAAGTGATCACGCTGAGAGGCTGGTGAGCCACTGACTCCTAGTGCCTGGCTGCCACGTGGGAAGGCTGAGAGGCTGGTGAGTCTCTGACTCCTCGTGCCTAGCTGCCAAGTGATCAGGCTGAGAGGCTGGTGAGCCTGTGACTCCTAGTGCCTAGCTGCCACGTGATCAGGCTGAGAGGCCGGTGAGCCTGTGAGTCCTCGTGCCCGGCTGCCACGTGATCAGGCTGAGAGGCTAGTGGGCCTCTGACTCCTCGTGCCCAGCTGCCAAGTGATCAGGCTGAGAGGCTGGAGAGCCTCTGACTCCTAGTGCCCGGCTGCCAAGCGATCAGGCTGAGAGGCCGGTGAGCCTCTGACTGCTAGTGCCTAGCAGCCAAGTGATCAGGCTGAGATGCTGGTGAGCCTCTGACTCATAGTGCCTAGCTGCCAAGTGATCAGGCTGAGAGGCTGGTGAGCCTGTGACTCCTAGTGCCTAGCTGCCAAGTGATCAGGCTGAGATGCGGGTGAGCCTCTGACTCCTAGTGCCTAGATGCCACGTGATCAGGCTGAGAGGCTGGTGAGCCTGTGACTCCTCGTGCCTAGCTGCCAAGTGATCAGGCTGAGAGGCTGGTGAGCCTCTGACTACTAGTGCCTAGCCACCAAGTGATCAGGCTGAGAGGCTGGTTAGCCTCTGACTCCTAGTGCCTAGCTGCCAAGTGATCAGGCTGAGAGGCTGATGAGCCTCTGACTCCTAGTGCCTGGCTGCCAAGTGAACGGCTGAGAGGCTGGCGAGCCTCTGATTCCTCGTGCCTGGCTGCCACGTGATCAGGCTGAGAGGCTGGCGAGCCTCTGACTCCTAGCGCCTAGCTGCCAAGTGATCAGGCTGAGATGCTGGTGAGCCTCTGACTCCTAGTGCCTAGCCACCAAGTGATCAGGCTGAGAGGCTGGTTAGCCTCTGACTCCTCGTGCCCAGCTGCCAAGTGATCAGGTTGAGAGGCTAGTGGGCCTCTGACTCCTTTTGCCTAGCTGCCACATGGGAAGGCTGAGAGGCCGGTGAGCCTCTGACTCCTAGTGGCTAGCTGCCAAGTGATTTGGCTGAGAGGCTTGTGAGCCTCTGACTCCTAGTGCCTAGCTGCCAAGTGATCAGGCTGAGATGCTGGTGAGCCTCGGACTCCTAGTGCCTAGCTGCCAAGTGATTAGGCAGAGAGGCTGGCGAGCCTCTGACTCCTAGCGCCTGGCTGCCAAGCGATCAGGCTGAGAGGCTGGTGAGCCTCTGACTCCTATTGCATTTCTGCCAAGTGATCAGGCTGAGAGGCTGGTGAAACTGTGACTTCTAGTGCCTACCTGCCATGTGATCAGGCTGAGAGGCTGGTGAGCCTCTGACTCCTAGTGCCTAGCTGCCAAGTGATTAGGCTGAGAGGCTGGTGAGCCTCTGCCTCCTAGTGCCTGGCTGCCAAGTGATCAGGCTGAAATGCTGGTGAGCCTCTGACTCCTATTGCCTAGCTGCCAAGTAATCAGGATGAAAGGCTGGCCAGCCTCTGACTACTAGCGCCTAGCTGCCAAGTGATCAGGCTGAGAGGCTGGGGAGCCTCTGACTCCTAGAGCCTAGCTGCCAAGTGATCAGGCTGAGAGTCTGGTGAGCCTCTGACTCCTAGTGCCTAGCTGCCAAGTGATTAGGCAGAGAGGCTGGGGAGCCTCTGACTCCTAGTGCCTGGCTGCCAAGCGATCAGGCTGAGAGGCTGGGGAGCCTCTGACCCCTAGAGCCTAGCTGCCAAGTGATCAGGCTGAGAGGCGGGTGAGCCTGTGACTCCTCGTGCCCAGCTGCCACGTCATCAGGCTGAGAGGCAGGTGAGCCTTTGACTCCTAGTGCCTAGCTGCCAGGAGATCAGGCTGAGAGGCTGGTGAGACTCTGACTCCTAGTGCCCAGCTGCCATGTGATCAGGCTGAGAGGCAGGTGAGCCTTTGACTCCTAGTGCCTAGCTGCCAAGTGATCACGCTGAGAGGCTGGTGAGCCACTGACTCCTAGTGCCTGGCTGCCACGTGGGAAGGCTGAGAGGCTGGTGAGCCTCTGACTCCTAGTGCCTAGCTGCCACGTGATCAGGCTGAGAGGCCGGTGAGCCTGTGAGTCCTCGTGCCCGGCTGCCACGTGATCAGGCTGAGAGGCTAGTGGGCCTCTGACTCCTCGTGCCCAGCTGCCAAGTGATCAGGCTGAGAGGCTGGAGAGCCTCTGACTCCTAGTGCCCGGCTGCCAAGCGATCAGGCTGAGAGGCCGGTGAGCCTCTGACTCCTAGTGCCTGGCTGACAAGCGATCAGGCTGAGATGCGGGTGAGCCTCTGACTCCTAGTGCCTAGATGCCACGTGATCAGGCTGAGAGGCTGGTGAGCCTGTGACTCCTCGTGCCTAGCTGCCAAGTGATCAGGCTGAGAGGCTGGTGAGCCTCTGACTACTAGTGCCTAGCCACCAAGTGATCAGGCTGAGAGGCTGGTTAGCCTCTGACTCCTTGTGCCTACCTGCCAAGTGATCAGGCTGAGAGGCAGGTGAGCCTCTGACTCCTAGTGCCTGGCTGCCAAGTGATCAGGCTGAGATGCTGGTGAGCCTCTGACTCCTAGTGCCTAGCTGCCAATTGACCAGGCCGAGAGTCTGGTGAGCCTCTGACTCCTAGAGCCTACCTGCCAAGTGATCAGGCTGAGGGTCTGGTGAGCCTCTGACTCCTAGTGCCTGGCTGCCAAGCGATCAGGCTGAGAGGCTGGTGAGCCTCTGACTCCTATTGCATTCCTGCCAAGTGATCAGGCTGAGAGGCTGGTGAACCTGTGACTTCTAGTGCCTACCTGCCATGTGATCAGGCTGAGAGGCTGGTGAGCCTCTGACTCCTAGTGCCTAGCTGCCAAGTGATTAGGCTGAGAGGCTGGTGAGCCTCTGCCTCCTAGTGCCTGGCTGCCAAGTGATCAGGCTGAAATGCTGGTGAGCCTCTGACTCCTATTGCCTAGCTGCCAAGTAATCAGGATGAAAGGCTGGCCAGCCTCTGACTACTAGCGCCTAGCTGCCAAGTGATCAGGCTGAGAGGCTGGGGAGCCTCTGACTCCTAGAGCCTAGCTGCCAAGTGATCAGGCTGAGAGTCTGGTGAGCCTCTGACTCCTAGTGCCTAGCTGCCAAGTGATTAGGCAGGGAGGCTGGGGAGCCTCTGACTCCTAGTGCCTGGCTGCCAAGCGATCAGGCTGAGAGGCTGGGGAGCCTCTGACCCCTAGAGCCTAGCTGCGAAGTGATCAGGCTGAGAGGCCTGTGAGCCTGTGACTCCTCGTGCCCAGCTGCCACGTCATCAGGCTGAGAGGCAGGTGAGCCTTTGACTCCTAGTGCCTAGCTGCCAGGAGATCAGGCTGAGAGGCTGGTAAGACTCTGACTCCTAGTGCCCAGCTGCCATGTGATCAGGCTGAGAGGCAGGTGAGCCTTTGACTCCTAGTGCCTAGCTGCCAAGTGATCACGCTGAGAGGCTGGTGAGCCACTGACTCCTAGTGCCTGGCTGCCACGTGGGAAGGCTGAGAGGCTGGTGAGTCTCTGACTCCTCGTGCCTAGCTGCCAAGTGATCAGGCTGAGAGGCTGGTGAGCCTGTGACTCCTAGTGCCTAGCTGCCACGTGATCAGGCTGAGAGGCCGGTGAGCCTGTGAGTCCTCGTGCCCGGCTGCCACGTGATCAGGCTGAGAGGCTAGTGGGCCTCTGACTCCTCGTGCCCAGCTGCCAAGTGATCAGGCTGAGAGGCTGGAGAGCCTCTGACTCCTAGTGCCCGGCTGCCAAGCGATCAGGCTGAGAGGCCGGTGAGCCTCTGACTGCTAGTGCCTAGCAGCCAAGTGATCAGGCTGAGATGCTGGTGAGCCTCTGACTCATAGTGCCTAGCTGCCAAGTGATCAGGCTGAGAGGCTGGTGAGCCTGTGACTCCTAGTGCCTAGCTGCCAAGTGATCAGGCTGAGATGCGGGTGAGCCTCTGACTCCTAGTGCCTAGATGCCACGTGATCAGGCTGAGAGGCTGGTGAGCCTGTGACTCCTCGTGCCTAGCTGCCAAGTGATCAGGCTGAGAGGCTGGTGAGCCTCTGACTACTAGTGCCTAGCCACCAAGTGATCAGGCTGAGAGGCTGGTTAGCCTCTGACTCCTAGTGCCTAGCTGCCAAGTGATCAGGCTGAGAGGCTGATGAGCCTCTGACTCCTAGTGCCTGGCTGCCAAGTGAACGGCTGAGAGGCTGGCGAGCCTCTGATTCCTCGTGCCTGGCTGCCACGTGATCAGGCTGAGAGGCTGGCGAGCCTCTGACTCCTAGCGCCTAGCTGCCAAGTGATCAGGCTGAGATGCTGGTGAGCCTCTGACTCCTAGTGCCTAGCCACCAAGTGATCAGGCTGAGAGGCTGGTTAGCCTCTGACTCCTCGTGCCCAGCTGCCAAGTGATCAGGTTGAGAGGCTAGTGGGCCTCTGACTCCTTTTGCCTAGCTGCCACATGGGAAGGCTGAGAGGCCGGTGAGCCTCTGACTCCTAGTGGCTAGCTGCCAAGTGATTTGGCTGAGAGGCTTGTGAGCCTCTGACTCCTAGTGCCTAGCTGCCAAGTGATCAGGCTGAGATGCTGGTGAGCCTCGGACTCCTAGTGCCTAGCTGCCAAGTGATTAGGCAGAGAGGCTGGCGAGCCTCTGACTCCTAGCGCCTGGCTGCCAAGCGATCAGGCTGAGAGGCTGGTGAGCCTCTGACTCCTATTGCATTTCTGCCAAGTGATCAGGCTGAGAGGCTGGTGAAACTGTGACTTCTAGTGCCTACCTGCCATGTGATCAGGCTGAGAGGCTGGTGAGCCTCTGACTCCTAGTGCCTAGCTGCCAAGTGATTAGGCTGAGAGGCTGGTGAGCCTCTGCCTCCTAGTGCCTGGCTGCCAAGTGATCAGGCTGAAATGCTGGTGAGCCTCTGACTCCTATTGCCTAGCTGCCAAGTAATCAGGATGAAAGGCTGGCCAGCCTCTGACTACTAGCGCCTAGCTGCCAAGTGATCAGGCTGAGAGGCTGGGGAGCCTCTGACTCCTAGAGCCTAGCTGCCAAGTGATCAGGCTGAGAGTCTGGTGAGCCTCTGACTCCTAGTGCCTAGCTGCCAAGTGATTAGGCAGAGAGGCTGGGGAGCCTCTGACTCCTAGTGCCTGGCTGCCAAGCGATCAGGCTGAGAGGCTGGGGAGCCTCTGACCCCTAGAGCCTAGCTGCCAAGTGATCAGGCTGAGAGGCGGGTGAGCCTGTGACTCCTCGTGCCCAGCTGCCACGTCATCAGGCTGAGAGGCAGGTGAGCCTTTGACTCCTAGTGCCTAGCTGCCAGGAGATCAGGCTGAGAGGCTGGTGAGACTCTGACTCCTAGTGCCCAGCTGCCATGTGATCAGGCTGAGAGGCAGGTGAGCCTTTGACTCCTAGTGCCTAGCTGCCAAGTGATCACGCTGAGAGGCTGGTGAGCCACTGACTCCTAGTGCCTGGCTGCCACGAGGGAAGGCTGAGAGGCTGGTGAGCCTCTGACTCCTAGTGCCTAGCTGCCACGTGATCAGGCTGAGAGGCCGGTGAGCCTGTGAGTCCTCGTGCCCGGCTGCCACGTGATCAGGCTGAGAGGCTAGTGGGCCTCTGACTCCTCGTGCCCAGCTGCCAAGTGATCAGGCTGAGAGGCTGGAGAGCCTCTGACTCCTAGTGCCCGGCTGCCAAGCGATCAGGCTGAGAGGCCGGTGAGCCTCTGACTCCTAGTGCCTGGCTGCCAAGCGATCAGGCTGAGATGCGGGTGAGCCTCTGACTCCTAGTGCCTAGATGCCACGTGATCAGGCTGAGAGGCTGGTGAGCCTGTGACTCCTCGTGCCTAGCTGCCAAGTGATCAGGCTGAGAGGCTGGTGAGCCTCTGACTACTAGTGCCTAGCCACCAAGTGATCAGGCTGAGAGGCTGGTTAGCCTCTGACTCCTAGTGCCTGGCTGCCAAGTGAACAGGCTGAGAGGCTGGCGAGCCTCTGATTGCTCGTGCCTGGCTGCCACGTGATCAGGCTGAGAGGCTGGCGAGCCTCTGACTCCTAGCGCCTAGCTGCCAAGTGATCAGGCTGAGATGCTGGTGAGCCTCTGACTCCTAGTGCCTAGCCACCAAGTGATCAGGCTGAGAGGCTGGTTAGCCTCTGACTCCTCGTGCCCAGCTGCCAAGTGATCAAGCTGAGAGGCTAGTGGGCCTCTGACTCCTAGTGCCTAGCTGCCACATGGGAAGGCTGAGAGGCCGGTGAGCCTCTGACTCCTAGTGGCTAGCTGTCAAGTGATTTGGCTGAGAGGCTTGTGAGCCTCTGGCTCCTAGTGCCTAGCTGCCAAGTGAGCAGGCTGAGATGCTGGTGAGCCTCTGACTCCTAGTGCCTAGCTGCCACGTGATCAGGCTGAGAGGCTGGCGAGCCTCTGACTCCTAGCGCCTAGCTGCCAAGTAATCAGGATGAGAGGCTGGCGAGCCTCTGACTACTAGCGCCTAGCTGCCAAGTGTTCAGGGTGAGAGGATGGCGAACATCTGATTCCTAGTGCCTTTCTGCCAAGTGATCAGGCTGAGAGGCTGGTGAGCCACTGACTCCTAGTGCCCGGCTGCCAAGTGATAAGGCTGAGAGGCTAGAGAGCCTCTGACTCCTAGTGCCTAGATGCCATTTGATCAGACTGAGAGGCTGGCGAGCCTCTGACTCCTAGTGCATGGCTGCCACGTGGGAAGGCTGAGAGGCTGGTGAGCCTCTGACTACTAGTGCCTAGCTGCCAAGTGATCAGGCTGAGAGGCTTGTGAGCCTCTGACTCCTAGTGCCTAGCTGCCAAGTGATCAGGCTGAGAGGCTGGTGTGCCTCTGCCTCCTAGTGCATGGCTGCCAAGTGATCAGGCTGAAATGCTGGTGAACCTCTGACTCCTAGTGCCTAGCTGCCACGTGATCAGGCTGAGAGGCTGGCGAGCCTCTGACTCCAAGCGCCTAGCTGCCAAGTAATCAGGATGAAAGGCTGGCGAGCCTCTGACTACTAGCGCCTAGCTGCCAAGTGATCAGGCTGAGAGGCTGGTGAGCCTCTGACTCCTAGTGCCTGGCTGCCAAGTGATCAGGCTGAGAGGCTGGGGAGCCTCTGACTCCTTGTGCCTAGCTGCCAAGTTATCAGACTGAGAGGCTGGTAAGCCTGTGACTCCTAGTGCCTAGCTGCCAAGTGATCAGGCAGAGAGGCTGGCGAGCCTCTGACCCCTAGTGCCTGGCTGCCAAGCGATCAGGCAGGTTGAGAGGCTGGTTAGCCTCTGACTCCTATTGCCTTTCTGCAAAGCGATCAGGTTGAGAGGCCAGTGAGCCTGTGACTCCTAGTGCCTAGCTGCCAAGTAATTAGGCTGAGAGGCCGGTGAACCTCTGACTCCTAGTGCCTAGCTGCCAAGTGATCAGGCTGAGAGGCCGGTGAGCCTCTGACTCCTAGTGCCTAGCTGCCAAGTGATCAGGCTGAGATGCTGGTGAGCCTCTGACTCCTAGTGCCTAGCTGCCACGTGATCAGGCTGAGAGGCTGGCGAGCCTCTGACTCCTAGTGCCTAGCTGCCAAGTAATCAGGATGAGAGGCTGGCGAGCCTCTGACTCCTAGCGCCTAGCAGCCAAGTAATCAGGATGAGAGGCTGGCGAGCCTCTGACTACTAGAGCCTACCTGCCAAGTGATCAGGCTGAGAGTCTGGTGAGCTTCTGACTACTAGCGCCTAGCTGCCAAGTGATTAGGCAGAGAGGCTGGCGAGCCTCTGACCCCTAGTGCCTTTCTGCCAAGCGATCAGGCTGAGAGGCCAGTGAGCCTGTGACTCCTAGTGCCTAGCTGCCAAGTGATTAGGCTGAGAGGCCGGTGAGACTCTGACTCCTAGTGCCTAGCTGCCAAGTGATCAGGCTGAGAGGCTGGTGAGCCTCTGACTCCTAGTGCCTGACTGCCAAGTGATCAGGCTGAGATGCTGGTGAGCCTCTGACTCCTAGTGCCTGGCTTCCAAGTAATCAGGATGAGAGGCTGGCGAGCCACTGACTCCTAGCGCCTAGCAGCCAAGTAATCAGGATGAGAGGCTGGCGAGCCTCTGACTACTAGTGCCTGGCTGCCAAGTGATCAGGCTGAGAGGCTGGTGAGCCTGAGACTCCTAGTGGCTAGCTGCCAAGTGATTTGGCTGAGAGGCTTGTGAGCATCTGACTCCTAGTGCCTGGCTGCCAAGTGATCAGGCTGAGAGGCTGGGGAGCCTCTGACTACTAGTGCCTGGCTGCCAAGTGATCAGGCTGAGAGGCTGGGGAGCCTCTGACTCCTAGTGGCTAGCTGCCAAGTGATTTGGCTGAGAGGCTTGTGAGCCTCTGACTCCTCGTGCCTAGCTGCCAAGTGATTAGGCTGAGAGGCTGGCGAGCCTCTGGCTCCTAGCGCCTAGCTGCCAAGTAATCAGGATGAAAGGCTGGTGAGCCTCTGACTACTAGCGCCTAGCTGCCAAGAGATCATCCTGAGAGGCTGGTGAGCCTCTTTCTCCTAGTGCCTTTCTGCCAAGTGATCAGGCTGAGAGGCTGGGGAGCCTCTGACTCCTAGTGCCTGGCTGCCAAGCGATCAGGCTGAGAGGCTGGAGAGCCTCTGACGTCTAGTGCCTAGCTGCCAAGTGACCAGGCGCAGAGTCTGGTGAGCCTCTGACTCCTAGTGCCCGGCTGCCAAGTGATCAGGCGGAGAGTCTGGTGAGCCTCTGACTCCTAGAGCCTAGCTGCCAAGTGATTAGGAAGAGAGGATGGCGAGCCTCTGACTCCTAGTGCATAGCTGCCACATGGAAAGGCTGAGAGGCTGGTGAGCCTCTGACTCCTAGTGCCTAGCTGCCACGTGATCAGGCTGAGAGGCTGGTGAACCTCTGACCCCTAGTGCCCAGCTGCCATGTTATCAGGCTGAGAGGCTGGTAAGCCTCTGACTCCTAGTGCCTAGCTGCCACTGCTCAGGCTGAGAGGCCAGTGAGCCTGTGACTCCTAGTGCCTAGCTGCCACGTGATCAGGCTGAGAGGCTGGTAAGCCTCTGACTCCTAGTGCCTAGCTGCCACTGCTCAGGCTGAGAGGCCAGTGAGCCTGTGACTCCTAGTGCCTAGCTGCCACGTGATCAGGATGAGAGGCTGGTGAGCCTCTGACTCCTAGTACATGGCTGCCACGTGAGAAGGCTGAGAGGCTGGTGAGCCTCTGACTACTAGTGCCTAGCTGCCAAGTGATCAGGCTGAGAGGCTTGTGAGCCTCTGACTCCTAGTGCCTAGCTGCCAAGTGATCAGGCTGAGAGGCTGGCGATCCTCTGACTCCTAGCGCCTAGCTGCCAAGTAATCAGGATGAAAGGCTGGCGAGCCTCTGACTACTAGCGCCTAGCTGCCAAGTGATCAGGCTGAGAGGCTGGGGAGCCTCTGACTCCTAGTGCCTAGCTGCCAAGTGATTAGGCTGAGAGGCTTGTGAGCCTCTGACTCCTAGTGCCTAGCCGCCAAGTGATCAGGTTGAGCGGCTGGTGAGCCTCAGACTCCTAGTGCCTAGCTGCCAAGCGATCAGACTGAGAGGCTGGTAAGCCTGTGACTCTTAGTGCCTAGCTGCCAATTGATCAGGCTGAGAGTCTGGTGAGCTTCTGACTCCTAGTGCCTAGCTGCCAAGTGATTAGGCAGAGAGGCTGGCGAGCCTCTGACCCCTAGTGCCTGGCTGCCAAGTGATCAGGCTGAGAGGCTGGTGAGCCTCTGACTCCTAGTGCCTAGCTGCCATGTGATCAGGCTGAGAGGCTGGTGAGCCTCTGACCCCTATTTCCTAGCTGCCAAGCGATCAGGCTGAGAGGCCAGTGACCCTATGACTCCTAGTGCCTAGCTGCCAAGTGATTAGGCTGAGAGGCTGGCGAGCCTCTGTCTCCTAGTGCCTAGCTGCCAAGTGGTCAGGCTGAGAGGCTAGCGAGCCTCTGACTCGTAGTGCCTAGCTGCCAAGTGATTAGGCAGAGAGGCTGGTGAGCCTCTGACTCCTAGTGCCTAGCTGCCAAGTGAACAGGCTGAGAGGCTTGTGAGCCTCTGACTCCTAGTGCCTAGCTGCCAAGTGATCAGTCAGAGAGGCTGGTGAGCCTCTGACTCCTAGTGCCTGGCTGCCAAGCGATCAGGCTGAGAGGCTGGGGAGCCTCTGACCCCTAGAGCCTAGCTGCCAAGTGATCAGGCTGAGAGCCGGTGTGCCTGTGACTCCTAGTGCCTAGCTGCCAAGTGATTAGGCTGAGAGGCCGGTGAGCCTGTGACTCCTCGTGCCCAGCTTCCACGTCATCAGGCTGAGAGGCAGGTGAGCCTTTGACTCCTAATGCCTAGCTGCCAGGAGATCAGGCTGAGAGGCTGGTGAGACTCTGACTCCTCGTGCCCAGCTTCCACGTCATCAGGCTGAGAGGCTGGTGAGCCTTTGACTCCTAGTGCCTAGCTGCCAGGTGATCAGACTGAGAGGCTGGCGAGCCTCTGACCCCTAGTGCCTAGCTGCCAAGTGATCACGCTGAGAGGCTGGTGAGCCACTGACTCCTAGTGCCTGGCTGCCACGTGGGAAGGCTGAGAGGCTGGTGAGCCTCTGACTTCTCGTGCCAGGCTGCCAAGTGATCAGGCTGAGAGGCTGGTGAGCCTCTGACTCCTAGTGCCTAGCTGCCACGTGATCAGGCTGAGAGGCTGGTGAGCCTCTGACTCCTCGTGCCTAGCTGCCACGTGATCAGGCTGAGAGGCCGGTGAGCCTGTGACTCCTCGTGCCCGGCTGCCACGTGATCAGGCTGAGAGGCTAGTGGGCCTCTGACTCCTCGTGCACAGCTGCCAAGTGATCAGGCTGAGAGGCCAGTGCGCCTCTGACTCCTAGTGCCTAGCTGCCAAGTGATTAGGCAGAGAGGCTGGCGAGCCTTTGTCTCCAAGTGCCTAGCTGCCAAGTGATCAGGCTGAGAGGCTGGTGAGCCTCTGACTCCTAGTGCCTAGCTGCAAAGTGATTAGGCAGAGAGGCTGGCGAGCCACGTGGGAAGGCTAATGGTTGGAGAGCCTGTGACAACCCTGCACGCTCTGAGAACCTGAGAGGTATTGTGAATCCCAGATTACCTACAACATGGACATTGCAGAAGATGAGAGACACTAAATACTGGTAAAGAAGCTGAGGCTACAATTAGGTGCCTGTTTGTCTGAACATCCTCACAAATAGCCTCACCACTGAGGCACTTGTGAAAAATACTCTATACTATATATATTAGCTATGCAAATTGTCCTGTAAACCACATTTTCCTAAAATGCAAGGTCTATTTTGTGTTTTCATGCCACATTTGGAGGCTTGGCTATAGAATTGATCATGCAAAGTAGCCTTTGCCTATGGAGAGGACCCGCTGCGACAGGACATCTATGGAAGTGTCATCAATCACTGCTTCAATGTGCACATGTCCTTATGCATGAGCAGGAAAGTGAGTGTGGAGCCACGCTGGCCTGGTGGAAACATTGCACTAGAGTGGCCTGGTGGAAACAGTGTGCCAGTGTGGTCTGGTGGAAACATTGCACTAGAGTGGCCTGGTGGAAACCTTGCACTAGGGTGGCCTGCTGGAAACCTTGCACTAGGGTGGCCTGCTGGAAACCTTGCACTGGGGTGGCCTGGTGGAAACATTGCACTAGAGTGGCCTGGTGGAAACACTGCACTAGTGTGGCCTGGTGGAAACTTTGCACTAGAGTGGCCTGGTGGAAACATTGAACTAGAGTGTCCTGTTGGAAACAGTGTGCCAGTGTGGCCTGAAGGAAACATTGCACTAGAGTGGCCTGGTGGAAACAGTGTGCCAGTGTGGCCTGGTGGAAACATTGCACTAGAGTGGCCTGGTGGAAACTTTGCACTAGAGTGTCCTGGTGGAAACAGGGTGCCAGTGTGGCCTGGTGGAAACACTGCACTAGTGTGGCCTGGTGGAAACGCTGCACCAGTGTGGCTGTTAGGCGGAAACCTGTGCAGTTCCATCTGGGACCACTGCAAAAGATTTAGGACTACAGGTGTTTGGCAGTAAACCCACTTGGTAGCAGTCTGTACCACACAGATTCACTTGGTAGCTGTGGCTGAGCAGTCAGACTTCCCTCAAGAAGAGTTAGGCAGTATGTGGAGTATACAGAATAGGGCAATTTACACAGTAGAACAAGCAAACACGGAACAGAGCTTCGGTGTAAAGATATATAGGTATTTATTTATAACAACACATCTATGAAAAACACTCTGGCACTAATACGGCAAACAACTTCAATTACAATTTCTATAAGTAAATCAATCCCTCTAACAATAGTTCGACAAGTCTAGGTTCAACGGCACCACTTATTTGCAGACAGAGGTGAATGCTTTAACCAGATTGCACTCTAGTATTCGTTAGGACGGGAGAGAAAAGGCAGGGTATGAAACCAACTCGGTACCAACACTTTTACGAACAAATGCAAGGCAAGTAAGGCAGGGTCTACTGTAGATCGCAAAGTTCAGAGGCCAGGCCCTCTCGGAGAGAGGCAAGGCGATATGTCCCAAAAAGTATCACAGTGGAAATGCACTTCGAGTTTTTGTCGCAAATTGTTATCGAAAGATTGGACCAGTTCAGAACAGAAAGTTAAGAAAGCTTGGAGGCAACCCAATGGAGAGGCGAGGATTAAGACACCTCACGCTAACCGTCACAAGGGAAGCCAGGCGGACACGTTACCTTGTATGTGGAGGGACAGCTCCGGTGGGGGCAGTTGTTCCTGGTGGTGGGTGCAAGTCGGGGCTTTGCCAAGAGAAGAGATGCTCTCGTTGTCGAAGGAAAGTTGAAGATCGTTGCACCACCAGGGAAGAGACCAGCTGCGGAGTGCTCTGTCACAAGGCACCACCTTTTGGTCGCGGTACGGGTTAGTGGCTATCCGGTTGCCGGGGTGCTCAGCACGGGCAATTCGACCACTACGTCCTGGAACGAAGAAAAAGCAAAGGGGACTGGTTGTTCCCAGCAGTCAGGGGAAGAAGACTCTCCAGCTGGGAGATATCCTCTGTCGTTGGGAAGTGGTGAGTCGGTTCAGCAGGGCTCCACCGGAGGTGTCGTCGTTGCAGGTCGGCTCAGCTTTACCGTCATCGGATTCTTAGGTCCTGTGGTGACTTCTGAAGATCCAGTCCCAAAAGCTCTGCTTTCATGCAGAAAACCCCCATTCATACAGCCTAGCTGTCAATCAAAACACGCTAAGTGGTGAGCGGGGTGGCTCACCACTTGGGCCAATCACACCAGAGTGCGACTTGAGTTGGCAAGGCAACTCAGTCCAGGGTGCCTAAACCCCCTCCCACACCTCCTGTGGTACCCAGACAGAATGGCACCACTTTGGAGGGCCTCTGTGCAGAAGCCTGCCAAAAGTGGAACAAAGGGCTCAACCTTTGGTTTAGGAGTCACAGGGGTGAACACAGACGCCATTTTCAAAACCGAATTCTGGCAGAAAAAACCAACTGATAGATTTATTTACGACAAATAAACCGGGGGTATGTTAGAGACTAACGAGAAAAAGTATTAACCTCCAACAATGGGAAGAATCCCATAGAGTTATATTCGGGGTCGAATATAACAAGTAGTTTCTACTGCCACCAGCCAAAACTCGACAGGGGGGGACGGGACAGTGCCCCCTCGAATAACAGACCCAGGGGTAATCGAACCCCAGTACGTCCACAATAGGATGGTTTGTACTAGTTCTGTTAGTAAATTTAGGTCTAGTAAAGCCAATGGTGACTTTACATGCCGTGGGAGACAGTAGTCAGACCCAGGGTATGGAGTCTATGGTGGGGGTCCTCTAGGACGCCCCGGTGTTACGGCACGGAGGGTGCTTTGTAACACACCTAGCAAAACATATGAGACCCTATGGAGTAAAAGACCCCATAGCCCATAGAACACATTGACATTCACAGGAATTAACCACATTCATGTCCAAGAGTGGGAGAAAAGAGTCTCACTCTTGGCAGGATGGAAAAAAACAAACTCCAGAAATCCAGTAAAGCTGCTGGGGGACTCACTAGGTTAGGACATTCAGCCTAAACAAAGAATTCTCCCTTACACTCGCCCCCCGAGACTAAGGGACAGGAGGATTTAATCCACTCCTGGATGAATCTCATACCTCTAGTCGATGACATACATCCTAGAGAGACCATCAGCATTTTGGTGGTGACACCCTGACCTGTGCTCAATGGTGAAATCAAACCCTTGCAGGCAGATTGACCATCTCAGTAGTTTTGGGTTTTCCCCTTTCATTTGCATTAACCATCTCAAGGGTTGGTGGTCAGTCTGAATGACAAAAGTAGAACCATACAAGTATGGCCTAAACTTCTTCAGAGCCCACACGATAGCAAAGCACTCTCTTTTGATTGTTGCCCACCTTGTTTCAGGATCCTTCAGCTTGCGGCTGATGAAGCAAACGGGGTGCTCCCTACCTTTCCCATCCAGTTGACTGAGTACTGCACCTATTTCTACATTTGAAGCATCTGTCTGCACAATGAAAGTTTGGCGGTAATCATGTGCTCTGAGTACTGGGGTTTGGCAAAGAGCCTTTTTCAAGTTTTCAAAAGCCTGATTGCACTCCTCGTTCCATTTAACCTTTTTAGGAAATTTGGGAGAGGAGATGACATTCAGTGGAGAAGCTATGGTCCCATAGTTCTCAATGAAATTCCTGTAATACCCAGTGAGACCTAAGAAGGCTCTCACCTGGGTGTGAGTAGTTGGTGTTGTCCAATTGTGCACAGCTTCAATCTTACTGAGCAAAGGCCTTATTTCTCCACCTCCTACCTCATGTCCAAGATAGACTACCTTACTCTGTCCAATTTGGCATTTACTCGCCTTTATGGTCAGATTGGCTGGTCCAAGAGCCTGCAAAACATCTCTTAGGTGGGTTACATGTTCTTCCCAGGAATTGCTGAACACTGCTATGTCATCCAAGTATGCCATGCAGAAGTCCTCCATCCCATTCAGAACCTGGTTTACCATCCGTTGAAATGTAGCAGGTGCATTCTTCAGTCCGAAAGGCATTACCTTAAACTGGTATAAGGTGTAAGCCAACGGGGGTAGAAAATTCAGTTTTCTCCTTGGCATGGTCTGTCAGGGCTATTTGCCAATAGCCTGACGTCAAGTCAAGTGTGCTGAGGAACTTGGCTGAACCAAGTTTATCCACCAACTCATCTGTTCTTGGCAAAGGGTGGGCATCAGTCTTGGTGACTGCATTAAGAGCTCTATAATCCACGCAGAATCTAAGTTCTTTAGATCCGGCCTTTGGTACTAACACAACTGGGCTAGACCATGGACTAGTAGAGGGCTCTATTACCCCGAGATCAAGCATCTTGCTGACCTCACCTTTGATGTGGGTTCGTACGTTTTCTGACATTCGGTATCCTCTGCTTTTGACTGACAGACAGTCACCAGTGAGTATGTCATGCTGGCCCCAGGGGGTCAAGCCTGAAAGCGAGAACAGAGAGGCAAACTGATTCAACATAGATTTGCACTCTTCTTGTTGCTCGGGTGTCAGATTTCAAGAGAGATTTACTCCTTCAATTTTTTCATCTAAAGGTAAGCCTCTGAGTAGATCCGGAAGAGCTTCACTCTCTTCTTCTTCCTCAGATGATGCTAGAAGCAACACTCCTACATCAGGTCTCGAGACATACGCTTTGAGTCGGTTGGTGTGGAAGACTGTCGGAGCCTCCTTGGGATTGCCCAAGTCCACCAGATAGTTGACCTCTCCAAGTTTACCCACAACTCTGAAGGGTCCCATCCATTTGTCTTGCAAGGCCCTCTGCCTTGTTGGGATCATAACGAGAACGAGCTGGTCTTGAGCGAACTCAACCATGTTAGCCTTTTGATCATGCCAGTGCTTGACCAATGCTTGTCCAGCTTTCAAGTTATCGCTTGCTTCTGTCATCATGTGCGACATTCTCCATCGGAGTCCTATCACGTAGTCAGTTACTCTGACTGGCTTGGGGGAAGGAGCACTCTCCAACCCCTCCTTAATCAGGGCCAATGGACCTCTGACGGGATGACCATAGAGAAGCTCAAAGGGAGAATAACCTACTCCCTCCTGAGGGACTTTTCTATAAGCAAAGAGAAGGCATGGCAGTAGAAGGTCCCACTTTCGTTTAAGGGGTTCTTCTAAAGCACCTATCATGCTCTTCACGGTTCGGTTGAACCGTTCTACCAGCCCATTGGTTTGTGGGTGATAAGCTGTTGAGAACTTGTAAGTAACTCCACAGGTTTTCCACATGGCTTTCATGTAGTGGGACATAAAGTTTGACCCCCTGTCAGAGATTACTTCCTTAGGAAACCCGACCCTGGTAAAAATACCAAGGAGGGCCTTAGCCACAGCCGGAGCTGTAACAGTCCTCATAGGAATTGCCTCAGGATACCTAGTAGCATGGTCTACTACAACAAGTATAAACCTGTTGCCTGAGTGCTCTTGCATCGTCTGTCCTCCCCCCCACCCCCTCCTACTCCATGGTGCTCTCTATCTCGCCTATCTTCTCTAACTGCTTCTCTATTGACTATCCTGCTCTCCTCACTAAATATGGTAGGAAAAAGTTTAAAAAGGACATCCTGGTCTCCAACCCAGGCCTCCTTATCGCTGACACCTACACTAGTGCCTGCTCTAAGGAAACTCTCACTGACATCCTCTTTTTCGTGCCTTCGCCTGACCTATGGACCCTTCATATGTTCTCCGTGCTCTCTCCTTTTTCCTCTTCCCCCATTAATGGTGTCACCCGTTGGGATGTCCTCTTGGCCTCCTTCCACTCCTCTAAGGCCATCATTAATGTCTACGCTAATGGGACCGTCTTGGTCCAAGGCCCTCAGGCCAACCTTCACCTCTTTGACCGACGCTTCCCACGCCTCATAAACTTCCTTTCCTCTCCTGCTGTCCCCCCTCCTCTGTCCTCGTCTACCTTGCCTCTACCCTCCCTCCCCCCTCTCATGCTCCTTCTTCACCTCCTTCTTCTACACCTCCGCAGGGCGTACCTCTGATCTGTACCCCTCCCCGGAAGTCCTTCAAGGTTGGCAACTGCCTCCACATTGCCACTCTTAACTCTCGCTCTGCCATCAAGCATTCCTCTGATATCTGTCGCCTTCTTGAGGAACGGGACCTTGACGTCCTCGGTCTCACTGAGACATGGTTCACAGCCAGCTCTGTCACTAGCTTTGACACACTCCTACCTGACGGTTACATGATCCTCTCCGTGCCCAGGCCTAACCGGGCTGGGGGGGTGTTGCCCTTATCTTCCCTGAGTGGATTCCTGCCACTGTCATTCCTACGCAGACCTACTCCTCTTTTGAATGTCTTGTCTGCGACTCTCTCTCTCTCCCAGCCATTCCCTTACCATGGCTACTATCTATCGGCCACCTGGTCAAATTTCCTCCTTCCTCTCTGAGTGGGCTGACCTCTCCTCCTCACTCCTCTCCGCTACCACTCAACTCCTCTTTCTTGGTGACGTCAACATCCACCTGGATGCCTCCTGTCCCCCCACTGGACTCTTTCGTGACCTCTGCGACTCTCTCTCACTCTCTATTCTCCCGTCTGGGCCTACTCATTCTGCAGGGCACACTCTTGATGCTCTGATCTCTTCTGACCTTCCCCTCTCCGTCCCTCTCTCCATTCCTCTCTCCTGGAGTGATCACTTTCTCCTATCCTCCCACCTCACCCTCCCTACCCCTCAGGCAAAGCCACCCTCATCATCGCCACCCACCTTCTCGGCCATCCGACCCATGAAGCGCGTGTCAGTTGAGGCTTTCGCTGCCACCTTCTCGCCCCCCCCCCCTTCGGCTGACTCCCACCCTGACACAGCCCTCTCCATGCTCCACTCTGCTATATCTGATACTCTTGATATCCTTGCCCCTGTCATGAGAATCCGCCTGAAGCCCAAAGCCAAATGAAACTCCTGGTATGACTCGGATCTCGTCACCCTTAAACGCAAGTGCAGGGTGGCAGAGAGGAAATGGCGTGCTTCGTGTTCATCCTCTGACAAACTGGCCTTCCGCCTGCTCCAAAGGCAATACCCTCTCTCCGTTCTCATCAAGAAGAGAGCCCTTATCCAAGCTCACATCTCTGCGGCATCTAACAACTCGGCTGAACTCTTTAAAATCTGCAAGGAGCTTGCCAACCCTGCTGCAGTCTCTACCTCTCCTGTCCCCTCCCAGGCCCTCTGCACGGCACTGGCCTCTCACTTCATCTCTAAAACTCAGGACATCCTGTCCTCACTCTCCTCCTATCACCTCCCTCCCTCTCTTCCCGGCTCTTCCTCTGGCCCTTCTGCAGCCACCCCTCCTCCCTCCTTCTCTGCTTTTCCCCTTTTTTCTGCTGACAAGGTTTCCAGACAAGTCCGATCTATGAAAGTCTCGTCTAAACAGGTTCACCCCTGTTCCTCCAAAACTATCAATGACCACATCGACTCCCTGGCTCCCGCCCTGGCTGACTTTTGCAACCACTCCTTCGCCTCTGGAGTCTTCCCATCCCCCCTCAAGCACTCCCTTGTGCACCCTCTTCTTAAGACACCCTCTTCCGACCCCTCCTGTCCGGCTAACTATCGCCCAATCTCCATCACTCCCTTCCTGGGCAAGCTCCTGGAGAAACTGGCCATCTCCCAGCTTAACCTCCATGCTGAATCTGTTGGTAGCCTTCATGACCATCAGTCTGGCTTCAGAGCTGCCAGAAGCACGGAATCTGCTCTCCTGAACATCTGTGAAGACTTTCTCTCCAACCTTGACTCTAACACTCCTTGTGTTCTCATTTTGCTCGATCTCTCTTCTGCCTTTGATACTGTCAACCATGCCATCCTGCTCAACCGTCTCCGTGATAACCTGGGTATCACTGGTCAGGCTCTGGCGTGGCTGACTTCTTTCCTTTCCAACCAACCCTCCCAGGTCCAACTTGGGTCCTTCCTCACTGACGTCTTCTTCTCCACCTGTGGTGTTCCCCAGGGATCTAATCTCTCTCCCTGGCTTTTCAACCAGTATCTGTCACTCCTTGCCCACTGCATCGCCGCCCTCTGCCCCAACTTTCAGTGCTACACAGACGATACCCAGCTCATTTTCAGGCCACCCTCGTCCTCCTCCTCTCCTTCCCTCTTCTCTGACTGTCTGTCTGCTATATAGGAATGGTGTGCCGCCAATGACCTCTGCCTTAATGCCAGTAAGACTGAGATTCTACTCATCGGCACACCCACTCCCTCCTTTCCTGCAGCTCTCTGGCCGGCCTCTCTTGGCCCTCTTCCTGCTCCTACCTGCAAGGCTAAAAACCTTGGGGTCATCTTCGACTCTACACTCTCCTTTTCTCCTCACATATCTGACGTCTCTAAGAAGTCACAATACCAGCTACACCTCCTCCCGAGCCCTTCGCTCATCCGTCTCCAACTCCCTCAGGGTCAGCTGCTTCTCAAAGCAACGAGCTGGGGGTAGATTTCTCTCCGCGGCAGGGGCCTCCCTCTGGAACAGCCTTCCTGCCTCCCTGAAACTTGAGGAGAACCATCTCCGGTTCCGGAAGCACCTCAAAACCTTCCTCTTTGCTTCTGCTTTCTCTGTCCCTCTCCCCTGCTAAATTCTACACTGAAATTGCACTGAATCTGCAACTGGGTCACTCTCACCAACCTCTGTCCTGGGCCCAGCCACTCTCCACTTGCACTGCCTCCCTGGCATCCCCTGCACTGTGGGACTGTCTCTGTACCCCTACAGCCCCTCCTTCCCAGCACTTGTCTGCACTTACCTTGCACTTGCCACCAGCTGGCCCTATTTATTATTATTTGTTTTTATTCTACTTACTTGTACTGCACTTCCCCCTCCCGTTCCCCTTGCACTTTTCCCTTCCCCAACCCCTGCACTTGCGTGGTCTGAATGATACCTGGCCTAGTAGGATTGTTGTCTGTCTTCCCCTTGTTCCCCCCTTCCTGCCTCGTCGCGCCTTGAAACACTTGTGTATAGGCGCGTTACAAATGCCATATCATATCATATCTGAGGAGGTTGGAGGATCAAGGGGACCAACAATGTCAATCCCTACCCTCTCAAATGGGACTCCCACAACTGGGAGAGGCACTAAAGGTGCCACGTTCTTGGAGCCAACCTTACCAGAGGACTGGCAGGTGTGGCAGCTCCTGCAGTGTTTTTCTACTTCTGCCCCCATCTTTGGCCAATAAAAGTAGAGAGAGAGCCTTTCCTTAGTCTTCTTGAAACTCAAGTGACCAGCCAAAGGAATTTTGTGGGCTAACTGCAAGAACTGTGGTCTGTTCTCTTGGGGTACTACAAGGCGTTTGTAGTCTCCAGGTGCAGACTCGGTTGGTTCACTGTAGAAGAGGCCATCTTCCCAGTGCAACCTGTATTTCCCAGGCTCTTGCCCTTCAGCCTGAGCTTCTGCCTGGTGGCGAAGACCTTCCAGAGTTGGACATTCTCTCTGTCCCTTACTGAAGTCTGCCCTGCTGGGTCCACCTTCTGCCAGTTAAGACTGCAGCTCAGGATGGTCAACAGGATCCAGATCTCCAATGAGTTCCTGGCCTTCCATTAGCTCTTCTTCAGAGTCTAATTCTACCACACAGGGTTGTACCTCCCTCTCAGCCTCAGCTGGAGGTGGAGTTACGGGGGTAACTTTGGACAACCGCTGGGAAGTCCTTGTTGGCTGCACGGAAATGCTGGCTGCTGGTTTCGTTATAGAAGTCTTAGGTTTCCCTTTCGCTTCTGATTTCTTTGAGACAGCAGCTGACAATTCCAGTGGAGCAGGAGTGATATCTTTCTTCATCATCTCCTGGAGAGTTCCTCGCATAGTTCTCTCCCTTGCAGGTCTGGTTAGCTCCTGTAACCGTTTACTAGGAGGTCTGGGGGTATGCGACACAACTCCAAGAGTTTTCAAATCGTTACCCAACAGTACGTGTCCTGGTACCTCACTCTGTATGCTGACAGGTATTTTCACAGTCATGTCGTTACACTGGATAAGAACTGGTAATTGGGGAAGCATCTGCACAGGCCCTCCAGCTAACTTGGTGAGGCGTTTGGGTGCCTTAGCAACATCCTCAGCCTGAAAAAACGATTTATCCACCACAGTTATGCTGGCCCCAGTGTCCCTAATGGCAGGAGTCTCCTGACCATTCACCTGGACACTGTCCTTATAATACTCTTTAGTATTATCGGGGATAGAATTATAGACATCTAAATTCTGTTGTTCCCACAAACCCAGAGACACTAAAGAAACACTGGCTGAGACTCCAATGGGTTCATCAGCTAGCAATAGAAAGTTTCCACTTGCCATTTGGACTTCCTCCCCTGGAGCGAAGGATAAGGAGACAAGCTGGACCCCTGAAGGTTTACCCTTACATCTGGGATCTCCTTTCACGTGGTCAGTCGAGCCACAAACGAAGCATTTACCGAATGCTTTCTGCAATGGTGGCTTGTTCTGGCCTCCTTCCGGTTTGGCACCAGAAGGCACACTATTCTGCTGCAGTTTTCCTTGTGGCTTACCCTTCTGGTTTTGTTTGGGGACCTCTTTGGAATTTGAGTTATTCAAATTCTCTTTTGAGTCTTTCTTAGGCTGTTTTCCCTCATCCTTTTTCTGAGTTGCCCCAGAATCCTTATGAGTAGCCCTGTTGGCAACCCGCAAGTCAGCAGCCTTAGCTAGCTTCCTGGAATCCAATTCCTTCGAATCAGCCAAGTGCTGTCTGAGCTCAGGAGAACAGGCATCATAAATAGACTCCAACATAAAAAGATTCTTCATATCCTCATAAGTGTTCACTTTGTAACCCTTAATCCATCCCTCTAGGTTTTTCAACCCTTCACTCACCCTGGTAGCCCAAGGGGTACCATCATGGTTTTTGAGGGTTCTAAACCTCTTAAGATACTGGGAAGGGGTCTTCCCGAATCTAGCTATCAAAGCTAGTTTCACACTTTCGTAATCCGTCTTATCCACCTCCCCCAACTCCATTACCACATCAGTCACAACAGGGGGAAGCCTAGAGAACAACCAGGGAAGTAAATCATTCCCGGTGATTTCCTGGAGCCCATGATTGTACTCAAACAGTTTTAACCAATCCAAAACATCCAATCTCGGTTCATACATACCCACTAATTCCTTCGGCATCCAAGGTCTTTTGGGACTGGAGCTTCTAGAAGAACCAGAGGAGAGAGAAGCATTTTCCACAGATAACTTTTCCATCTCTAACTCATGATTAAGTTCTATTTCTCTGAGCCTTAATTCAGCTTGCTTCTGCTCAGCCTGGGCATTCATCCGTCTGAACTCTAGCTCTTGGTTTCTTTCAGATTGGGCTAAAAAACACTTGTATTCTAACTCGAGCTTCATTTTTTCAAGTTCAAAATAAGCAGGGTTACATGTGGGACCTGCTATGGGCCCCGTAGGTACAGTAGGTAAGGCAGACAGAGGTTCGGAGTGGCTAACTTCATTAGGTTCACTTTCCTGTTCTGACTCATTATCAAGACTTTGATTCAGATCAATACCATCACTGTTTTCTACATTCGCTGGAGAAGTTGGTTCCTCTGAACCAGTACCCAGACTTTGATTTTCCAGCAGTCTTGCTATCAGTTCTACTTTCTTTCCTCTTACAGAAAGATTCTCTTGTCTACAGAGAGCTCTCAAACTCTCAGTATTTTCACCTGGCAAGGACTCTTGACTGTAAACTTCCAAAGTAGACATGTTTTTGAAAGTTGCGTTTTAGTGCTAAGCTTTGTGGTTAGTTATCCTAAAGTGTTGAAAAGCACTCTAAACTGTATACTCGATACAAATCCCACCGCTGCCACCAGTGTTAAGCGGAAAACCTGTGCAGTTCCCTCTGGGACCACTGCAAAAGATTTAGGCTTACAGGTGTTTGGCAGTAAACCCACTTGGTAGCAGTCTGTACCACACAGATTCACTTGGTAGCTGTGGCTGAGCAGTCAGACCTCTCTCAAGAAAAGTTAGGCAGTATGTGGAGTATACAAAATAGGGCAATTTACACAGTAGAACAAGCAAACACGGAACAGAGCTTGGGTGTAAAGATATATAGGTATTTATTTATAACACACATCTATGGAAAACACTCTGGCACTAATACGGCAAACAACTTCAATTACAATTACTATAAGTAAATTTATCCCCCTAACAATAGTTCGACAAGTCTAGGTTCAACGGCACCACTTATTTGCAGACAGAGGTAAATGCTTTAACCTAGATGGCACTCTAATATTCATTAGAACGGGAGAGAAAAGGCAGGGTATGAAATCAACTCGGTACCAACACTTTTACGAACAAATGCAAGGCAAGTAAGGCAGGGTCTACTGTAGATCGCAAAGTTCAGAGGCCAGGCCCACTCGGAGAGAGGCAAGGCGATATGTCCCAAAAAGTATCACAGTGGAAATGCATTTCGAGTCTTTGTCGCAAATTGTTATAGAAAGATTGGACCAGTTCAGAACAGAAAGTTAAGAAAGCTTGGAGGCGACCTAATGGAGAGGCGAGGATTAAGACACCTCACGCTAACCGTCACGAGGGAAGCCAGGCGGACACGGTACCTTGTATGTGGAGAGACAGCTCCGGCGGGGACAGTAGTTCCTGGTGGTGGATGCAAGTCGTGGCTTTGCCAAGAGAAGAGATGATCTCGTCGTCGAAGGAAAGTTGAAGATCGTTGCACCACCAGGGAAGAGACCAGCCGCGGAGTGCTCCATCACAAGGCACCACCTTTTGGTCATGATACGGGTTAGTGGCTATCCGGTTGCCGGGGTGCTCAGCACGGGCAAATCGACCACTACGCCCTGGAAGCGAAGAAAAAGCAAAGGGGACTGGTTGTTCCCACCAGTCAGGGGAAGAAGACTCTCCAGCCGGGAGATCTCCTCTGTCGTTGGGAAGTGGTGAGTCGGTTCAGCAGGGCTCCACCAGAGGTGTCGTCGTTGCAGGTCGGCTCAGCTTTACCCTCGACGGATTCTTAGGTCCTGTGGCGACTTCTGAAGATCCAGTCCCAAAAGCCCTGCTTTTATGCAGAAAACCCCCATTCAGTCAGCCTAGCTGTCAATCAAAACACGCTAAGTGGTGAGCGGGGTGGCTCACCACTTGGGCCAATCACACCAGAGTGCGACTTGAGTTGGCAAGGCAACTCAGTCCAGGGTGCCTAAACCCCCTCCCACACCTCCTGTGGTACCCAGACAGAATGGCACCACTTTGGAGGGCCTCTGTGCAGAGGCCTGCCATAAGTGGAACAACGGCCTCAACCTTTGGTTTAGGAGTCACAGAGACGAACACAGACGCCATTTTAAAAACTGAGTTCTGGCAGAAAATACCAACCGATAGATTTATTTAAGACAAATAAACTGGTGGTATGTTAGAGACTAACAGGAAAAAGTATTAGCCTCCAACAATGGGAAGAATCCCATAGAGGTATATTCAGGGTCGAATATAACAAGTAGTTTCCACTGCCACCAGCCAAAACTCGAGGAGGGGGGACGGGACAGTGCCCCCTCGAATAACAGACCCAGGGGTAATCTAATTACCCCTACCAGTACGTCCACAATAGGATGGTTTGTACTATTTCTGTTAGTAAATTTAGGTCTAGTAAAGCCAATGGTGACTTTACATGCCCTGGGAGACAGTAGTCAGTCCCAGGGTATGGAGTCTATGGTGGGGGTCCTCTAGGACGCCCTGGTGTTACGGCACGGAGGGTGCGTTGTAACACACCTAGCAAAACATATGAGACCCTATGGAGTAAAAGACCCCATAGCCCATATAACACATTGACATTCACAGGAATTAACCACATGCATGTCCAAGAATGGGAGAAATGAGTCTCACTCTTGGCAGGATGGAAAAAAACAAACTCCAGAAATCCAGCAAAGCTGCTGGGGGACTCACTAGGTTAGGAAATTCAGCCTAAACAACAAAATTCTCCCTAACAAGTGGCCTGCTGGAAACAGTGGGCCAGTGTGGCCTGGGGGAACCACTACACTTGTGTGGCCTGGTGAAAACAGTGCACCAGTGTGGCCTGGTGGAAACATAGCACTAGAGTGGCCTGGTGGAAACAGTGTGCCAGTGTGGCCTGGTGGAAATGCTGCACCAGTGTGGCCTCGCGGAAACATTGCATTAGAGTGGCTTGTTGGAATAATTGTGCCAATGTGGCCTGGTGGAAACACTGCACTAGTGTGGCCTGCTGGACACACTGCACTAGAGTGGCCTGGTGGAAACAGTGCTCCAGTGTGGCCTGGTGGAAACATTGCACTAGAGTGGCCTGATGAAAACAGTGTGCCAGTGTGGCCTGGTGGAAATACTGCACTAGTGTGGCTTGGTGGAAACCTTGCACTAGAGTGGCCTGGTGGAAACAGTGTGCCAGTGTACCTGATGGAAACACTGCACTATTGTGGTCTGGTGGAAACCTTCCACTAGAGTGGCCTGGTGGAAACAGTGTGCCTGTGTGGCCTAGTGAAAACAGCCCACCAGTGTGGCCTGGTGGAAACATAGCACTAGAGTGGCTCGTGGAAACAGTGTGCCATTGTGGCCTGTGAAAACACTGCACTAGTGTGGCCGGGTGGAAACCTTGCACTAGAGTGGCCAGGTGGAAACAGTGTGCCAGTGTACCTGATGGAAACACTGCACTATTGTGGTCTCGTGGTAACCTTCCACCAGAGTGGCCTGGTGGAAACAGTGTGCCAGTGTGGCCTGGTGGAAGCACTGCACTAGTGTGGCCTGGTGCATACATTGCACTAGAATGGCCTGTTGGAATAATTGTGCCAGTTTGGCCTGGTGGAAACACTGCACTAGAGTGGCCTTTTGGAAACAGTGTTCCAGTGTGGCCTGGTGTAAACATTGCACTAGAGTGGCCCGGTGGAAACATTGCCCTAGTGTGGCCTGGTGGAAACATTGCACTAGAGTTGCCTGGTGGAAACAGTGTGCCAGTGTGGCCTGGTGGAAACACTGCACTAGTGTGGCCTGTTGGAAATCTTGCACTAGAGTGGCCTGGTGGAAACAGTGTGCCAGTGTACCTGATGGAAACACTGCACTAGTGTGACCTGGTGGACACATTGCACCAGTGTGGCCTGGTGGAAACGTTGCACTAGAGTGTCCTGTTGGAATAAATGTGCCAGTGTGGCCTGGTGGAAACACTGCACTAGTGTGGCCTGCTGGAAACACTGCACTAGAGTGGCCTGGTGGAAACAGTGTTCCAGTGTGGCCTGGTGGAAACATTGCACTAGAGTGGCCTGGTGGAAACATTGCCCTAGTGTGGCATTGTGGAAACATTGCACTAGAGTGGCCTGGTGGAAACAGTGTGCCAGTGTGGCCTGGTGGAAACACTGCACCAGTGTGGCCTGGTGGAAACGTTGCACTAGCGTGTCCTGTTGGAAACAGTGTGCCAGTGTGGCCTGGTGGAAATACTGCACCAGTGTGGCCTGGTGGAAACATTGCACTAGCGTGGCCTGTTGGAATAATTGTGCCAGTGTGGCCTGGTGGAAACACTGCAGTAGTGTGGCCTGCCGGAAACACTGCACTAGAGTGGCCTCGTAGAAACACTGCACTAGAGTGGCCTGCTAGAAACACTGCACTAGAGTGGCCTGGTGGAAACACTGTGTCAGTGTGGCCTGGTTTAAACACTGCACTAGAGTGGCCTAGTAGAATCAGTGCACTAGAGTGGTCTGGTGGAAGCAGGTTGCCAGTGTGGCCTGATGGAAACACTGCACTAGTGTGGCCTACTAGAAACACTGCACTAGAGTGTCCTGGTGCAAACAGGGTGCCATAGTGGCCTGAGTGAAACACTGCACTAGAGTGGCTTAGCCGAATCAGTGCACTAGAGTGGTCTGGTGGAAGCAGGTTGCCAGTGTGGCCTGGTGGAAACACTGCACTAGAGTGGCCTGCTAGAAATACTGCACTAGAGTGGCCTGGTGGAAACAGTGTGCCAGTGTGGCCTGGTTGAAACACTGCACTAGTGTGGCCTAGTGGAATCAGTGCACTAGAGTGGCCTGGTGGAAATACTGGACTAGTGTGGACTGGTGGAAACACTGCACTAGAGTGGCATGGTGGAAGCAGGGTGCCAGTGTGACATGGTGGAAACACTGCACTAGAGTGTCCTGGTGGAAGCAGTGTACCAGTGTGGCGTGGTGGAAACAGTGCACTAGAGTGGTCTGGTGGAAGCAGGTTGCCAGTGTGGCCTGGTGGAAACACTGCACTAGAGTGGCCTACTAGAAACACTGCACTAGAGTGTCCTGGTGCAAACAGTGTGCCAGAGTGGCCTGGTTGAAACACTGCACTAGAGTGGCTTAGCCGAATCAGTGCACTAGAGTGGTCTGGTGGAAGCAGGTTGCCAGTGTGGCCTGGTGGAAACACTGCACTAGAGTGGCCTGCTAGAAACACTGCACTAGAGTGGCCTGGTGGAAACAGTGTGCCAGTGTGGCCTGGTTGATACACTGCACTAGAGTGGCCTAGTGGAATCAGTGCACTAGAGTGGACTGGTGGAAATACTGTACTGGTGTGGACTGGTGGAAACACTGCACTAGAGTGGCATGGTGGAAGCAGGGTGCCAGTGTGGCATGGTGGAAACACTGCACTAGAGTGTCCTGGTGGAAGCAGTGTGCCAGTGTGGCCTGGTGGAAACACTGCACTGGTGTGGTCTGCTGGAAACACTGCACTAGAGTGGCATGGTGGAAACACTGCACTAGAGTGGTCTGCTAGAAACACTGCACTAGATTGTCCTGGTGGAAGCAGAGTGCCAGTGTGGCCTGGTGGAAACACTACACTTGAGTGGCCTGCTAGAAACACTGCACTAGAGTGGCCTGGTGGAAGCAGAGTGCCAGTGTGGCTTGGTGGAAACATTGCACTAGAGTGGCCTAGTGGAATCAGTGCACCAGTGTGGCCTGGTGGAAACACTGTACTGGAGTGCCATGGTGGAAGCAGAGTGCCAGTGTGGCCTGGTGGAAACACTGCACTAGAGTGGCCTGGTGGAAGCAGAGTGCCAGTGTGGCCAGGTGGAAAAACTACACTAGAGTGGCATGGTGGAAGCAGAGTGCCAGTGTGGCCTGGTGGAAACACCACACTAGAGTGTCCTGGTGGAAGCAGTGTGCCAGTGTGGCCTTGTGGAAACACTGCACTAGAATGGCCTGGTGGAAACAGTGTGCCAGTGTGGCCTGGTTGAAACACTGCACTGGAGTGGCCTAGTGGAATCAGTGCACTAGAGTGTCCTGGTGGAAATACTGATGAATCGTGGCCTGGTGGAAATGCTGGACTAGTGTGGACTGGTGGAAACACTGCACTTACGTGGCATGGTGGAAGCAGTGTGCCAGTGTGGCCTGGTGGAAACACTGCACTAGAGTGGCATGGTGGAAACTCTGCACTAGAGTGGCCTGCTAGAAACACTGCACTAGAGTGGCCTGGTGGAAACAGTGTGCCAGTGTGGCCTGGTTGAAACACTGCACTAGAGTGTCCTGGTGGAAGCAGTGTGCCAGTGTGGCCTGGTGGAAACACTGCACTGGTGTGGCCTGCTGGAAACACTGCACTAGAGTGGCATGGTGGAAACATTGCCCTAGTGTGGCCTGGTGGAAACATTGCACTAGAGTGGCCTGGTGGAAACAGTGTGCCAGTGTGGCCTGGTTGAAACACTGCACTAGAGTGGCCTAGTGGAATCAGTGCACTAGAGTGGACTGGTGGAAATACTGTACTGGTGTGGACTGGTGGAAACACTGCACTAGAGTGGCATGGTGGAAGCAGGGTGCCAGTGTGGCATGGTGGAAACACTGCACTAGAGTGTCCTGGTGGAAGCAGTGTGCCAGTGTGGCCTGGTGGAAACACTGCACTGGTGTGGTCTGCTGGAAACACTGCACTAGAGTGGCATGGTGGAAACACTGCACTAGAGTGGTCTGCTAGAAACACTGCACTAGATTGTCCTGGTGGAAGCAGAGTGCCAGTGTGGCCTGGTGGAAACACTACACTTGAGTGGCCTGCTAGAAACACTGCACTAGAGTGGCCTGGTGGAAGCAGAGTGCCAGTGTGGCTTGGTGGAAACATTGCACTAGAGTGGCCTAGTGGAATCAGTGCACCAGTGTGGCCTGGTGGAAACACTGTACTGGAGTGCCATGGTGGAAGCAGAGTGCCAGTGTGGCCTGGTGGAAACACTGCACTAGAGTGGCCTGGTGGAAGCAGAGTGCCAGTGTGGCCAGGTGGAAAAACTACACTAGAGTGGCATGGTGGAAGCAGAGTGCCAGTGTGGCCTGGTGGAAACACCACACTAGAGTGTCCTGGTGGAAGCAGTGTGCCAGTGTGGCCTTGTGGAAACACTGCACTAGAGTGGCCTGGTGGAAACAGTGTGCCAGTGTGGCCTGGTTGAAACACTGCACTGGAGTGGCCTAGTGGAATCAGTGCACTAGAGTGTCCTGGTGGAAATACTGATGAATCGTGGCCTGGTGGAAATGCTGGACTAGTGTGGACTGGTGGAAACACTGCACTAAAGTGGCATGGTGGAAGCAGTGTGCCAGTGTGGCCTGGTGGAAACACTGCACTAGAGTGGCATGGTGGAAACACTGCACTAGAGTGGCCTGCTAGAAACACTGCACTAGAGTGGCCTGGTAGAAACAGTGTGCCAGTGTGGGCTGGTTGAAACACTGCACTAGAGTGGCCTAGTGGAATCAGTGCACTAGAGTGGCCTGGTGGAAATACTGTACTAGTGTGGACTGGTGGAAACACTGCACTAGAGTGGCATGGTGGAATAATTGTGCCAGTTTGGCCTGGTGGAAACACTGCACTAGTGTGGCCTGCTGGAAACACTGCACTAGAGTGGCCTTTTGGAAACACTGTTCCAGTGTGGCCTGGTGTAAACATTGCACTAGAGTGGCCCGATGGAAACATTGCCCTAGTGTGGCCTGGTGGAAACATTGCACTAGAGTTGCCTGGTGGAAACAGTGTGCCAGTGTGGCCTGGTGGAAACACTGCACTAGTGTGGCCTGTTGGAAACCTTGCACTAGAGTGGCCTGGAGGAAACAGTGTGCCAGTGTACCTGATGGAAACACTGCACTAGTGTGACCTGGTGGAAACATTGCACCAGTGTGGCCTGGTGGAAACGTTGCACTAGAGTGTCCTGTTGGAATAAATGTGCCAGTGTGGCCTGGGGGAAACACTGCACTAGTGTGGCCTGCTGGAAACACTGCACTAGAGTGGCCTGGTGGAAACAGTGTTCCAGTGTGGCCTGGTGGAAACATTGCACTAGAGTGGCCTGGTGGAAACATTGCCCTAGTGTGGCCTTGTGGAAACATTGCACTAGAGTGGCCTGGTGGAAACAGTGTGCCAGTGTGGCCTGGTGGAAACACTGCACTAGTGTGGCCTGGTGTAAACACTGCACCAGTGTGGCCTGGTGGAAACATTGCACTAGCGTGGCCTGTTGGAATAATTGTGCCAGTGTGGCCTGGTGGAAACACTGCAGTAGTGTGGCCTGCCGGAAACACTGCACTAGAGTGGCCTCGTGGAAACACTGCACTAGAGTGGCCTGCTAGAAACACTGCACTAGAGTGGTCTGGTGGAAACACTGTGCCAGTGTGGCCTGGTTTAAACACTGCACTAGAGTGGCCTAGTAGAATCAGTGCACTAGAGTGGTCTGGTGAAAGCAGGTTGCCAGTGTGGCCTGATGGAAACACTGCACTAGTGTGGCCTACTAGAAACACTGCACTAGAGTGTCCTGGTGCAAACAGTGTGCCATAGTGGCCTGAGTGAAACACTGCACTAGAGTGGTCTGGTGGAAGCAGGTTGCCAGTGTGGCCTGATGGAAACACTGCACTAGAGTGGCCTGCTAGAAATACTGCACTAGAGTGGCCTGGTGGAAACAGTGTGCCAGTGTGGCCTGGTTGAAACACTGCACTAGTGTGGCCTAGTGGAATCAGTGCACTAGATTGGCCTGGTGGAAATACTGGACTAGTGTGGACTGGTGGAAACACTGCACTAGAGTGGCATGGTGGAAGCAGGGTGCCAGTGTGACATGGTGGAAACACTGCACTAGAGTGTCCTGGTGGAAGCAGTGTACCAGTGTGGCCTGGTGGAAACAGTGCACTAGAGTGGTCTGGTGGAAGCAGGTTGCCAGTGTGGCCTGGTGGAAACAATGCACTAGAGTGGCCTACTAGAAACACTGCACTAGAGTGTCCTGGTGCAAACAGTGTGCCAGAGTGGCCTGGTGGAAACACTGCACTAGAGTGGCTTAGCCAAATCAGTGCACTAGAGTGGTCTGGTGGAAGCAGGTTGCCAGTGTGGCCTGGTGGAAACACTGCACTAGAGTGGCCTGCTAGAAACACTGCACTAGAGTGGCCTGGTGGAAACAGTGTGCCAGTGTGGCCTGGTTGAAAAATTGCACTAGAGTGGCCTAGTGGAATCAGTGCACTAGAGTGGACTGGTGGAAATACTGTACTGGTGTGGACTGGTGGAAACACTGCACTAGAGTGGCATGTTGGAAGCAGGGTGCCAGTGTGGCATGGTGGAAACACTGCACTAGAGTGTCCTGGTGGAAGCAGTGTGCCAGTGTGGCCTGGTGGAAACACTGCACTGGTGTGGCCTGCTGGAAACACTGCACTAGAGTGGCATGGTGGAAACACTGCACTAGAGTGTTCTGCTAGAAACACTGCACTAGATTGTCCTGGTGGAAGCAGAGTGCCAGTGTGGCCTGGTGGAAACACTACACTTGAGTGGCCTGCTAGAAACACTGCACTAGAGTGGCCTGGTGGAAGCAGTGTGCCAGTGTGGCCTGGTGGAAACACTGCACTGGTGTGGCCTGCTGGAAACACTGCACTAGAGTGGCATGGTGGAAACACTGCACTAGAGTGTTCTGCTAGAAACACTGCACTAGATTGTCCTGGTGGAAGAAGAGTGCCAGTGTGGCCTGGTGGAAACACTACACTTGAGTGGCCTACTAGAAACACTGCACTAGAGTGTCCTGGTGCAAACAGTGTGCCAGAGTGGCCTGGTGGAAACACTGCACTAGAGTGGCTTAGCCAAATCAGTGCACTAGAGTGGTCTGGTGGAAGCAGGTTGCCAGTGTGGCCTGGTGGAAACACTGCACTAGAGTGGCCTGCTAGAAACACTGCACTAGAGTGGCCTGGTGGAAACAGTGTGCCAGTGTGGCCTGGTTGAAAAATTGCACTAGAGTGGCCTAGTGGAATCAGTGCACTAGAGTGGACTGGTGGAAATACTGTACTGGTGTGGACTGGTGGAAACACTGCACTAGAGTGGCATGTTGGAAGCAGGGTGCCAGTGTGGCATGGTGGAAACACTGCACTAGAGTGTCCTGGTGGAAGCAGTGTGCCAGTGTGGCCTGGTGGAAACACTGCACTGGTGTGGCCTGCTGGAAACACTGCACTAGAGTGGCATGGTGGAAACACTGCACTAGAGTGTTCTGCTAGAAACACTGCACTAGATTGTCCTGGTGGAAGCAGAGTGCCAGTGTGGCTTGGTGGAAACATTGCACTAGAGTGGCCTAGTGGAATCAGTGCACCAGTGTGGCCTGGTGGAAACACTGTACTGGGGTGTCCTGGTGGAAGCAGAGTGCCAGTGTGGCCAGGTGGAAAAACTACACTAGAGTGGCATGGTCGAAGCAGAGTGCCAGTGTGGCCTGGTGGAAACACCACACTAGAGTGTCCTGGTGGAAGCAGTGTGCCAGTGTGGCCTTGTGGAAACACTGCACTAGAGTGGCCTGGTGGAAACAGTGTGCCAGTGTGGCCTGGTTGAAACACTGCACTGGAGTGGCCTAGTGGAATCAGTGCACTAGAGTGTCCTGGTGGAAATACTGATGAATCGTGGCCTGGTGGAAATGCTGGACTAGTGTGGACTGGTGGAAACACTGCACTAGAGTGGCATGGTGGAAGCAGTGTGCCAGTGTGGCCTGGTGGAAACACTGCACTAGAGTGGCATGGTGGAAACACTGCACTAGTGTGGCCTGGTTGAAACACTGCACTAGAGTGGCCTAGTGGAATCAGTGCACTAGAGTGGCCTGGTGGAAATACTGTACTAGTGTGGACTGGTGGAAACACTGCACTAGAGTGGCATGGTGGAAGCAGGGTGCCAGTGCGGCATGGTGGAAACATTGCACTAGAGTGTCCTGGTGGAAGCTGTGTGCCAGTGTGGCCTGGTGGAAACAGTGCACTAGAGTGGTCTGGTGGAAGCAGGTTGCCAGTGTGGCCTGGTGGAAACACTGCACTAGAGTGGCCTGCTAGAAACACTGCACTAGAGTGGCCTGGTGGAAACAGTGTGCCAGTGTGGCCTGGGTGAAACACTGCACTGGTGTGGCCTGCTGGAAACACTGCACTAGAGTGGCATAGTGGAAACACTGCACTACAGTGGTCTACTAGAAACACTGCACTAGATTGTCCTGGTGGAAGCAGGGTGCCAGTGTGGCCTGGTGGAAACACTACACTAGAGTGGCCTGCTAGAAACACTGCACTAGAATGGCCTGGTGGAAGCAGAGTGCCAGTGTGGCTTGGTGGAAACATTGCACTAGAGTGGCCTAGTGGAATTAGTGCACCAGTGTGGCCTGCTGGAAACACTGTACTGGAGTGGCATGGTGGAAGCAGAGTGCCAGTGTGGCCTGGTGGAAACACTGCACTAGAGTGTCCTGGTGGAAGCAGGGTGCCAGTGTGGCCTGGTGGAAACACTACACTAGAGTGGCATGGTCGAAACAGAGTGCCAGTGTGGCCTGGTGGAAACATCACACTAGAGCCTCCTGGTGGAAGCAGTGTGCCAGTGTGGCCTGGTGGATACACTGCACTATTGGGCCTGAGAGATAAAGGCAAAACAGGGATTCTCATGCTTCTCGATCTAAGCGCGGCCTTTGATTTGGTGGATCACCAGCTCCTTCAGGAGGCACTGGCCAACATTGTTGGTTGTTCCCCTAAGGCTTTGGCTTGGTTATCATCCTTTCTCAAAGATCGGAGTGCTAGAATACATTGGGGTGACATTTTCTCCAAGGCCGCTCCCATCCATTACGGAGTCCCGTAGGGAGCTAGCCTGTCACCTCTCTTGTTCAATCTATATCTGAGAAGCCTCTGGGAACTCCTGGAACACATTGGCGTTTTCTTTACAAATTACGCTGATGATACGCAGCTCATCTTTAAACTCACTGGTGATTACACCACTGATAGTGCTAAAATCTCAGAGGTTTATAACATCATAGATCACTGGATGCAACATCATTGGATGTACTTAAATAATACCAAAACAGAGCTGCTGATTTTCGGCACGTGACAGGCCAGATGCAAACTAGGGAATTAATATAAGTCCTTTACCATTAAGGACGCTAACATCCCGGTGTTGCCACATGTTAAAACTCTCGGGATGATGGTAGAGGCCTCAGTGGGCGCAGAGGTACAGGTAAGATACCTGCAGAAAAACAACACCTACTATCTACGACTTCTGAGAGCAATAAGACCCTTCATTAATGAAGTCAATGCTGCGACAATCCCTAGGGCCATCATCCTGTCGTGACTTGACTATGGCAACGCTCTCCTGCTAGGAGCCACAAAAAGGGAAATTCAAAAGTGCCAAGTCATACAAAACGACGCAGTTCGCATAGTTAAAAACATGAATAATAGAGAACATGTGTCAACAGGGAGAAGAGCACTACACTGGCTAAGAGTGGAGGAGAGAGTCAGGTTCAAGGCTATGACTATAATTCACAGATGCCTATATGGAGAGGCCCCTAGATACTTCAAAAAACATTTCTCTTTCTATGCTCCTGGAAGATGTCTAAGATCAGCCGACAGGGGCACGCTGAACAGACCCGGGGCTAAGTCCGCACTTAGGCAAGGCAAATCTTTCCCGGCGAAAGCACTAGACCTCTGGAACAAGTTGCCGATGGCATTACGGCTTGAAGCCAATTCCCAGAGTTTTAGGAAATCGCTAAAAACCTCATTGTTTGAATGAGCACTAGAGCTTCGTTTCCCTAGGTTTTCTACCTGTCTTAATGAGGTGTTTCGTGTTTCTGATCTTCTTGGTTTCCCGCGCCCTGATGTCTGCGGGCTACCGGCGCGTAATAAGCACGCGCATAACATAACATAACTAGTGTGGCCTGCTGAAAACACTGCACTAGAGTGGCATGGTGGAAACACTGCACTAGTGTGGCCTGGTGGAAACACTGCTGAAGTGTGTCTTTCTGGAAGTAGTGCCTCAGTGTGGCCTGTGGAAACACTGCGCATTTATGTGTATTCCCGAAGGTATAAACCCTTGTGTAGTAACTGATTCACGAGAGCAGGTTTGGCGTCTTAGGTCAGCTTTGTTAATATGCTCAAGTCTTGAGGATCCGTCTTCCAATTTGGGACAGCTCCATATGTGCAAAGGGAATGTGCTTTAAGTGTGGTAGTAACCTGCCAGTGTGATAATAATAATTTGGCATTTATATAGCGCTACGAACCCTCAGGTATCTGAGCGCTGCTTATTATTACCCACGGTGTGTGCTGCTCATTTATCGACCTCAGAAGGATGAAAGGCTGAGTTTGGCCCCGCCGGGATTCTGCACGGATGTCAAAGCGAGCACTCTACTTGCTGTACTATTGGTCCAGCATAAGTGTAGTGTGGGGGGTCAGCCCCGGTACCCGGCTGGAGGCGGCAGCCTTGGGGTAACATGTGGCCCCATGAGGGAAAGCACAAAGAGTATTATATAAAGGTGACATTGGGAGATTGGTTCATTATGATGGGAATAGGAAGGGACTGTTGTATGGAATTCTGAAACACATGGAAGCAATACATGTATTGATCAGTTGTCTGCTGAGGAGACTGGCAGTTTTATAAAGAAGGATGCCTGGAGTGGGGATCAGAACCCCCGCCCGATTTATAAGCACAAACTGAGGCTAATGGAATAGGAACTAATACGGACCCTGAAGAGAATCTTACTGTAAAGGATCAGCAGACAAGGCAGCTCAACAGGAAACTCACACCCTAAGATGGCCACCACTGGAACCACCGGTCATCGCCCGTCAGGAAACTCACACCCTAAGATGGCCACCACTGGAACCACCGGTCATCGCCCGTCAGGAAACTCACACCCTAAAATGGCCACCACTGGAACCACCGGTCATCGCCCGTCAGGAAACTCACACCCTAATATGGCCACCACTGGAACCACCGGTCATCGCCCGTCAGGAAACTCACACCCTAAAATGGCCTGCACTGGAATGCGGTCATCGCCAGTCAGGAAACTCACACCCTAAGATGGCCACCACTGGAACCGCCGGTCATCGCCCGTCAGGAAACTCACACCCTAAGATGGCCTGCACTGGAACCACCGGTCATCGCCCGTCAGGAAACTCACACCCTAAGATGGCCTGCACTGGAATGCGGTCATCGCCCCTCAGGAAACTCACACCCTAAAATGGCTGCCATTGCCATCCGGTCATCTCCCGTCAGGAAACTCACACCCTAAAATGGCCGCCACTGGAATCCGGTCATCGCCCGTCAGGTAACTCACACCCTAAGATCGCCGCCACTGGAACCACCGGTCATCGCCCATCAGGAAACTCACACCCTAAAATGGCTGCAATTGCCATCCGATCATCGCCCGTCAGGAAACTCACACCCTAAAATGGCCGCCACTGGAACCACCGGTCTTCGCCCGTCAGGAAACTCACACCCTAAGATGGCCTGCACTGGAATGTGGTCATCGCCTATCAGGAAACTCACACCCTAAAATGGCTGCCATTGCCATCCGGTCATCGCCCGTCAGGAAACTCACACCCTAAGATGGCCGCCACTGGAATCCGGTCATCGTCCGTCAGGAAACTCACACCCTAACATGGCCGCCACTGGAATCCGGTCATCGCCCGTCAGCAAACTCACATCCTAAGATGGCTGCTACTGGAATCCGGTCATCGCCCGTCAGGAAACTCACACCCTAAGATGGCCGCCACTGGAATCCGGTCATCACCCATAAGAACCACTGACTGTGACCCACATTCAAGAATTGGAGAGTTAAAAAGTCACTATTTTACTAACACACCCAAATTTCGATGTCATAAAATGCAAACGACCCAATGTGCTTATGAATAAAAGCCTGCATAAGAAAGCACTGCTGAATACAACTAGCGTAAAAAGTAGTGTCTTACTTTATTTATGATACCTGTGAGAGGCGCTTGCAATGGGAGAGCTTGCTTTCCAACTGTCTATAAAGGCCTAGGCTGCAGGCCGTCCCTTATGCGAGCTGCTCTCTCCACTTACCCAAAGGCAATTCACCGCATTGATGGCGCCGCCAATACAACTTAACAATCACAAAATGTATCCCCAGACCAACATGAACATGTGTGTCCCTCCGATGCCTTAGCGTGTAGCAAACATCATCTGAGGACCTCCATCCAACATTCATTTCACCTACAAAGAATTGAGCTTTAGCGTAATTAAACTTTTATTTTAAGAAAACTTTCTTGGATATTAATACAGGCAAACACCGGCTACAATCATTTTGAAATGTTCGTTTATGTGTTATGTTGACCGTCCGATGTACTGACATGTAGCTGTTTTTGTAAATATTTGATGGGCATTGTCCGAATAAACGTGATTGATCGTAAAGTTTTCTTTACAGTGGAAGCAGGTGGCATGGCTGTCCTGTTGCTTGACTGCTCAGACCAGCGAGAGGTGCTAAGGGGGGGGCACCTGTTTGGCCCGGGATGCCTTGTAGCACTTTGTGTGTGCGTGGCATAGTTGGTCTGTATGTGGCATGTTTGCAGGACCAGGGGGTGTAACTGACGCGCATTGTGCTGTGGTCAGCTACGTTTGACCTCCCTCTGACATTGGCCAATGACTTGCGAGTTAGTTTGGCATATTAAACAGCCATGTTGTTACAGCTTTCCTGAAGGTGAGGTGTTCCTCTATTGTGCATATTCCCCTGGGGATTACAGAGTTTCACTGAAATGCTGATTATGCACCATATTTCATGTTTTAATAATGTTTGCTTCTAAGGTGGTATGACATTGCTAGACTTCAGGGTTCTGTTTGGTCTGTAGATGGAAATCTTTCTTGCAGGAATTCTGCTCCTTGGTCATGAGTTGCTTTGTGGAGAATGCAGAGCGCTTTGAAGTAGATCCTATCTTTGATTGGTTGCCAGAGTAGTGATCCTAGGGGTGGCGTGATGTGCTCTCTCTTGTTGCGTTCTCGATTCTTTGTAGTCTTTTGGTTCGTTAGTCAGTCATGTGAAGGCAGATGCTGTTGGCATAGCCTATTCTCGACATCACAAGTGAGATAATGTGGAGTGTCCTGTGTGGAAACGGGACAAAGGGTAATATCCGCCGTGTTAGCTCGTAGCTGGAAGAAGCTTTTATTTACTAGGTTCCAGTGAGAGGTCACTTTCCATTAGGATTCCACAAGTTTTAAGCACTTCTGAGGCTCCCGGTCTGGTTCCCGTTTCCATAGGCCATGGTATGGGAGGTTGGACATGATGTGGATTTTATCGGGGTTGAGTTTAAGGTTTTTGTTGCTCCTCCAGGCATTGATGTGTGAGAGGCACGTGATGAGGGATGAGTCTATCTCCTTGCCGGTGGCAACGGTGTAGATGATTTGAGTGTCATCTGCATTGTTGTAGAATATGAGCCGTTGTTGTTGGATCAATTTCATGAGAGGAGTCCTATAGATATTGAATGGTAGTGGTGAGGGCCTTCTGGAATACCACTTGTGAGTATGCGTGAGGTTGAGCTGAAAGAGGGTAGCCACGTAGATTCCGCTGTTTCTGTCAAGAGAGCGTTCATCCACTGTAGAGCGATCTTGCCTACACCTGTTTCTTCTATTCTTTTGATTACGGAAATGCTGTGGTAAGCATGTAGTTCCCGTCAAACACCGATATAAGATACATTTAGCTGCCGGTCCCTTTAAAGGGTTCCTAAAGCCATTGTTTCCCAATGCTAAGGCATGTTAGGCAAACTTTAAGAAAGGCATTTACTCAAATCTGCAGCCAACCCTCATTAGCAAAGTGGAACTTCCTTTTGGCAATCTATCATCACAACAGGTCCTGGCTATTTCATACGAGTGCAATGTTGCACCTATAATATGGCAGATCATGTTCTGGTCAGATCCTGCCCTTTGTAAGTACAAGGAACCTTTCTTGGAAGTTCTTACAGACTTATAGGGGCAGCATTTGGCCTTGAGCCATACATGTCTGAACCCTTTTATTCAAGAACAGTATGGACTACCTTTGACCTTGCCCAGATGTTCTTAGTCAGGACTTATTCAAAGGGTTGGAAAGATTTACTGGGAATGGGCTCCTGTAGATGTTACTGGGTACTCTGGGGGCAATTCCCTCATGGAGAGGTATCACATGTAAACACTCTCTAGGGTTAGGAATATTCTTAGACCAGACTGAGCCGCTCTGAAAGAAAAATCGTTATTTAGACCTTGGTTTAGGGCTCCTGCCCGTCGCTAGTTTTATTGCCCCTTGCACAGCTTCTGCTGGCACCAAGCACCCCAGGTGCCCTGGTGATGATGAGGGTGAGCGAGATGCCCACCTCTGATGTCTGGTCTTAAGGGAATGAGATCCCATTGGATAACCCCATTATTTAATAGCAGTGGTATTGTGACTGTAAATGGGGAAATAAATAAGTGTCAGGAGATCATGAAGGAAAAGGTGGTCCTTACAGTCACTCAGTATTGAACAAAGCTTTCCTGGAGAGATCTCAATGTACCCAGCAGTTATGTTCTGTAGTTTGTATAATACAGATGAGCTTTTGATAATGGGCACCACAGCACTGGAATTATATGTTGGTGACTTTTAGATAGCCGGCTAGATTTTTTTAAGCTTATGACATTTTAATTTTGTTAATTGCAAATGTAGATTACTTTTTATTGTTTATTATTTTTTCATCTTGAAAATAAAAATGATTTTTTATATCTTTCCTTTGATCCTCATGGATTTGCCATGAACTTGGATGGCAAATCCCTTTTGCATCAATACAATTAATATAAAAATCCCAAAAATGTGATGCACGAGATATGAGAAAAACAACATTTTAATATAATTGCCAGGGCAGGGAAACATCTACAAACATTCAAATTCATTAGTACAAAATGGTTCATTATATAGCAATTACAGAAAGGAAAAGACAGTAGATGTTTAAACTTCTTCAATGCTCATTGGCTGGCGTTGTTTACAATATAGGTGCATCCGTATATTTCAAAAGGTCATTTATCACGTGCAAGCACGTGATAAAGGTGACATGCTTGCAGGTTGGCTTATGCAGTGAAATCATTTCCATTCTCACGTGGTAGCAATGAAGATGACATTCTTGGTCTTGGCCCAATGTGGAACACTCAAGAGACTCTGTGAGTTGGAGTCAGAGAGTAGACCTGAAAGAAAGGTCATGCTAACAGTAGGTCATCCATGTATTGGTTCCTAGTGGAGCCCCCCGGGAGGGTGACATCCTGGAGGTCTTCCTGCAGAATATGTGAGAAGAGAGATGAGGAGTAAATAAAGCCCATTGGAAGGGACCTGTTGGTGAGTGGACATCCCTTGTAAGTAGATGCATTGAGGTATTAATAGTCCAGGAGGAGAGGGAAAGAGAAGAAGGGAGAGGAAAGACGCAAGTGAAAAATTTGACGTGGGATCATTGAAGTCATTGTACAACACACATGGAAAGCCGCAGGTCCACGGGCTACAGAGCCATGGGGAGGACAGCAGCCAGAGGATGGGTGGGATGAGCACGGTGTGGAATAAAAGGGGTGGAGGAGTGGAGGAAATGAGGAGTGATGCTGAAAGAAAAAGTGACCAGCAACAGAACAAATAAGAGAACCAAACCAGCAAGAGAAGCAGGCGTAATACAGAAGAATAAAGACACACAACAGGCAGAGGGTACGACAATCAAGAATACGAGATCTAGAGGAAAGACCAGATGGAAGAGACAGAGACAGGAAGCCAGAACCAGAGAAACAGTGAGAGCGAGAGTTTCTGGAGACAGAGGATCATCGGGAACATGGGACCACAGCGGGACAGTTTGCCAGGTCCAAGCGAGAGAGGCCGAATCATTGAGGAGGAACTGAAATAAGAGACAGACAAGTGGTAGGCGAGGAGGAATAATAGCAATAACCAGAATATACCAGAAATAAGAGAAACGTGAGTGCGGGGTGGGGGAGAACAGTCACCGGTGCAATGCATCTGGCATAGCAGATCAATACCTAACACCATAGTAGGTGAGCAAGAGCTTAAAAGAAAGGCGTGGTGTTCAGTGATGGGACCATTGGAAACAGACAATTCACATGATACTGGGTGTGGGATAGTGGTGCCGGATATGCCAACAGCATTCCCAATTTCTATGGAGACATCCACATTTGGAAATCCAGCAGCTCTCAGCGTGGAGCGTGGAGCGCCTGGCACCAGTGTCAAGTAGTCCAGTGGTAGCAGAGCAGCAGACAGCACAGCAGGGTCCCTCTGGCAAAGTCACTGTGGACCAAAGGAGATCTGAATGTCCTGGTAGCCCCCGTTAGGAGGAGATGGAAGGGCAGGTGGTGTGGGTGTAAGGAAGCAAATGGAACTGTTATAAGGAATGAAATCATTGCAAGGGGTAGTGGGACCATATTGCCGTAGTCTGGACGGTTTGGTAGGACATTGCTGGATGAGATGGCCCGTCTGCCTACAATATCTGCAGAAAGATTGCTCTGGCAGTGGTTGCTGGGCAAACAAAATAGTTGTGCAAAAGTCTGTTGTGGCGGGTGGCCCTGGTGAAAAGGTGGCGGAGGAATCTGTTGGGCATAGGGCTGGCGTGGGGTACCCAGGCATCCCTGGCCCCCAGAGGCAGTCTTTTGTTGAGCATGCTGTATTTGCAAAGCCATGAGGCAGGTAGTCTCATCTTTCTCCTGGTGTTCGGGTTAATCATAGAAATCTTGAGCTGTTTGTTGTGCTTTTTCAATAAATTCTGCTTGCCCTCCACCTGAACATGTTTCGTATCATTAGACATTTCCGGAAGTAGACCAGTCACAAAACAAACCATTTGTAAAAACAATCTAGATAGGGAGTCACATGGTATTCACAATAAGGCGGGCCAGCAGGCAGCAATTTGAAGATGTCTGGCGTAGGCCAAGGATATGTGTTGTAATGGCATACCACAGCAACCCTTTGTTTGAGTTGCAAATGTAAGACATGGTGTGGAGAAAGCCAACATTAACTCACCGACAGAGAGTAACCACAAGGTCAATCAGCTGTGCACCAACAAAATAAACAAGCAATGGCGTGTTGACACAGAACACAGACACAGAACTCCTAGTAACCAGCGAAGGACATATGCATCAAAATCTGTGCACCAACTCACTCAATCTGGGGGCAGCAACATGTCCCCTGTCTTTGTAAACACCAGCAATTGACTGTGGAGGTGGAGAGGGACAGAAAATAACCACAAGACAATCCTACTAGCTGCAATCATGGAAACGGCAGCCCGCAGGAATGCCCAATTTATTTTTATCCTATTTATTTATTGTGCGTTTTAATACAAAACTGAACTTTTCACACATCAAATTACAGTTTCACAATTAATACAAGCAAATATAAAAAAAATGTAACATTTTCTTTTTCATTAAAAGTATTTTAAAACAGCATCCCAACATTCTAAAAACCTCAAAGATAATGAGATTTCAATTGTGTTTAAAATTCTGATCAGTAGATCCTCTTTCCTTGAACTAAAAAACAATTCTGTTTTCCCCTTCCAAAGAGGCGCAAGTCTGGCCAGTTCACTCAAAGGTGTTTTACGGTCTCATCCTCTGGGGCACTGTATCGACATCTCATTCCCCTTGGCCCTTCCTCCGTATCCCCAACACCTCCGTAGTAGGGAGCAAATTTAACTTCAACCTCAACAGTTGAAACCTAAATTACTGAGGTATTACTGGGACCAATATGAAGCAACGTTTTGGAAATCAATTTTGGTCCTTCCGAAATGTACCCCCTTACCATTATTATGGTATGAATTAGGGGAAATATCCATATATAGTCAAGTATTTTGGAAAACGTGTAGCCTATATAGGAAATGTCGTATAGGCTCATCGTCCCTGAATATTTTGGGTATATTAGCTCAGCATGTATTAACATCCAAGATATGGTCCAATTGTGTTCTTGATGCTATGTTTGATGCAGGAATCTCAATTGAACTACTGTTAATGAATCCAAGGCAAAAGTCCTATTATATCGCTTTTACTAGATAAGCACTTATGATCAATGACAAAAATATATAGATTCGAGCATCACGTTAATTGCACATAAGAGTCATCATACCATGGAGAGCTATTTAGTTAAAAGTCCTTCGAGCTATGTCAGACCCCAAATGTGAATTTTGGTGAGAAGAAGAATGATTGCTAAGAATCAGATTATGTGTTGTTGTTGCAATGATCAAACAGAAATTTAAACTCTTTGTCATCTGGTGGTTGATTGTCCTGCCTTGACTACTACTCGTCAAAGGTATTTTAACAACTTCCTTCAATTTCTATGTCCTTGAACCAGAGATGAAATATGGGGCTTTTTGTTATCCAGTTCAAAAATATCAATACATATTGCACTTGTTCAGTTTGTTAATGCGGTGATACCTAGGGAGTCAAACTAGACATAATATGACTTTTAAGGTACTAATGCGATTTATGTGCACTCAGTATCTGTTGGATAATATTTGTTAGTTAAAATGATTTTAAATAAGTAAAGGGATTTGTTTTCTCTTTCTTTTAGGTTTAATATGAAATTGTTTCTTTTTTAATGGCTAATATGTGATAATGATGTAATGAATGATGGAATATTTTCTTCTTCTAATTTTCTATGTTATATGTGATGAAATTTGAAAGGTTGAATTATTCAGCCAACCAAATAAAAAATAAAACATTTTAAAAAAAGAAACCTAAATTCTCTGGAAGGATGTTTCTTTAAATAAGGGGCAGGTTGTTATTTTTTGTTATATATCAGTCAAAATGATCATTAAAGCATCGATAATCCAGCAAGTCAGCCCTCAGCTGTGTCCAAGCGTATCTATATAGCTTTTGTATCGCTTTGTTAGTGTTCAGGGACAATTCCTGTGTTGAGGACTCATTCCTGCGTGCACCACTGCGCCCAGTTTACAGGAACCCTACAGTTGCCCTTTACCCACATCCCATTAAGGTACACAAAGAAGGAAGCATTCGGGAGAGAGACGATACTTGCATACATTTGCAATTTTCCGTAGTCAAATCATGTCTGGATTGGAAGTTGTCACAATTCATACAAGATCCAGGCACCATCTTCCCTCTTGTGAGCCCCAAGAATCAGTTTTGAGAACCTGCTGTCTGAATAACTTCATCACGGATAATAGCGAGAACCTACCAAACTTAAATTCAAACTGGATTAGCTGACTTGTAGCTGCCAAGAATTTGGACTTTACATTGCCATCTGTCCCACTCCTTCCCTTCCCATCATATATGTAGGAACCCAGGTAGTTATACTTTTTAATATTAAGATGGATTTCTAAACCCTGACCTGGTGGGCAGAGGTTTAGGAGGCCACCCTCTTTTTAGTGAAACAGGAAACCTTCTGGACAAGCCAGACCAATCTAGGTAGCTTGCCAGGCAGTCAAGACTAAGGGCATCATTACGAGTTTGGAGGCAGCCATGCCCTTAATAAGGGCTTGGCTGCCTCCAAACTCGGGTCCAGGTCCGTGGTCCCTGAATGGGGAAATACCGGGCCATTCCGACTTTGGAGGGCTGGTATTTCCCCATTCAGGGAACCTGGACCTGGACCATCCCCATTCCCATTTGAGCCCCCGTAGGGCTCAATGGGAAGGGGGAGCATGCTAACAACGGGCCCGTTAATGACGTGCCTGTTGTTAACATGCTGGTCCCCTCGCGGGACCCGCAAAAGACGTCTGTTCTGACCAGACGTCCAGAGCAGGTCCCGTGAGGGAACCTCGTAATGAGGCGGTACAGGGTTAACGGCGCCGGCACCTTTACCGGCGCCGTTAACCCCTTACCACCTCACTTATGATGAGGCCCTAAGTCTCAGGAGGGGTGAAAGTGATCGGAAGCCCACAAAGAGCACACACAGCAATGAACCACAAATGACTCTTAGACAAGTATATATGAAAAATATCTACATTTATTGCCGCCCGGACCAATAGATACAACTAAACTTTAGATACATTGAAACAGTTATCATGCAAAATCGTTATACTAAATAACATATATACATTACGTTTCCTAATGCGACATTGCAGTAGCACACATCCACAACCTGTAATGCGAGGGTTGGGTTACCACACTAGGAGTATTAGACAATTCTTCGGAGTAATTCCCTAACTTTCGAGTCCAGTCCTAAGAAGAGGGGAGCCTTTTGCTCAACAGTACAGTTGTGCGTAAAAACTCACAATTGTGCAGGCAGCACAAAAAAAGGATCTTCTTGAGGGTGCTGTAGCAAGTCAGGAAGGAGCTTGAGGTGATGAAGAATGAGTTCCCACTATCTGAGTAGGATCTTCCATTGGCGGCAGAGCAGTAAAAAGGTGAGAATAACTATGGAACCCAGGCTAACCCAGCCAAAATCAAATACCTTTTAAGGGATATTTGTGCATAAAAGTGATCGGTTGTGCCAGGGGGCCACAGGTAACTGATGCAAGGACTCACCAACCCTCGGCATGGTCCAGACCAAACTTTGGCAGTTTAGTCGTGGTCGCTAGTTTCACGGTGCTTCCGGATCTCAGCGGCTGCGGGATAGAGCGATCGTCTGTGATGGGACAGTTGCCTTTTCTACGCTTCCAAAGGAGGTATGAAGAAAATTCCACTGCAGCAGGCTTTTGGGCACAGGAGAGCATATCAGCAAGGCACCTACAGCGCCCGTCACCAACAGGTAGTGACACAGGAATCATACATGTGTGCAGCAGGGCTTTAAGTGGGCCGGGGCCTGCCGGGGCTCAGCCCCGGCAGGCTCCGAAATTTCGCTTTGAGGCGGGGCTCTACCGGGGCCCACTAATCTCCCCTGGGAGCCCCGGCCACTACACAAAAAGGATTTTTTTCTACAGCCTGAAGCTCTCGCTCGTGTGTGAGAGCTCCAGGCTTCGGAAAAAAATACCTTTCGGCCATAATGGTGGCGCTGCACCTACGAGGCATCCCTTTAAGCAATTGATGCCTGTGGGCCAGCACCACCATTATGGAGAAAACGTGAGGCCCTGGAAGCAGAGGCCTTGCTTTCTAAATACTGAAGCTCCCGCGGATTCGCGGGAGTTTCAGTCTTTAGGAAAAAGGCCTCTGCTTTCAGCGCCTCACACTTTCATCCTTAATGGTGACGCTGCCCCTCCCCAGCTGGCGGGGGGCAGTGCCACCATTAAGGCTGAATAGGCGAGGTGCTATCCCCTGCCAGGCAAACCTATAGAAAATAAATGCAGAGATCAAAACCCTCACACCTCGAGTGGAGAGGGTGCTGATCTCTACAAAAGACTGCCTGGCGGGGGGTGCCAGTAGCCCATTGAGCAGAAGCTCATCAGGAAGGGCGTGGCCTAATGGGCCAGCGGAACCCCCACCTTTAGGCCACGCCCCCTTGATGAGCCCCGGCTCATTTTGTAGTGCCACTTAAGGCACTGGCGTGCAGCATTATGCATGCTTCTAAGTCTCGGGCTTCCACTCAAGACGGCAGTGATTCTGCTGGATAGCCTGAGATAGAGCTGGACAGTTCACTGGATGGTCCAGGAACACTTCAAAAGGGGCTTGTTCGGTGGGTAAGCAGGGGGCACAGAGATTAGTTGTTGCCACTACTCAAAAGGGGCAAAGCACCTTGGCAGGCCTTCTTGATTGATGAAGAATACAGGGGTCCGACAGGACAGCAGAGGATAAATGGTGCCAAACCTTCCAAAGTGTCTCTGGCGGTTCCACAAGTCTGTTTCTTCATTGCAAAACACTTGGCTCCTTCTGTAGTTTGGTGAGAACTCAGGTGATCGACCTGGAATGGATGCAGAGCCCCTTCTCTTATCCAAGATTAGCTTTGCAGAAAAATCGAGGAATCCAATCGAAGATCTGCTCTCATGCAGGCATTCCAGTCGTGGACCAATCACGGTCCACAGTGGTCCCAGGCTTTCGGCACTCCAGACATCCTGGCACCAGTAGTGTGGATTGAGACCAGGCAGTCCCAAACCACTTCCTGGACACACACACATGACATGCAGGAGCCCATGAAAGACATAGCTCTCAACTCACCCGCTTTTGGCGGGTGTCACCGGCCTTGTAAACAGGTGAGTCACCCGCCAAGCCTCGTGCACGCCCATTCATTTCAATGGGCCTCTCACCCGCCAAACACAAAATCGGGTGATTTCACCCGCCTTTGCATCGAAAAAGGTTGAGAGCTATGGGAAGAGATCGGTTTTCCCGGGATGCTAATGCCCAAATAAGGAATACCCGGGTTACTTGACCTGCGTGAAGGCAATAGACAAAATGGCCATGGGACAGAACAAAAGACTTTGTGGCTCTGACATTTTCGGACCTGGCCACAGTCTTGAAATAAATGTGATTAACGCAATATGATTCTTTAAAAAGAAGTAAAACATTTATAAAAGTAACTGCTGCCACCAGTTTGTCCCAGGCGCACTCATACAAAAAATCATTTGATGGTGTCTAGGGCCATAAAACAAAAAGGGACCCCAGTGCAAGGTACTGGAAGGTACATTGTGCGCTGTTAAAAAGTTACCAAGAAATGGCAATATAGTCAAAGCCTAAGAGAAACATAGTTTCCCAGTACTGACAGCTTGAAGGATGTGTCAGTTTCCCCATAACAAGTGAGCAAAAGCCCAGGGGAGTTCAGCTGAAGGCTGGGCTACACTGGATAGGATAGCCAAACAAAAGCAAAAGGTTTGGGGGGTCCATAAATGGAGGGAAAATTACACATTGATGAAATCTTTCCTAACAGTTAACGACCTACAAGGTTTAGCCATTCAAGGATGAACCAAATGTTTTCCATTTGGACCTTTCCCTATTCAGCACCAACATTTTTGATTTGGTGCTTTTTATCGAGAGGTCAAAATTAGTAAGGCATTCGTCAACAGCCTGTAGAGCTGTTTGTAGGCCTATGGGTGGTCATATCACAGATTACTAATTTAAATATTGCAATTTGACATCCCCCAAATTTTGGCACATATGTCCTCACTAGATTCCAACAGGCGGCAATATTTAATATAGAAATTAAACAGGAACGGCGTGAGGACACACTCCTGGCACAGCCCCCGATTCATCTCTATCCATTCCGTAAATGGACCATAAGAATCCAATCTCACTTTAATTTTAGTCCCAGAATGGAGAGCCTCCAAAATCCCAATTAAGGGTAGGGGGCATCCATCCATTATGATTCAATCTCTTCCAAAGAATTGTCCTATTTACCTGGTCAAAGGCTTTGCTTACATCGAGGAAGGCCAGATATAGTGGTCTCCCCTGTTCTTTTGTCTGCCGTACAAGACAGCCAAAACAAAGCTATTTAAACCTGTCACCAATCCCTTCTTGAAGCCTGCCTGACATGGATCCAAACAATTAGCACCCACTGCCCAAGTGTGGAGTTCTTTCAAAATCCTCTTGGCAAAAACCTTGTTTGAGGCGTTCAATAACGAAATGGGCCTGTTACACAAAGGGGAAAATCCGTTTGCATCCTTGAACATCAAAACAATCAATGCCGCGCACCAGGTCCCTGGGAGCTCTCTTTTTACCACAATGTTCTCAAACAAATGGGACAATAATTGAACCCATAACAAGACATTGGGGGTCATTACGAGTGAGGGGGTAAGGGGTTAACAGCACTGTTAAAGGTGCCAGAGCCGTCAACCCCTTACTGCCTCATTTATGAGTTTTTCTCGCCGGACCCGCTAAGTCCGCCTGGTAAAACCAGGCGGCCTTAGCGGGTCCCGCGAGCAGCCCAGCATGCTAACAACGGGCCCATTGTTAGCATGCTCCCCATTCCCATTGAGCCCTATGGGGGCTCGAATGGGAATGGGGATGTACCGGGTCCGGGTTCCTTGAATGAGGAATTACCGGGTCCTCCAAGGTCAGAATGGCCCCGTAATTCCTCATTCGAGGAACCCGGACCCGGTACCTGGTAACGGGGTAGCCATGCCACTAATAGCGGCATGGCTACGTCCAAACTTGTAATGACCCCCATTAGATTTAAAAGTTAGGTTAGACAGATCATCAGGACTCAGTGCATTGGACATTTTACTGAACTTTATCAGGAGAGCAATTTGGTCCAGGCCCCAACGGATGCCCCCAGCCAACTAACATGCAAAAAATGACTACATCCATTCACATCTGATAAGTACTTCACCCAAACTTCTTCTGGTTTTGCCTGAGTCTGCAAGAACTAATCAATCATCTTTGGTTTTATTAACTGCCAAAACCTAGAGGTATGTATACTCATCATGCAAACCAAAAAATGTTTGGCATCATTAATACCCATTAGAAATGTACAGCCCTTTAGTGAGTTCCCCCCCGTTTTGCCCTAATTTCACAGCACATCTGCCTTTTTGGCACCTGGATCAATGCATCAAAACCATGTTTGGACCCCCTAATCCTTGACCCTTTTTCCAGATGTTTAACAGCCACTAAGCCCCAAGACCGATGAAACACAAGGGTGAAACCACCTGGAGAACACAAATCATTAGCCTTGGTCCTAATGTTAAACAGGAAATCATATCGCGCTTCCTTCTGATTTATATTGGCCTCATCCTAGTCGCTCTGTGAAGAAAAACGTGTTGCAAAGTTCCGATTCTAGATTTACTTCGCCGCCATTATAGAATCATCCACCATTTTGATTTCTGTTTGTATGTGATTATCTGTTCTTAAATGGTGGACTATGTTTCTAACTTGCAACCAAGCCTTCCCGACCTTTGAGTTCTGTTAATGGTTAGACTGTCCAAGGGCCGACTGTTTAGACTATGTAATGAGACCTTGCACCAAGAATGACTTTTTGTCCTAGGATTGTCTGCACTAATAAGCCTCATCCACGAATGCACTAAGGCTCACTGCTAAATCGAGGAATACACTTCACCATTGTAACTTGTTGGAAACACAAACCTATGTAATCCATGTGCATATTATCATATCAGCTATATGTGAACACGGCACAAACTCTAGACCGCAGATTATTAACCTGTAGAGGGCCTAGACAATATTGTAGTAAATGTATAAAAATACAAATGTTTAGATGTCCAACACTCTCCCTCCTCACTCTGACGGACTGGTACTCATAGCGGGGTGTCGAGAGCCAGATAGCTATCTGTATCAGATCTGTGTTTCTTTGTAACTGCGCAGTATTAAAGATCTGTGAATCTTTATAGCCCGTGCTTGGTGTATTTCCTTTTGTGGTACTCAGCCTCGATATTTCCTTGCTTTTACACTAAAAAGACCCCAAATCTGATCATCATATGCCTATTCTCTGAGACCATTTTACCGCATGATTTCTTGGGTTGATTTCAACATTCATTATCGGGGCCTTTGAACGTTTCACCCCAGGGAAGGAGAGCTCAGAGCATACCATGGAATGATCACTCAACTCTGAGTGTTTCAAAGATGCCAGCGACCCTCCCGGGTGTATGGCAGAGTTGGTGAGATGAGGTCAAGCCTGCGGTACTAACCTGGACTAGAAAATCGGAAAGCGCCAAACAAGAAAGAATCGCACACAGCCGGTGACTTGGCAAGCAACCTGAGAGACAGCTGTCATGGTGCAAGCTCCAGAACACTTGGAGCTGGCAGGCCTTTCCCAGTCACTGACACCCATCCGGGCTTATAAAACCCCAAAGGGTAGTCCAAGGACTTCCTGGACTCAGTCCTGGCGCCGTTGGCGCTAGGCTCATGGTTTTCCATCTGGTAATGCACTTCTTGGGACTACATTCAGCCAAGTCAAAGGAAGCTAAATCATCTGGCTTATCTCGGGTGTGGCTGTGGGACTACTTTACCTGTGATTGCAGATTGAGGCAGGAGGGACTATTTTATTGGCACTACTTACAAGGCTATTTAAGCCACACCCTGCCGACAGAAAACGCTTCGCGTTATTCTGCACTCCTGCAGCGAAAAGCTCACCGTGTCTGCTCAGCTCTAGTACCTGAACGCCAGCAGCCACGCCCGTTCTGGAAATTCCATCCATCGGAAACCTGAGAACAGATGAAGAGAAGAGAGAAACAGGAATTAATACAGAGTTTACAACCTTACCTGAAGGATTCCATCCGAGCGGCCGCTGCTTCAGCTGTTCCGCACCTGCAGAAAAGAAAGCATCTGCTAGAACAGCTGATACTCACCCAGAGACCGCTCCCCTTGGAATTTCACTGCAGGAAAGAAAAGAACACAGCAGGTTAGTCGCGCACGAAAAGAAACCACTATAGAGACATTCAGCGCCACTCACGAACGCTCACACTTCCCGCATAGAACCTGCTCAGCGTTGAAGGACGAGTCAAATCTTCATTACAAAACTGCTCAAGACTGTGCCTGAAAGAAAGGTGAATACAAGGTTAAAACTTGGATAATAAAGACATTTAAGCAGCAATTCCAAGCATCTATAGGTATAAAGACTTACCTGCTGAGTCAAGCAATTCAAGACTCCACTACACCCCCACAGGATCAGTGAAGGAACTAGATCCAGGAAGAGACTGTCATATTGTGCCCCTGCGAGAGACCTCAGGACGGAGAGTCCACCACTTAACAAACCAAGGTGAGGCTGAAGCAGAGAGGGGGCATTAGGAGGTTGCGGGAGGTGGGAACGCAACCCCGCTCCTCACGGTGCTAACATCCTATTTCGACCTTGCAAGCAAAACATTCGGGGAAGTGACAGGGAAGGAGAAGTCACGTGCAAGTCTCCTCATCCAGCCGAGTAACGCTAGGGCAGACATAATTCCTGCATCGTTGAGCGACGCCCCCGTGGAGAACGTGAAGCCTTCATAAAAACCTCCACCTGGGCGTCATGGAAACCTCAGAGACTGACCAGCTAGCCCAGCTTTTGGGGGAACTTAGGGCTGAAGTGCATTCAGCCAGGCAAGAAACCAATGCCTTAAGGAGAGAGTTGATTGTAACCAAGGATCGGACAGACGATCTCGCCAGACAGTTGCTACAATCACAGGCGGGGCAAACCTCGCTACCCGGAGTGAGTTCCATGGTCCCAGCTTCACCAAGCAATCCAGTAAAGGTGGTCCCTTTAGCACCCCCAGAACGTTTTGCAGGAGATTCAAAAAGGTACGCAGTTTTCATGAATCAGTGCCGTCTGCACTTCCTATGTAGGCCTGGGTCCTTTCCGAATGACCAGTCAAAGGTGACCTTTGTGCTGTCATATCTCACTGGCAGTGCTGCAGACTGGTCGGTACCTTTAGTCAATCAGGATGACCCCATTTTGCGAGACTTCCAGAGGTTCCAACTGGACATGGAAAAGTTGTTTGCCCGGCACTCTCAAGGGGAGGCATTAGATAATGAACTCCTGTCTCTGCGCCAAGGGAATCAAGATCTGTTAACGTACATTGCAACCTTCAATAGGTTGGTAGTAGAAACTGGTTGGCCAGAGGACAAAAGAACAACGTTGTTTCATCGTGGTTTGAGAAGCGAGTTAAAAGACGTTTTAGCTCAAGTGGTCAATCCACCCAGAGACTGTGCTGAATACTTAGATTTGGTGGTCCAGCTTGATCATAGGTTGCAGAACCGTAAGGCTGATTGAGCTAGAATGGACTCTCGGGTATTTGTGCGTCCAAAGGAAAATGTTTCCAAGAATACTGACGTGTCCGAACCCATGCAGATTGGAGGGGTGCGAGGACTGCTACCCAAGGCTGAAAGAGACAAGAGAAGGCAGCAACAGCTGTGCTTGTATTGCAGAACAGCCGGTCACTTCCTCCGTGAGTGTCCAGTGAAACCACCCAAGAAGACAATAGGGATTGCCGGCAAGACTGAGGCAGAACCAGTTCCAGAAAACTTCCTCACCCGACAAGCGTAGAGGTCCGCTTGTCGAGCGAAAAGAAGGACTCTTAGACCTCGCACCTAGCTTTGCCAATGATCCTCATAAGTCACCAACAGCTGTCTCGATTGCATGCAGTCAGAGCATATATCGATAGCGGAGCCATTGGGAACTATATGGACCAAGAATTGGCTACAAGGATGAATCTTCCTCTTTGCGAGAAGGCAACAACTGACTTAGTCACCACTGTCGATGGAACTGAGATTTCTTCGGGACCGGAAACACATTCAATGACAGAAATGACGCTTTTGTGCCAAGATGGGGATCGGGAAGCCATTGTGTTCGATTTAATCAAGGTTCCACAATTCCAAATAATTCTGGGAATGCCATGGCTAGAATCACACAATCCTTGTATCGACTGGCGTGCGAAGAAGCTGACCTTCTCAGTCGAGTGTGCTCAAACTTGATATTGAACAGAAGAAGCTTTGACCAAGGCAATGACTATGATCATGAGTTTAACAAATCCGCTACCGCAGGTGCACCAAGACTATCAAGACGTCTTCCAGAAGGATCAAGCCAACAATCTTCCCCCCCCCATAGACCATACGACTGCCAGATCGACCTCATACCAGGAGCTCAGATTCCTTGTGGCTGGATCTTTGCACTCAACAAGCCTGAAAATCTGCATTTAAGAAAGTATCTGGACCAGTACCTGGCAAACGGTTTAATCCGGCCGTCCAAGTCCCGGGCGGAATCACCCTTATTCTTCGTGCCTAAAAAAAAAGGAGACCTTAGGACTTGTATCGACTACCGCACATTGAACCAAGTCACTGTTAAAAACCGTTACCCCTTACCTTTGATTCCTGAACTATTAGATGCACAGATTTATACCAAGTCAGACCTCCAAGGAGCATACCACCTAGTATGAATCAAGAAAGGAGACAAATGGAAGACCACTTTCCGTACGAAATATGGGCTATTTGAATACCAGGTAATGCCTTTCGGCCCGTGTAACGCCCCAGCAGCGTTTCAATATTTTATGAATGACGCCCTGCGAGAGTTGATCGATGTCTGTGTCGTGGTATACATCAACGACATTCTGGTATACTCCTCTTCTGAACAAGAACATGTAAAACATGTCCGTGCTGTTCTGGACAAACTTCGGCAAAAGAAACTATATGCTAAACTAGAAAAATGCTTCTTCCATGTTACGGAGGTCGAGTTCCTTGGGTTTGTCTTAACCCCTCGTGGTGTACGTATGGATTCGCGAAAAAGTTGATGCCATCCTCACCTGGCCTTCTCCAACCTCAATCAAAGGAGTTCAGAGTATGCTAAGATTTGCGAATTTCTATCGTCACTTCATTCCAGGTTTCTCGCACCTTGTGCACCCCATTACCTCTTTGCTGTGAAAGAATAAACGTTTCCAATGGTCAGAAGAGGCGGAAAAGGCTTTCCAAAATTTAAAGCAAAAATTCATTTCAGCTCCAATCTTGAAGCACCCTCGTCCAGATCTCCCGTATTCGGTTGAGGCCGACGCTTCCAGCTTAGCAATGGGAGCGGTCCTTTCTCAAAGAGATCCTGAAACTGGCCAACTACACCAGTGGCCTTTTGGTCACGGAAATTCATGGCACCAGAATTGAACTAAGCCATAACAGACAAGGAACTTTTAGCCATCAAGGCGGCTTTCAAAGCTTGGCGGCATTACCTTCTAGGAGCAAGGCATACCATCACGGTAATCACTGATCATCGCAATCTCCAATACCTAAAGTTGGCTAAGGCACAATCATCTCGCCAACTTCGATGGGCGTTATTTTTTGCTGAGTTCAATTTTGTAATTACTTACTGGCCTGGTTGTCGAAATGGAAAAGCAGATGCCCTGTCCCGTATAGGAGTTGATGATGCACACGCAAGTCCAGACCCTGTACCCATCATCCCTGGAGGAAGAATCCTGGGAATTACTACGTCGCTAACTTTAGATGACATTCACGAAGAAATCGCACATCTCATGGACACCAACACTCTGCAAGATTGGCCAACTAAAAGTCTGCACCACTCAGTCTCAAACCATTTGTCTTACATTCAGGGATGTCTCTATCTACCCAGCAAGGAACTTCAGAACAAGGTCATCTCAAATTACCACGAATCTCTGGTAGAAGGCCACCCTGGCATTGCTAAAACTGAAGCCAAAGTCAAAAGACACTTTTGGTGGCCAACCTGGCGTAAGGCAATCAAGCAATTTGTATTATCATGGGGAATTTGTGCACAAAACAAAGCCCAAAAAAAGAGATCACCCAGTCTACTGCAACCCCTGGATATTCCGGCTACACCGTGGCATACATAGTCTCTTGATTTCATCACAGACCTCCCTCCTTGCAATGGATTCAACACCATTTTAGTGGTAGTGGATTTATTTTCCAAAATGGCCCACTTCATTCTTCTAAAAGGTTTACCCTCAGCTTCAATCCTAGCCAAGGAATTCCTTGAACAGATAGTCCAAATACACGGATTTCCTTCCATCCTGATTTCAGACCGAGGCACTCAATTCATCTCACGTTTCTGGAGAAAATGTTGCGAGTTAGCTCAAATCGATGTAGGACTTTCTACCAGCCACCATCCACAAACCGATGGTCAGACCGAGAGGACCAACCAGACTTTGGAGCAATACCTAAGATGCATGTTACACCAAACAGAAGGCAGTTGGAAAGATATTTTGTGGATAACAGAGTATGCTTATAACAATTCCTTACACTCCAGAACTGGGCAAAGTCCTTTTTACACAATATATGGAATGCACCCACAAACCTCCAATCTTGATCCGCCTCAATCTCTGGAAATGCCAGCTGTAAGCAGCTTACATACTACCATCACTCAAGCCTTTAAACAAGCTACTGATCATCTGAGGCAAGCTAAGGAAAGGTACAAGAAATCAGCAGACGCACATAGAAGTGAAGTTCCAAAGTATCAAGTAGGAGATGAAGTCTGGCTGGCCTCAAAGCACATGCCAGTGAAAGGAACTCATACCTTAAACCCCAGATATTTTGTTCTGTACATAATAAAGGCCATCATTAATCCGGTAGCAGTAAAATTGGACCTACCATCACACATGAGGATTCATCCCGTGTTTCACGTCTCACTTCTGAAACCAGTGCAACCAGGGACCCGCGTACAAAAACCACCCAAACCGGTTATGGTCGACGGAGAACCTGAATTTGAAGTTAAGGACATTCTGGATTAAAAAAATCATCAAATCAAAATTATTTTATTTAATAGACTGGAAAGTATATGGACCGCAGGAGAGATCATGGGAACCCAGTGATCACATTCACACTCCACGGTTATTAAAAAGATTCCATCATAATCATCTGAACAAACCTGGACCGGTGGGGGGACCCACCGTTAGGTGGGCCTTGGGGGGAGTGCTGTCATGGTGCAAGCTCCAGAACACTTGGAGCTGGCAGGCCTTTCCCAGTCACTGACACCCATCAGGGCTTATAAAACCCCGGAGGGTAGTCCAAGGACTTCCTGGACTCAGTCCTGGCGCCGTTGGCGCTAGGCTCATGGTTTTCCATCTGGTAATGCACTACTTGGGACTACATTCAGCCAAGTCAAAGGAAGCTAAATCATCTGGCTTATCTCGGGTGTGGCTGTGGGACTACTTTACCTGTGATTGCAGATTGAGGCAGGAGGGACGATTTTATTGGAACTACTTACAAGGCTATTTAAGCCACACCCTGCCGACAGAACACGCTTCGTGTTATTCTGCACTCCTGCAGCGTAACGCTCACCGTGCCTGCTCAGCTCCAATACCTGAACGCCAGCAGCCACGCCCGTTCTAGAACTTCCATCCATCGGAAACCTGAGAACAGATGAAGAGAAGAGAGAAACAGGAATTAATACAGAGTTTACAACCTTACCTGAAGGATTCCATGATATGATATGCCACCTCCTGTGCTATCCGTGGGTTACTCATACTAATATGTGCCTCATTATATGCCACCTCCTGTGCTGTCCGCGGGTTCCTGTTACTAATGGTTGCCTCATTATACGCCACCTCATGTGCTGTCCATGGGCTCCTGATCCTAATGTGTTCCTCATTATATGCCACCTCCTGTGCTGTCCATGGGTACCTCATCCTAATGTGTGCCTCATTATATGACACCTCATGCGCTGTCCATGGGTACCACATCCAAATGCATGCCTCATTATATGACACCTCATGTGCTGTCCATGGGTACCTCATCCTAATGTGTGCCTCATTATAATGCACCTCTTGTACTGTCCATGGGTTCCTGATTCTAATGTGTGCCTCATTATATGTCACCTACTGTGCTGTCCAAGGGTACCTCATCCTAATGTGTGCCTCATTATATCCCACCTCCTGTGCTGTCCACAGGTTCCTGATTCTAATGCGTGCCTCATTATATGCCACCTCCTGTGCTGTCCATGGGTTCCTGATTCTAATGCGTGCCTCATTATATGCCACCTCCTGTGCTGTCCATGGGTTCCTCATCCAATGTGTGCCTCATTATATGCCACCTCCTGTGCTGTCCATGGGTTCCTCATCCTAATGTGTGCCTCATTATAATGCACCTCTTGTACTGTCCATGGGTTCCTGATTCTAATGTGTGCCTCATTATATGTCACTTACTGTGCTGTCCAAGGGTACCTCATCCTAAAGTGTGCCTCATTATATGCCACCTCCTGTGCTGTCCATGGGTTCCTGATTCTAATGTGTGCCTCATGATATGCCACCTCCTGTCCATGGGTTCCTCATCCTAATGTGTGCCTCATTATATGCCACCTCCTGTGCTGTCCATGGGTTCCTGATTCTAATGCGTGCCTCATTATATGCCACCTCCTGTGCTGTCCATGGGTTCCTCATCCAATGTGTGCCTCATTATATGCCACCTCCTGTGCTGTCCATGGGTTCCTCATCCTAATGTGTGCCTCATTATAATGCACCTCTTGTACTGTCCATGGGTTCCTGATTCTAATGTGTGCCTCATTATATGTCACCTACTGTGCTGTCCAAGGGTACCTCATCCTAAAGTGTGCCTCATTATATGCCACCTCCTGTGCTGTCCACGGGTTCCTGATTCTAATGCGTGCCTCATTATATGCCACCTCCTGTGCTGTCCATGGGTTCCTCATCCAATGTGTGCCTCATTATATGCCACCTCCTGTGCTGTCCATGGGTTCCTCATCCAATGTGTGCCTCATTATATGCCACCTTCTGTGCTGTCCATGGGTTCCTGATCCTAATGCGTGCCTCATTATAATGCACCTCTTGTACTGTCCATGGGTTCCTGATTCTAATGTGTGCCTCATTATATGTCACCTACTGTGCTGTCCAAGGGTACCTCATCCTAATGTGTGCCTCATTATATGCCACCTCCTGTGCTGTCCATGGGTTCCTGATTCTAATGCGTGCCTCATTATATGCCACCTCCTGTGCTGTCCATGGGTTCCTCATCCTAATGTGTGCCTCATTATATGCCACCTCCTGTGCTGTCCATGGGTTCCTGATCCTAATGTGTGCCTCATTATATGCCACCTCATGTGCTGTCCATGGGTACCTGATCCTAAGGTGTGGCCTCATTATATGACACCTCATGTGCTGTCAACAGGTTCCTGTTACTAATGTGTGCCTCATTATATTCCACCTCCTGTGCTGTCCAAGGGTACCTCATCCTAATGTGTGCCTCATTATATGCCACCTCCTGTGCTGTCCATGTGTTCCTGATTCTAATGCGTGCCTCATTATATGCCACCTCCTGTGCTGTCCATGGGTTCCTCATCCTGATGTGTGCCTCATTATATGCCACCTCCTGTGCTGTCCATGGTTTCCTCATCCTAATGTGTGCCTCATTATATGCCACCTCCTGTGCTGTCCATGGGTTCCTGATCCTAATGTGTGCCTCATTATATGCCACCTCCTGTGCTGTCCATGGGCTCCTGATCCTAATGTGTTCCTCATTATATGCCACCTCCTGTGCTGTCCATGGGTACCTCATCCTAATGTGTGCCTCATTATATCCCACCTCCTGTGCTGTCCACAGGTTCCTGTTACTAATGTGTGCCTCATTATATGCCACCTCCTGTGCTGTCCGTGGGTTCCTGATCCTAATGTGTTCCTCATTATATGCCATCTCCTGTGCTGTCCATGGGTACCTCATCCTGATGTGTGCCTCATTATATGCCACCTCCTGTGCTGTCCATGGTTTCCTCATCCTAATGTGTGCCTCATTATATGCCACCTCCTGTGCTGTCCATGGGTTCCTGATCCTAATGTGTGCCTCATTATATGACACCTCATGTGCTGTCCATGGGTACCACATCCAAATGCATGCCTCATTATATGACACCTCATGTGCTGTCCATGGGTACCTCATCCTAATGTGTGCCTCATTATAATGCACCTCTTGTACTGTCCATGGGTTCCTGATTCTAATGTGTGCCTCATTATATGTCACCTACTGTGCTGTCCAAGGGTACCTCATCCTAATGTGTGCCTCATTATATGCCACCTCCTGTGCTGTCCATGGGTTCCTGATTCTAATGCGTGCCTCATTATATGCCACCTCCTGTGCTGTCCATGGGTTCCTCATCCTAATGTGTGCCTCATTATATGCCACCTCCTGTGCTGTCCATGGGTTCCTGATTCTAATGCGTGCCTCATTATATGCCACCTCCTGTGCTGTCCATGGGTTTCTCATCCTAATGTGTGCCTCATTATATGACACCTCATCTGCTGTCCATGGGTTCCTGATCCTAATGTGTGCCTCATTATATGCCACCTTCTGTGCTGTCCATGGGTTCCTGATCCTAATGCGTGCCTCATTATAATGCACCTCTTGTACTGTCCATGGGTTCCTGATTCTAATGTGTGCCTCATTATATGTCACCTACTGTGCTGTCCAAGGGTACCTCATCCTAATGTGTGCCTCATTATATGCCACCTCCTGTGCTGTCCATGGGTTCCTGATTCTAATGCGTGCCTCATTATATGCCACCTCCTGTGCTGTCCATGGGTTCCTCATCCTAATGTGTGCCTCATTATATGCCACCTCCTGTGCTGTCCATGGGTTCCTGATCCTAATGTGTGCCTCATTATATGCCACCTCATGTGCTGTCCATGGGTTCCTGATCCTAATGTGTGCCTCATTATATGCCACCTCCTGTGCTGTCCATGGGTTCCTCATTCTAATGTGTGCCTCATTATATGCCACCTCCTGTGCTGTCCATGGGTTCCTCATCCTAATGTGTGCCTCATTATATGCCACCTCCTGTGCTGTCCATGGGTTCCTGATCCTAATGTGTGCCTCATTATATGCCACCTCATGTGCTGTCCATGGGTTCCTGATCCTAATGTGTGCCTCATTATATGCCACCTCCTGTGCTGTCCATGGGTTCCTGATCCTAATGTGTGCCTCATTATATGCCACCTCCTGTGCTGTCCATGGGTTCCTCATCCTAATGTGTGCCTCATTATATGCCACCTCCTGTGCTGTCCATGGGTTCCTGATCCTAATGTGTGCCTCATTATATGCCACCTCCTGTGCTGTCCATGGGTTCCTGATCCTAATGTGTGCCTCATTATATGCCACCTCCTGTGCTGTCCATGGGTTCCTGATTCTAATGCGTGCCTCATTATATGCCACCTCCTGTGCTGTCCATGGGTTCCTCATCCTAATGTGTGCCTCATTATATGCCACCTCCTGTGCTGTCCATGGGTTCCTGATCCTAATGTGTGCCTCATTATATGCCACCTCCTGTGCTGTCCATGGGTTCCTGATCCTAATGTGTTCCTCATTATATGCCACCTCCTGTGCTGTCCCTGGGTACCTCATCCTAATGTGTGCCTCATTATATGCCACCTCCTGTGCTGTCCATGGGTTCCTGATCCTAATGTGTGCCTCATTATATGCCACCTCCTGTGCTGTCCATGGGTTCCTGATCCTAATGTGTGCCTCATTATATGCCACCTCATGTGCTGTCCATGGGTTCCTGATCCTAATGCGTGCCTCATTATATGCCATCTCCTGTGCTGTCCATGGGTTCCTCATCCTAATGTGTGCTTCATTATATGCCACCTCCTGTGCTGTCCATGGGTTCCTCATCCTAATGTGTGCCTCATTATATGCCACCTCCTGTGCTGTCCATGGGTTCCTGATCCTAATGTGTGCCTCATTATATGCCACCTCCTGTGCTGTCCATGGGTACCTGATCCTAAGGTGTGGCCTCATTATATGACACCTCATGTGCTGTCCACAGGTTCCTGTTACTAATGTGTGCCTCATTATATTCCACCTCCTGTGCTGTCCAAGGGTACCTCATCCTAATGTGTGCCTCATTATATGCCACCTCCTGTGCTGTCCATGGGTTCCTGATTCTAATGCGTGCCTCATTATATGCCACCTCCTGTGCTGTCCATGGGTTCCTCATCCTAATGTGTGCATCATTATATGCCACCTCCTGTGCTGTCCATGGGTTCCTGATTCTAATGCGTGCCTCATTATATGCCACCTCCTGTGCTGTCCATGGGTTCCTGATCCTAATGTGTGCCTCATTATATGCCACCTCCTGTGCTGTCCATGGGTTCCTGATCCTAATGTGTGCCTCATTATATGCCACCTCATGTGCTGTCCATGGGTTCCTGATTCTAATGCGTGCCTCATTATATGCCACCTCCTGTGCTGTCCATGGGTTCCTCATCCAATGTGTGCCTCATTATATGCCACCTCCTGTGCTGTCCATGGGTTCCTCATCCTAATGTGTGCCTCATTATAATGCACCTCTTGTACTGTCCATGGGTTCCTGATTCTAATGTGTGCATCATTATATGTCACTTACTGTGCTGTCCAAGGGTACCTCATCCTAAAGTGTGCCTCATTATATGCCACCTCCTGTGCTGTCCATGGGTTCCTGATTCTAATGTGTGCCTCATGATATGCCACCTCCTGTCCATGGGTTCCTCATCCTAATGTGTGCCTCATTATATGCCACCTCCTGTGCTGTCCATGGGTTCCTGATTCTAATGCGTGCCTCATTATATGCCACCTCCTGTGCTGTCCATGGGTTCCTCATCCAATGTGTGCCTCATTATATGCCACCTCCTGTGCTGTCCATGGGTTCCTCATCCTAATGTGTGCCTCATTATAATGCACCTCTTGTACTGTCCATGGGTTCCTGATTCTAATGTGTGCCTCATTATATGTCACCTACTGTGCTGTCCAAGGGTACCTCATCCTAAAGTGTGCCTCATTATATGCCACCTCCTGTGCTGTCCACGGGTTCCTGATTCTAATGCGTGCCTCATTATATGCCACCTCCTGTGCTGTCCATGGGTTCCTCATCCAATGTGTGCCTCATTATATGCCACCTCCTGTGCTGTCCATGGGTTCCTCATCCAATGTGTGCCTCATTATATGCCACCTTCTGTGCTGTCCATGGGTTCCTGATCCTAATGCGTGCCTCATTATAATGCACCTCTTGTACTGTCCATGGGTTCCTGATTCTAATGTGTGCCTCATTATATGTCACCTACTGTGCTGTCCAAGGGTACCTCATCCTAATGTGTGCCTCATTATATGCCACCTCCTGTGCTGTCCATGGGTTCCTGATTCTAATGCGTGCCTCATTATATGCCACCTCCTGTGCTGTCCATGGGTTCCTCATCCTAATGTGTGCCTCATTATATGCCACCTCCTGTGCTGTCCATGGGTTCCTGATCCTAATGTGTGCCTCATTATATGCCACCTCATGTGCTGTCCATGGGTACCTGATCCTAAGGTGTGGCCTCATTATATGACACCTCATGTGCTGTCAACAGGTTCCTGTTACTAATGTGTGCCTCATTATATTCCACCTCCTGTGCTGTCCAAGGGTACCTCATCCTAATGTGTGCCTCATTATATGCCACCTCCTGTGCTGTCCATGTGTTCCTGATTCTAATGCGTGCCTCATTATATGCCACCTCCTGTGCTGTCCATGGGTTCCTCATCCTGATGTGTGCCTCATTATATGCCACCTCCTGTGCTGTCCATGGTTTCCTCATCCTAATGTGTGCCTCATTATATGCCACCTCCTGTGCTGTCCATGGGTTCCTGATCCTAATGTGTGCCTCATTATATGCCACCTCCTGTGCTGTCCATGGGCTCCTGATCCTAATGTGTTCCTCATTATATGCCACCTCCTGTGCTGTCCATGGGTACCTCATCCTAATGTGTGCCTCATTATATCCCACCTCCTGTGCTGTCCACAGGTTCCTGTTACTAATGTGTGCCTCATTATATGCCACCTCCTGTGCTGTCCGTGGGTTCCTGATCCTAATGTGTTCCTCATTATATGCCATCTCCTGTGCTGTCCATGGGTACCTCATCCTGATGTGTGCCTCATTATATGCCACCTCCTGTGCTGTCCATGGTTTCCTCATCCTAATGTGTGCCTCATTATATGCCACCTCCTGTGCTGTCCATGGGTTCCTGATCCTAATGTGTGCCTCATTATATGACACCTCATGTGCTGTCCATGGGTACCACATCCAAATGCATGCCTCATTATATGACACCTCATGTGCTGTCCATGGGTACCTCATCCTAATGTGTGCCTCATTATAATGCACCTCTTGTACTGTCCATGGGTTCCTGATTCTAATGTGTGCCTCATTATATGTCACCTACTGTGCTGTCCAAGGGTACCTCATCCTAATGTGTGCCTCATTATATGCCACCTCCTGTGCTGTCCATGGGTTCCTGATTGTAATGCGTGCCTCATTATATGCCACCTCCTGTGCTGTCCATGGGTTCCTCATCCTAATGTGTGCCTCATTATATGCCACCTCCTGTGCTGTCCATGGGTTCCTGATTCTAATGCGTGCCTCATTATATGCCACCTCCTGTGCTGTCCATGGGTTTCTCATCCTAATGTGTGCCTCATTATATGACACCTCATCTGCTGTCCATGGGTTCCTGATCCTAATGTGTGCCTCATTATATGCCACCTTCTGTGCTGTCCATGGGTTCCTGATCCTAATGCGTGCCTCATTATAATGCACCTCTTGTACTGTCCATGGGTTCCTGATTCTAATGTGTGCCTCATTATATGTCACCTACTGTGCTGTCCAAGGGTACCTCATCCTAATGTGTGCCTCATTATATGCCACCTCCTGTGCTGTCCATGGGTTCCTGATTCTAATGCGTGCCTCATTATATGCCACCTCCTGTGCTGTCCATGGGTTCCTCATTCTAATGTGTGCCTCATTATATGCCACCTCCTGTGCTGTCCATGGGTTCCTGATCCTAATGTGTGCCTCATTATATGCCACCTCATGTGCTGTCCATGGGTTCCTGATCCTAATGTGTGCCTCATTATATGCCACCTCCTGTGCTGTCCATGGGTTCCTCATTCTAATGTGTGCCTCATTATATGCCACCTCCTGTGCTGTCCATGGGTTCCTCATCCTAATGTGTGCCTCATTATATGCCACCTCCTGTGCTGTCCATGGGTTCCTGATCCTAATGTGTGCCTCATTATATGCCACCTCATGTGCTGTCCATGGGTTCCTGATCCTAATGTGTGCCTCATTATATGCCACCTCCTGTGCTGTCCATGGGTTCCTGATCCTAATGTGTGCCTCATTATATGCCACCTCCTGTGCTGTCCATGGGTTCCTCATCCTAATGTGTGCCTCATTATATGCCACCTCCTGTGCTGTCCATGGGTTCCTGATCCTAATGTGTGCCTCATTATATGCCACCTCCTGTGCTGTCCATGGGTTCCTGATCCTAATGTGTGCCTCATTATATGCCACCTCCTGTGCTGTCCATGGGTTCCTGATTCTAATGCGTGCCTCATTATATGCCACCTCCTGTGCTGTCCATGGGTTCCTCATCCTAATGTGTGCCTCATTATATGCCACCTCCTGTGCTGTCCATGGGTTCCTGATCCTAATGTGTGCCTCATTATATGCCACCTCCTGTGCTGTCCATGGGTTCCTGATCCTAATGTGTTCCTCATTATATGCCACCTCCTGTGCTGTCCCTGGGTACCTCATCCTAATGTGTGCCTCATTATATGCCACCTCCTGTGCTGTCCATGGGTTCCTGATCCTAATGTGTGCCTCATTATATGCCACCTCCTGTGCTGTCCATGGGTTCCTGATCCTAATGTGTGCCTCATTATATGCCACCTCATGTGCTGTCCATGGGTTCCTGATCCTAATGCGTGCCTCATTATATGCCATCTCCTGTGCTGTCCATGGGTTCCTCATCCTAATGTGTGCTTCATTATATGCCACCTCCTGTGCTGTCCATGGGTTCCTCATCCTAATGTGTGCCTCATTATATGCCACCTCCTGTGCTGTCCATGGGTTCCTGATCCTAATGTGTGCCTCATTATATGCCACCTCCTGTGCTGTCCATGGGTACCTGATCCTAAGGTGTGGCCTCATTATATGACACCTCATGTGCTGTCCACAGGTTCCTGTTACTAATGTGTGCCTCATTATATTCCACCTCCTGTGCTGTCCAAGGGTACCTCATGGGTTCCTCATCCTAATGTGTGCATCATTATATGCCACCTCCTGTGCTGTCCATGGGTTCCTGATTCTAATGCGTGCCTCATTATATGCCACCTCCTGTGCTGTCCATGGGTTCCTGATCCTAATGTGTGCCTCATTATATGCCACCTCCTGTGCTGTCCATGGGTACCTGATCCTAATGTGTGCCTCATTATATGCCACCTCATGTGCTGTCCATGGGTTCCTGATCCTAATGCGTGCCTCATTATATGCCACCTCCTGTGCTGTCCATGGGTTCCTCATCCTAATGTGTGCCTCATTATATGCCACCTCCTGTGCTGTCCATGGGTTCCTCATCCTAATGTGTGCCTCATTATATGCCACCTCCTGTGCTGTCCATGGGTTCCTGATCCTAATGTGTGCCTCATTATATGCCACCTCCTGTGCTGTCCATGGGTACCTGATCCTAAGGTGTGGCCTCATTATATGACACCTCATGTGCTGTCCACAGGTTCCTGTTACTAATGTGTGCCTCATTATATTCCACCTCCTGTGCTGTCCATGGGTTCCTGATTCTAATGCGTGCCTCATTATATGCCACCTCCTGTGCTGTCCATGGGTTCCTCATCCTAATGTGTGCCTCATTAAATGCCACCTCCTGTGCTGTCCATGGGTTCCTCATCCTAATGTGTGCCTCATTATATGCCACCTCCTGTGCTGTCCATGGGTTCCTGATCCTAATGTGTGCCTCATTATATGCCACCTCCTGTGCTGTCCATGGGTACCTGATCCTAAGGTGTGGCCTCATTATATGACACCTCATGTGCTGTCCACAGGTTCCTGTTACTAATGTGTGCCTCATTATATTCCACCTCCTGTGCTGTCCATGGGTTCCTGATCCTAATGTGGGCATAATTATATGCCACCTCCTGTGCTGTTCATGGGTACCTCATCCTAATGTGTGCCTCATTGTATGCCTCCTCCTGTGCTGTCCGTGGGTTCCTGATACTAATGTGTGTCTCATTATATGCCACCTCCTGTGCTGTCCATGGGTTCCTCATCCTAATGTATGCCTCATTATATTCCACCTCCTGTGCTGTCCATGGGTTCCTGATCCTAATGTGGGCATAATTATATGCCACCTCCTGTGCTGTCCGTGGGTTTGTGATACTAATGTGTGTCTCATTATATGCCACCTCCTGTGCTGTCTGTGGATTCCTGATCCTAATGTATACCTCATTATGTGCCACCTCCTGTGCTGTCCATGGGTACCTCATCCTAATGTGTGCCTCATTACATGCCACCTCCTGTGCTGTCCATGGGTTCCTGTTACTAATGTGTGCCTCATTATATGCCACCTCCTGTGCTGTCCATGGGTTCCTCATCCTAATGTATGCCTCATTATATTCCACCTCCTGTGCTGTCCATGGGTTCCTGATCCTAATGTGTGCCTCATTATATGCCACCTCCTGTGCTGTCCATGGGTTCCTGATCCTAATGTGGGCATAATTATATGCCACCTCCTGTGCTGTTCATGGGTACCTCATCCTAATGTGTGCCTCATTATATGCCTCCTCCTGTGCTGTCCGTGGGTTCCTGATACTAATGTGTGTCTCATTATATGCCACCTCCTGTGCTGTCCATGGGTTCCTCATCCTAATGTATGCCTCATTATATTCCACCTCCTGTGCTGTCCATGGGTTCCTGATCCTAATGTGGGCATAATTATATGCCACCTCCTGTGCTGTCCGTGGGTTTGTGATACTAATGTGTGTCTCATTATATGCCACCTCCTGTGCTGTCTGTGGATTCCTGATCCTAATGTATACCTCATTATGTGCCACCTCCTGTGCTGTCCATGGGTACCTCATCCTACTGTGTGCCTCATTACATGCCACCTCCTGTGCTGTCCATGGGTTCCTGTTACTAATGTGTGCCTCATTATATGCCACCTCCTGTGCTGTCCATGGGTTCCTCATCCTAATGTATGCCTCATTATATTCCACCTCCTGTGCTGTCCATGGGTTCCTGATCCTAATGTGGGCATAATTATATGCCACCTCCTGTGCTGTCCTTGGGTTTGTGATACGAATGTGTGTCTCATTATATGCCACCTCCTGTGCTGTCTGTGGATTCCTGATCCTAATGTATACCTCATTATGTGCCACCTTCTGTGCTGTCCATGGGTACCTCACCCTAATGTGTGCCTCATTATATGCCACCTCCTGTGCTGTCCATGGTTCCTGATCCTAATGTGTTCCTCATTATATGCCACCTCCTGTGCTGTCCCTGGGTAACTCATCCTAATGTGTGCCTCATTATATGCCACCTCCTGTGCTGTCCATGGGTACCTCATCCTAATCTGTGCCTCATTATATGCCACCTCCTGTGCTGTCCATGGGTTCCTGATCCTAATGTGTTCCTCATTATATGCCACCTCCTGTGCTGTCCATGGGTTCCTGATGCTAATGCGTGCCTCATTATATGCCACCTCCTGTGCTGTCCAAGGTTCCTGATCCTAATGTGTTCCTAATTATATGCCACCTCCTGTGCTGTCCATGGGTACCTCATCCTAATGTGTGCCTCATTATATGCCACCTCCTGTGCTATCCATGGGTTCCTGATCCTAATGTATACCTCATTATGTGCCACCTCTTGTACTGTCCATGGGTTACTGATCCTAAGGTGTGGCCTCATTATATGCCTCCTCCTGTGCTGTCCGTGGGTTCCTGATACTAATGTGTGTCTCATTATATGCCACCTCCTGTGCTGTCTGTGGATTCCTGATCCTAATGTATACCTCATTATGTGCCACCTCCTGTGCTGTCCATGGGTACCTCATCCTAATGTGTGCCTCATTACATGCCACCTCCTGTGCTGTCCATGGGTTCCTGATCCTAATGTGTTCCTCATTATATGCCACCTCCTGTGCTGTCCATGGGTTCCTGATGCTAATGCGTGCCTCATTATATGCCACCTCCTGTGCTGTCCAAGGTTCCTGATCCTAATGTGTTCCTAATTATATGCCACCTCCTGTGCTGTCCATGGGTACCTCATCCTAATGTGTGCCTCATTATATGCCACCTCCTGTGCTGTCCATGGGTTCCTGATCCTAATGTATACCTCATTATGTGCCACCTCCTGTGCTGTCCATGGTTCCTGATCCTAATGTATACCTCATTATGTGCCACCTTCTGTGCTGTCCATGGGTACCTCATCCTAATGTGTGCCTCATTATATGACACCTCATGTGCTGTCCATGGGTACCACATCCAAATGCATGCCTCATTATATGACACCTCATGTGCTGTCCATGGGTACCTCATCCTAATGTGTGCCTCATTATAATGCACCTCTTGTACTTTCCATGGGTTCCTGATTCTAATGTGTGCCTCATTATATGTCACCTACTGTGCTGTCCAAGGGTACCTCATCCTAATGTGTGCCTCATTATATGCCACCTCCTGTGCTGTCCATGGGTTCCTGATCCTAATGTGTGCCTCATTATATGCCACCTCCTGTGCTGTCCATGGGTTCCTGATCCTAATGTGTGCCTCATTATATGCCACCTCATGTGCTGTCCATGGGTTCCTGATCCTAATGCGTGCCTCATTATATGCCATCTCCTGTGCTGTCCATGGGTTCCTCATCCTAATGTGTGCTTCATTATATGCCACCTCCTGTGCTGTCCATGGGTTCCTCATCCTAATGTGTGCCTCATTATATGCCACCTCCTGTGCTGTCCATGGGTTCCTGATCCTAATGTGTGCCTCATTATATGCCACCTCCTGTGCTGTCCATGGGTACCTGATCCTAAGGTGTGGCCTCATTATATGACACCTCATGTGCTGTCCACAGGTTCCTGTTACTAATGTGTGCCTCATTATATTCCACCTCCTGTGCTGTCCAAGGGTACCTCATCCTAATGTGTGCCTCATTATATGCCACCTCCTGTGCTGTCCATGGGTTCCTGATTCTAATGCGTGCCTCATTATATGCCACCTCCTGTGCTGTCCATGGGTTCCTCATCCTAATGTGTGCATCATTATATGCCACCTCCTGTGCTGTCCATGGGTTCCTGATTCTAATGCGTGCCTCATTATATGCCACCTCCTGTGCTGTCCATGGGTTCCTGATCCTAATGTGTGCCTCATTATATGCCACCTCCTGTGCTGTCCATGGGTTCCTGATCCTAATGTGTGCCTCATTATATGCCACCTCATGTGCTGTCCATGGGTTCCTGATTCTAATGCGTGCCTCATTATATGCCACCTCCTGTGCTGTCCATGGGTTCCTCATCCAATGTGTGCCTCATTATATGCCACCTCCTGTGCTGTCCATGGGTTCCTCATCCTAATGTGTGCCTCATTATAATGCACCTCTTGTACTGTCCATGGGTTCCTGATTCTAATGTGTGCCTCATTATATGTCACTTACTGTGCTGTCCAAGGGTACCTCATCCTAAAGTGTGCCTCATTATATGCCACCTCCTGTGCTGTCCATGGGTTCCTGATTCTAATGTGTGCCTCATGATATGCCACCTCCTGTCCATGGGTTCCTCATCCTAATGTGTGCCTCATTATATGCCACCTCCTGTGCTGTCCATGGGTTCCTGATTCTAATGCGTGCCTCATTATATGCCACCTCCTGTGCTGTCCATGGGTTCCTCATCCAATGTGTGCCTCATTATATGCCACCTCCTGTGCTGTCCATGGGTTCCTCATCCTAATGTGTGCCTCATTATAATGCACCTCTTGTACTGTCCATGGGTTCCTGATTCTAATGTGTGCCTCATTATATGTCACCTACTGTGCTGTCCAAGGGTACCTCATCCTAAAGTGTGCCTCATTATATGCCACCTCCTGTGCTGTCCACGGGTTCCTGATTCTAATGCGTGCCTCATTATATGCCACCTCCTGTGCTGTCCATGGGTTCCTCATCCAATGTGTGCCTCATTATATGCCACCTCCTGTGCTGTCCATGGGTTCCTCATCCAATGTGTGCCTCATTATATGCCACCTTCTGTGCTGTCCATGGGTTCCTGATCCTAATGCGTGCCTCATTATAATGCACCTCTTGTACTGTCCATGGGTTCCTGATTCTAATGTGTGCCTCATTATATGTCACCTACTGTGCTGTCCAAGGGTACCTCATCCTAATGTGTGCCTCATTATATGCCACCTCCTGTGCTGTCCATGGGTTCCTGATTCTAATGCGTGCCTCATTATATGCCACCTCCTGTGCTGTCCATGGGTTCCTCATCCTAATGTGTGCCTCATTATATGCCACCTCCTGTGCTGTCCATGGGTTCCTGATCCTAATGTGTGCCTCATTATATGCCACCTCATGTGCTGTCCATGGGTACCTGATCCTAAGGTGTGGCCTCATTATATGACACCTCATGTGCTGTCAACAGGTTCCTGTTACTAATGTGTGCCTCATTATATTCCACCTCCTGTGCTGTCCAAGGGTACCTCATCCTAATGTGTGCCTCATTATATGCCACCTCCTGTGCTGTCCATGTGTTCCTGATTCTAATGCGTGCCTCATTATATGCCACCTCCTGTGCTGTCCATGGGTTCCTCATCCTGATGTGTGCCTCATTATATGCCACCTCCTGTGCTGTCCATGGTTTCCTCATCCTAATGTGTGCCTCATTATATGCCACCTCCTGTGCTGTCCATGGGTTCCTGATCCTAATGTGTGCCTCATTATATGCCACCTCCTGTGCTGTCCATGGGCTCCTGATCCTAATGTGTTCCTCATTATATGCCACCTCCTGTGCTGTCCATGGGTACCTCATCCTAATGTGTGCCTCATTATATCCCACCTCCTGTGCTGTCCACAGGTTCCTGTTACTAATGTGTGCCTCATTATATGCCACCTCCTGTGCTGTCCGTGGGTTCCTGATCCTAATGTGTTCCTCATTATATGCCATCTCCTGTGCTGTCCATGGGTACCTCATCCTGATGTGTGCCTCATTATATGCCACCTCCTGTGCTGTCCATGGTTTCCTCATCCTAATGTGTGCCTCATTATATGCCACCTCCTGTGCTGTCCATGGGTTCCTGATCCTAATGTGTGCCTCATTATATGACACCTCATGTGCTGTCCATGGGTACCACATCCAAATGCATGCCTCATTATATGACACCTCATGTGCTGTCCATGGGTACCTCATCCTAATGTGTGCCTCATTATAATGCACCTCTTGTACTGTCCATGGGTTCCTGATTCTAATGTGTGCCTCATTATATGTCACCTACTGTGCTGTCCAAGGGTACCTCATCCTAATGTGTGCCTCATTATATGCCACCTCCTGTGCTGTCCATGGGTTCCTGATTCTAATGCGTGCCTCATTATATGCCACCTCCTGTGCTGTCCATGGGTTCCTCATCCTAATGTGTGCCTCATTATATGCCACCTCCTGTGCTGTCCATGGGTTCCTGATTCTAATGCGTGCCTCATTATATGCCACCTCCTGTGCTGTCCATGGGTTTCTCATCCTAATGTGTGCCTCATTATATGACACCTCATCTGCTGTCCATGGGTTCCTGATCCTAATGTGTGCCTCATTATATGCCACCTTCTGTGCTGTCCATGGGTTCCTGATCCTAATGCGTGCCTCATTATAATGCACCTCTTGTACTGTCCATGGGTTCCTGATTCTAATGTGTGCCTCATTATATGTCACCTACTGTGCTGTCCAAGGGTACCTCATCCTAATGTGTGCCTCATTATATGCCACCTCCTGTGCTGTCCATGGGTTCCTGATTCTAATGCGTGCCTCATTATATGCCACCTCCTGTGCTGTCCATGGGTTCCTCATTCTAATGTGTGCCTCATTATATGCCACCTCCTGTGCTGTCCATGGGTTCCTGATCCTAATGTGTGCCTCATTATATGCCACCTCATGTGCTGTCCATGGGTTCCTGATCCTAATGTGTGCCTCATTATATGCCACCTCCTGTGCTGTCCATGGGTTCCTCATTCTAATGTGTGCCTCATTATATGCCACCTCCTGTGCTGTCCATGGGTTCCTCATCCTAATGTGTGCCTCATTATATGCCACCTCCTGTGCTGTCCATGGGTTCCTGATCCTAATGTGTGCCTCATTATATGCCACCTCATGTGCTGTCCATGGGTTCCTGATCCTAATGTGTGCCTCATTATATGCCACCTCCTGTGCTGTCCATGGGTTCCTGATCCTAATGTGTGCCTCATTATATGCCACCTCCTGTGCTGTCCATGGGTTCCTCATCCTAATGTGTGCCTCATTATATGCCACCTCCTGTGCTGTCCATGGGTTCCTGATCCTAATGTGTGCCTCATTATATGCCACCTCCTGTGCTGTCCATGGGTTCCTGATCCTAATGTGTGCCTCATTATATGCCACCTCCTGTGCTGTCCATGGGTTCCTGATTCTAATGCGTGCCTCATTATATGCCACCTCCTGTGCTGTCCATGGGTTCCTCATCCTAATGTGTGCCTCATTATATGCCACCTCCTGTGCTGTCCATGGGTTCCTGATCCTAATGTGTGCCTCATTATATGCCACCTCCTGTGCTGTCCATGGGTTCCTGATCCTAATGTGTTCCTCATTATATGCCACCTCCTGTGCTGTCCCTGGGTACCTCATCCTAATGTGTGCCTCATTATATGCCACCTCCTGTGCTGTCCATGGGTTCCTGATCCTAATGTGTGCCTCATTATATGCCACCTCCTGTGCTGTCCATGGGTTCCTGATCCTAATGTGTGCCTCATTATATGCCACCTCATGTGCTGTCCATGGGTTCCTGATCCTAATGCGTGCCTCATTATATGCCATCTCCTGTGCTGTCCATGGGTTCCTCATCCTAATGTGTGCTTCATTATATGCCACCTCCTGTGCTGTCCATGGGTTCCTCATCCTAATGTGTGCCTCATTATATGCCACCTCCTGTGCTGTCCATGGGTTCCTGATCCTAATGTGTGCCTCATTATATGCCACCTCCTGTGCTGTCCATGGGTACCTGATCCTAAGGTGTGGCCTCATTATATGACACCTCATGTGCTGTCCACAGGTTCCTGTTACTAATGTGTGCCTCATTATATTCCACCTCCTGTGCTGTCCAAGGGTACCTCATCCTAATGTGTGCCTCATTATATGCCACCTCCTGTGCTGTCCATGGGTTCCTGATTCTAATGCGTGCCTCATTATATGCCACCTCCTGTGCTGTCCATGGGTTCCTCATCCTAATGTGTGCATCATTATATGCCACCTCCTGTGCTGTCCATGGGTTCCTGATTCTAATGCGTGCCTCATTATATGCCACCTCCTGTGCTGTCCATGGGTTCCTGATCCTAATGTGTGCCTCATTATATGCCACCTCCTGTGCTGTCCATGGGTTCCTGATCCTAATGTGTGCCTCATTATATGCCACCTCATGTGCTGTCCATGGGTTCCTGATCCTAATGCGTGCCTCATTATATGCCACCTCCTGTGCTGTCCATGGGTTCCTCATCCTAATGTGTGCCTCATTATATGCCACCTCCTGTGCTGTCCATGGGTTCCTCATCCTAATGTGTGCCTCATTATATGCCACCTCCTGTGCTGTCCATGGGTTCCTGATCCTAATGTGTGCCTCATTATATGCCACCTCCTGTGCTGTCCATGGGTACCTGATCCTAAGGTGTGGCCTCATTATATGACACCTCATGTGCTGTCCACAGGTTCCTGTTACTAATGTGTGCCTCATTATATTCCACCTCCTGTGCTGTCCATGGGTTCCTGATTCTAATGCGTGCCTCATTATATGCCACCTCCTGTGCTGTCCATGGGTTCCTCATCCTAATGTGTGCCTCATTAAATGCCACCTCCTGTGCTGTCCATGGGTTCCTCATCCTAATGTGTGCCTCATTATATGCCACCTCCTGTGCTGTCCATGGGTTCCTGATCCTAATGTGTGCCTCATTATATGCCACCTCCTGTGCTGTCCATGGGTACCTGATCCTAAGGTGTGGCCTCATTATATGACACCTCATGTGCTGTCCACAGGTTCCTGTTACTAATGTGTGCCTCATTATATTCCACCTCCTGTGCTGTCCATGGGTTCCTGATCCTAATGTGGGCATAATTATATGCCACCTCCTGTGCTGTTCATGGGTACCTCATCCTAATGTGTGCCTCATTGTATGCCTCCTCCTGTGCTGTCCGTGGGTTCCTGATACTAATGTGTGTCTCATTATATGCCACCTCCTGTGCTGTCCATGGGTTCCTCATCCTAATGTATGCCTCATTATATTCCACCTCCTGTGCTGTCCATGGGTTCCTGATCCTAATGTGGGCATAATTATATGCCACCTCCTGTGCTGTCCGTGGGTTTGTGATACTAATGTGTGTCTCATTATATGCCACCTCCTGTGCTGTCTGTGGATTCCTGATCCTAATGTATACCTCATTATGTGCCACCTCCTGTGCTGTCCATGGGTACCTCATCCTAATGTGTGCCTCATTACATGCCACCTCCTGTGCTGTCCATGGGTTCCTGTTACTAATGTGTGCCTCATTATATGCCACCTCCTGTGCTGTCCATGGGTTCCTCATCCTAATGTATGCCTCATTATATTCCACCTCCTGTGCTGTCCATGGGTTCCTGATCCTAATGTGTGCCTCATTATATGCCACCTCCTGTGCTGTCCATGGGTTCCTGATCCTAATGTGGGCATAATTATATGCCACCTCCTGTGCTGTTCATGGGTACCTCATCCTAATGTGTGCCTCATTATATGCCTCCTCCTGTGCTGTCCGTGGGTTCCTGATACTAATGTGTGTCTCATTATATGCCACCTCCTGTGCTGTCCATGGGTTCCTCATCCTAATGTATGCCTCATTATATTCCACCTCCTGTGCTGTCCATGGGTTCCTGATCCTAATGTGGGCATAATTATATGCCACCTCCTGTGCTGTCCGTGGGTTTGTGATACTAATGTGTGTCTCATTATATGCCACCTCCTGTGCTGTCTGTGGATTCCTGATCCTAATGTATACCTCATTATGTGCCACCTCCTGTGCTGTCCATGGGTACCTCATCCTACTGTGTGCCTCATTACATGCCACCTCCTGTGCTGTCCATGGGTTCCTGTTACTAATGTGTGCCTCATTATATGCCACCTCCTGTGCTGTCCATGGGTTCCTCATCCTAATGTATGCCTCATTATATTCCACCTCCTGTGCTGTCCATGGGTTCCTGATCCTAATGTGGGCATAATTATATGCCACCTCCTGTGCTGTCCTTGGGTTTGTGATACGAATGTGTGTCTCATTATATGCCACCTCCTGTGCTGTCTGTGGATTCCTGATCCTAATGTATACCTCATTATGTGCCACCTTCTGTGCTGTCCATGGGTACCTCACCCTAATGTGTGCCTCATTATATGCCACCTCCTGTGCTGTCCATGGTTCCTGATCCTAATGTGTTCCTCATTATATGCCACCTCCTGTGCTGTCCCTGGGTACCTCATCCTAATGTGTGCCTCATTATATGCCACCTCCTGTGCTGTCCATGGGTACCTCATCCTAATCTGTGCCTCATTATATGCCACCTCCTGTGCTGTCCATGGGTTCCTGATCCTAATGTGTTCCTCATTATATGCCACCTCCTGTGCTGTCCATGGGTTCCTGATGCTAATGCGTGCCTCATTATATGCCACCTCCTGTGCTGTCCAAGGTTCCTGATCCTAATGTGTTCCTAATTATATGCCACCTCCTGTGCTGTCCATGGGTACCTCATCCTAATGTGTGCCTCATTATATGCCACCTCCTGTGCTATCCATGGGTTCCTGATCCTAATGTATACCTCATTATGTGCCACCTCTTGTACTGTCCATGGGTTACTGATCCTAAGGTGTGGCCTCATTATATGCCTCCTCCTGTGCTGTCCGTGGGTTCCTGATACTAATGTGTGTCTCATTATATGCCACCTCCTGTGCTGTCTGTGGATTCCTGATCCTAATGTATACCTCATTATGTGCCACCTCCTGTGCTGTCCATGGGTACCTCATCCTAATGTGTGCCTCATTACATGCCACCTCCTGTGCTGTCCATGGGTTCCTGATCCTAATGTGTTCCTCATTATATGCCACCTCCTGTGCTGTCCATGGGTTCCTGATGCTAATGCGTGCCTCATTATATGCCACCTCCTGTGCTGTCCAAGGTTCCTGATCCTAATGTGTTCCTAATTATATGCCACCTCCTGTGCTGTCCATGGGTACCTCATCCTAATGTGTGCCTCATTATATGCCACCTCCTGTGCTGTCCATGGGTTCCTGATCCTAATGTATACCTCATTATGTGCCACCTCCTGTGCTGTCCATGGTTCCTGATCCTAATGTATACCTCATTATGTGCCACCTTCTGTGCTGTCCATGGGTACCTCATCCTAATGTGTGCCTCATTATATGACACCTCATGTGCTGTCCATGGGTACCACATCCAAATGCATGCCTCATTATATGACACCTCATGTGCTGTCCATGGGTACCTCATCCTAATGTGTGCCTCATTATAATGCACCTCTTGTACTTTCCATGGGTTCCTGATTCTAATGTGTGCCTCATTATATGTCACCTACTGTGCTGTCCAAGGGTACCTCATCCTAATGTGTGCCTCATTATATGCCACCTCCTGTGCTGTCCATGGGTTCCTGATTCTAATGCGTGCCTCATTATATGCCTCCTCCTGTGCTGTCCGTGGGTTCCTGATACTAATGTGTGTCTCATTATATGCCACCTCCTGTGCTGTCTGTGGATTCCTGATCCTAATGTATACCTCATTATGTGCCACCTCCTGTGCTGTCCATGGGTACCTCATCCTAATGTGTGCCTCATTATATGCCACCTCCTGTGCTGTCCATGGGTTCCTGTTACTAATGTGTGCCTCATTATATGCCACCTTCTGTGCTGTCCATGGGTTCCTGATCCTAATGTGTGCCTCATTATATGCCACCTCCTGTGCTGTCCATGGGTTCCTCATCCTAATGTGTGCCTCATTATATGCCACCTCCTGTGCTGTCCATGGTTCCTGATCCTAATGTGTTCCTCATTATATGCCACCTCCTGTGCTGTCCTGGGTACCTCATCCTAATGTGTGCCTCATTATATGCCACCTCCTGTGCTGTCCATGGGTACCTCATCCTAATGTGTGCCTCATTATATGCCACCTCCTGTGCTGTCCATGGGTTCCTGATCCTAATGTGTGCCTCATTATATGCCACCTCATGTGCTGTCCATGGGTTCCTGATCCTAATGCGTGCCTCATTATATGCCACCTCCTGTGCTGTCCATGGGTTCCTCATCCTAATGTGTGCCTCATTATATGCCACCTCCTGTGCTGTCCATGGGTTCCTCATCCTAATGTGTGCCTCATTATATGCCACCTCCTGTGCTGTCCATGGGTACCTGATCCTAAGGTGTGGCCTCATTATATGACACCTCATGTGCTGTCCACAGGTTCCTGTTACTAATGTGTGCCTCATTATATTCCACCTCCTGTGCTGTCCAAGGGTACCTCATCCTAATGTGTGCCTCATTATATGCCACCTCCTGTGCTGTCCATGGGTTCCTGATTCTAATGCGTGCCTCATTATATGCCACCTCCTGTGCTGTCCATGGGTTCCTCATCCTAATGTGTGCCTCATTATATGCCACCTCCTGTGCTGTCCATGGGTTCCTCATCCTAATGTGTGCCTCATTATATGCCACCTCCTGTGCTGTCCATGGGTTCCTGATCCTAATGTGTGCCTCATTATATGCCACCTCCTGTGCTGTCCATGGGTTCCTGTTACTAATGTGTGCCTCATTATATGCCACCTCCTGTGCTGTCCATGGGTACCTCATCCTAATGTGTGCCTCATTACATGCCACCTCCTGTGCTGTCCATGGGTTCCTGATCCTAATGTGTGCCTCATTATATGCCACCTCCTGTGCTGTCCATGGGTTCCTCATCCTAATGTGTGCCTCATTATATGCCACCTCCTGTGCTGTCCATGGGTTCCTGATCCTAATGTGTGCCTCATTATATGCCACCTCCTGTGCTGTCCATGGGCTCCTGATCCTAATGTGTTCCTCATTATATGCCACCTCCTGTGCTGTCCATGGGTACCTCATCCTAATGTGTGCCTCATTATATCCCACCTCCTGTGCTGTCCACAGGTTCCTGTTACTAATGTGTGCCTCATTATATGCCACCTCCTGTGCTGTCCGTGGGTTCCTGATCCTAATGTGTTCCTCATTATATGCCATCTCCTGTGCTGTCCATGGGTACCTCATCCTAATGTGTGCCTCATTATATGACACCTCATGTGCTGTCCATGGGTACCACATCCAAATGCATGCCTCATTATATGACACCTCATGTGCTGTCCATGGGTACCTCATCCTAATGTGTGCCTCATTATAATGCACCTCTTGTACTGTCCATGGGTTCCTGATTCTAATGTGTGCCTCATTATATGTCACCTACTGTGCTGTCCAAGGGTACCTCATCCTAATGTGTGCCTCATTATATGCCACCTCCTGTGCTGTCCATGGGTTCCTGATTCTAATGCGTGCCTCATTATATGCCACCTCCTGTGCTGTCCATGGGTTTCTCATCCTAATGTGTGCCTCATTATATGACACCTCATCTGCTGTCCATGGGTTCCTGATCCTAATGTGTGCCTCATTATATGCCACCTTCTGTGCTGTCCATGGGTTCCTGATCCTAATGCGTGCCTCATTATAATGCACCTCCTGTACTGTCCATGGGTTCCTGATTCTAATGTGTGCCTCATTATATGTCACCTACTGTGCTGTCCAAGGGTACCTCATCCTAATGTGTGCCTCATTATATGCCACCTCCTGTGCTGTCCATGGGTTCCTGATTCTAATGCGTGCCTCATTATATGCCACCTCCTGTGCTGTCCATGGGTTCCTCATCCTAATGTGTGCCTCATTATATGCCACCTCCTGTGCTGTCCATGGGTTCCTGATCCTAATGTGTGCCTCATTATATGCCACCTCATGTGCTGTCCATGGGTTCCTGATCCTAATGCGTGCCTCATTATATGCCACCTCCTGTGCTGTCCATGGGTTCCTCATCCTAATGTGTGCCTCATTATATGCCACCTCCTGTGCTGTCCATGGGTTCCTCATCCTAATGTGTGCCTCATTATATGCCACCTCCTGTGCTGTCCATGGGTACCTGATCCTAAGGTGTGGCCTCATTATATGACACCTCATGTGCTGTCCACAGGTTCCTGTTACTAATGTGTGCCTCATTATATTCCACCTCCTGTGCTGTCCAAGGGTACCTCATCCTAATGTGTGCCTCATTATATGCCACCTCCTGTGCTGTCCATGGGTTCCTGATTCTAATGCGTGCCTCATTATATGCCACCTCCTGTGCTGTCCATGGGTTCCTCATCCTAATGTGTGCCTCATTATATGCCACCTCCTGTGCTGTCCATGGGTTCCTGATTCTAATGCGTGCCTCATTATATGCCACCTCCTGTGCTGTCCATGGGTTCCTCATCCTAATGTGTGCCTCATTATATGCCACCTCCTGTGCTGTCCATGGGTTCCTGATCCTAATGTGTGCCTCATTATATGCCACCTCCTGTGCTGTCCATGGGTTCCTCATCCTAATGTGTGCCTCATTATATGCCACCTCCTGTGCTGTCCATGGGTTCCTGATCCTAATGTGTGCCTCATTATATGCCACCTCATGTGCTGTCCATGGGTTCCTGATCCTAATGTGTGCCTCATTATATGCCACCTCCTGTGCTGTCCATGGGTTCCTCATCCTAATGTGTGCCTCATTATATGCCACCTCATGTGCTGTCCATGGGTTCCTGATCCTAATGCGTGCCTCATTATATGCCACCTCCTGTGCTGTCCATGGGTTCCTCATCCTAATGTGTGCCTCATTATATGCCACCTCCTGTGCTGTCCATGGGTTCCTGATCCTAATGTGTGCCTCATTATATGCCACCTCCTGTGCTGTCCATGGGTACCTGATCCTAAGGTGTGGCCTCATTATATGACACCTCATGTGCTGTCCACAGGTTCCTGTTACTAATGTGTGCCTCATTATATTCCACCTCCTGTGCTGTCCAAGGGTACCTCATCCTAATGTGTGCCTCATTATATGCCACCTCCTGTGCTGTCCATGGGTTCCTGATTCTAATGCGTGCCTCATTATATGCCACCTCCTGTGCTGTCCATGGGTTCCTCATCCTAATGTGTGCCTCATTATATGCCACCTCCTGTGCTGTCCATGGGTTCCTCATCCTAATGTGTGCCTCATTATATGCCACCTCCTGTGCTGTCCATGGGTTCCTGATCCTAATGTGTGCCTCATTATATGCCACCTCCTGTGCTGTCCATGGGTACCTGATCCTAAGGTGTGGCCGCATTATATGACACCTCATGTGCTGTCCACAGGTTCCTGTTACTAATGTGTGCCTCATTATATTCCACCTCCTGTGCTGTCCATGGGTTCCTGATCCTAATGTGGGCATAATTATATGCCACCTCCTGTGCTGTTCATGGGTACCTCATCCTAATGTGTGCCTCATTATATGCCTCCTCCTGTGCTGTCCGTGGGTTCCTGATACTAATGTGTATCTCATTATATGCCACCTCCTGTGCTGTCCATGGGTTCCTCATCCTAATGTATGCCTCATTATATTCCACCTCCTGTGCTGTCCATGGGTTCCTGATCCTAATGTGGGCATAATTATATGCCACCTCCTGTGCTGTCCGTGGGTTTGTGATACTAATGTGTGTCTCATTATATGCCACCTCCTGTGCTGTCTGTGGATTCCTGATCCTAATGTATACCTCATTATGTGCCACCTCCTGTGCTGTCCATGGGTACCTCATCCTAATGTGTGCCTCATTACATGCCACCTCCTGTGCTGTCCATGGGTTCCTGTTACTAATGTGTGCCTCATTATATGCCACCTCCTGTGCTGTCCATGGGTTCCTCATCCTAATGTATGCCTCATTATATTCCACCTCCTGTGCTGTCCATGGGTTCCTGATCCTAATGTGGGCATAATTATATGCCACCTCCTGTGCTGTCCGTGGGTTTGTGATACGAATGTGTGTCTCATTATATGCCACCTCCTGTGCTGTCTGTGGATTCCTGATCCTAATGTATACCTCATTATGTGCCACCTTCTGTGCTGTCCATGGGTACCTCACCCTAATGTGTGCCTCATTATATGCCACCTCCTGTGCTGTCCATGGTTCCTGATCCTAATGTGTTCCTCATTATATGCCACCTCCTGTGCTGTCCATGGGTACCTGATCCTAAGGTGTGGCCTCATTATATGACACCTCATGTGCTGTCCACATGTTCCTGTTACTAATGTGTGCCTCATTATATTCCACCTCCTGTGCTGTCCAAGGGTACCTCATCCTAATGTGTGCCTCATTATATGCCACCTCCTGTGCTGTCCATGGGTTCCTGATTCTAATGCGTGCCTCATTATATGCCACCTCCTGTGCTGTCCATGGGTTCCTCATCCTAATGTGTGCCTCATTATATGCCACCTCCTGTGCTGTCCATGGGTTCCTGATTCTAATGCGTGCCTCATTATATGCCACCTCCTGTGCTGTCCATGGGTTCCTCATCCTAATGTGTGCCTCATTATATGCCACCTCCTGTGCTGTCCATGGGTTCCTGATCCTAATGTGTGCCTCATTATATGCCACCTCATGTGCTGTCCATGGGTTCCTGATCCTAATGCGTGCCTCATTATATGCCACCTCCTGTGCTGTCCATGGGTTCCTCATCCTAATGTGTGCCTCATTATATGCCACCTCCTGTGCTGTCCATGGGTTCCTCATCCTAATGTGTGCCTCATTATATGCCACCTCCTGTGCTGTCCATGGGTTCCTGATCCTAATGTGTGCCTCATTATATGCCACCTCCTGTGCTGTCCATGGGTACCTGATCCTAAGGTGTGGCCTCATTATATGACACCTCATGTGCTGTCCACAGGTTCCTGTTACTAATGTGTGCCTCATTATATTCCACCTCCTGTGCTGTCCAAGGGTACCTCATCCTAATGTGTGCCTCATTATATGCCACCTCCTGTGCTGTCCATGGGTTCCTGATTCTAATGCGTGCCTCATTATATGCCACCTCCTGTGCTGTCCATGGGTTCCTCATCCTAATGTGTGCCTCATTATATGCCACCTCCTGTGCTGTCCATGGGTTCCTCATCCTAATGTGTGCCTCATTATATGCCACCTCCTGTGCTGTCCATGGGTTCCTGATCCTAATGTGTGCCTCATTATATGCCACCTCCTGTGCTGTCCATGGGTACCTGATCCTAAGGTGTGGCCGCATTATATGACACCTCATGTGCTGTCCACAGGTTCCTGTTACTAATGTGTGCCTCATTATATTCCACCTCCTGTGCTGTCCATGGGTTCCTGATCCTAATGTGGGCATAATTATATGCCACCTCCTGTGCTGTTCATGGGTACCTCATCCTAATGTGTGCCTCATTATATGCCTCCTCCTGTGCTGTCCGTGGGTTCCTGATACTAATGTGTATCTCATTATATGCCACCTCCTGTGCTGTCCATGGGTTCCTCATCCTAATGTATGCCTCATTATATTCCACCTCCTGTGCTGTCAATGGGTTCCTGATCCTAATGTGGGCATAATTATATGCCACCTCCTGTGCTGTCCGTGGGTTTGTGATACTAATGTGTGTCTCATTATATGCCACCTCCTGTGCTGTCTGTGGATTCCTGATCCTAATGTATACCTCATTATGTGCCACCTCCTGTGCTGTCCATGGGTACCTCATCCTAATGTGTGCCTCATTACATGCCACCTCCTGTGCTGTCCATGGGTTCCTGTTACTAATGTGTGCCTCATTATATGCCACCTCCTGTGCTGTCCATGGGTTCCTCATCCTAATGTATGCCTCATTATATTCCACCTCCTGTGCTGTCCATGGGTTCCTGATCCTAATGTGGGCATAATTATATGCCACCTCCTGTGCTGTCCGTGGGTTTGTGATACGAATGTGTGTCTCATTATATGCCACCTCCTGTGCTGTCTGTGGATTCCTGATCCTAATGTATACCTCATTATGTGCCACCTTCTGTGCTGTCCATGGGTACCTCACCCTAATGTGTGCCTCATTATATGCCACCTCCTGTGCTGTCCATGGTTCCTGATCCTAATGTGTTCCTCATTATATGCCACCTCCTGTGCTGTCCCTGGGTACCTCATCCTAATGTGTGCCTCATTATATGCCACCTCCTGTGCTGTCCATGGGTACCTCATCCTAATGTGTGCTTCATGATATGCCACCTCCTGTGCTGTCCATGGGTTCCTGATCCTAATGTGTTCCTCATTATATGCCACCTCCTGTGTTGTCCATGGGTTCCTGATGCTAATGCGTGCCTCATTATATGCCACCTCCTGTGCTGTCCAAGGTTCCTGATCCTAATGTGTTCCTAATTATATGCCACCTCCTGTGCTGTCCATGGGTACCTCATCCTAATGTGTGCCTCATTATATGCCACCTCCTGTGCTGTCCATGGGTTCCTGATCCTAATGTATACCTCATTATGTGCCACCTCTTGTACTGTCCATGGGTTCCTGATCCTAAGGTGTGGCCTCATTATATGCCTCCTCCTGTGCTGTCCGTGGGTTCCTGATACTAATGTGTGTCTCATTATATGCCACCTCCTGTGCTGTCCCTGGGTACCTCATCCTAATGTGTGCCTCATTATATGCCACCTCCTGTGCTGTCCATGGGTTCCTCATCCTAATGTGTGCCTCATTATATGCCACCTCCTGTGCTGTCCATGGGTTCCTCATCCTAATGTGTGCCTCATTATATGCCACCTCATGTGCTGTCCATGGGTTCCTGATCCTAATGTGTGCCTCATTATATGCCACCTCCTGTGCTGTCCATGGGTTCCTGTTACTAATGTGTGCCTCATTATATGCCACCTCCTGTGCTGTCCATGGGTACCTCATCCTAATGTGTGCCTCATTACATGCCACCTCCTGTGCTGTCCATGGGTTCCTGATCCTAATGTGTGCCTCATTATATGCCACCTCCTGTGCTGTCCATGGGTTCCTCATCCTAATGTGTGCCTCATTATATGCCACCTCCTGTGCTGTCCATGGGTTCCTGATCCTAATGTGTGCCTCATTATATGCCACCTCCTGTGCTGTCCATGGGCTCCTGATCCTAATGTGTTCCTCATTATATGCCACCTCCTGTGCTGTCCATGGGTACCTCATCCTAATGTGTGCCTCATTATATCCCACCTCCTGTGCTGTCCACAGGTTCCTGTTACTAATGTGTGCCTCATTATATGCCACCTCCTGTGCTGTCCGTGGGTTCCTGATCCTAATGTGTTCCTCATTATATGCCATCTCCTGTGCTGTCCATGGGTACCTCATCCTAATGTGTGCCTCATTATATGACACCTCATGTGCTGTCCATTGGTACCACATCCAAATGCATGCCTCATTATATGACACCTCATGTGCTGTCCATGGGTACCTCATCCTAATGTGTGCCTCATTATAATGCACCTCTTGTACTGTCCATGGGTTCCTGATTCTAATGTGTGCCTCATTATATGTCACCTACTGTGCTGTCCAAGGGTACCTCATCCTAATGTGTGCCTCATTATATGCCACCTCCTGTGCTGTCCATGGGTTCCTGATTCTAATGCGTGCCTCATTATATGCCACCTCCTGTGCTGTCCATGGGTTTCTCATCCTAATGTGTGCCTCATTATATGACACCTCATCTGCTGTCCATGGGTTCCTGATCCTAATGTGTGCCTCATTATATGCCACCTTCTGTGCTGTCCATGGGTTCCTGATCCTAATGCGTGCCTCATTATAATGCACCTCTTGTACTGTCCATGGGTTCCTGATTCTAATGTGTGCCTCATTATATGTCACCTACTGTGCTGTCCAAGGGTACCTCATCCTAATGTGTGCCTCATTATATGCCACCTCCTGTGCTGTCCATGGGTTCCTGATTCTAATGCGTGCCTCATTATATGCCACCTCCTGTGCTGTCCATGGGTTCCTCATCCTAATGTGTGCCTCATTATATGCCACCTCCTGTGCTGTCCATGGGTTCCTGATCCTAATGTGTGCCTCATTATATGCCACCTCATGTGCTGTCCATGGGTTCCTGATCCTAATGCGTGCCTCATTATATGCCACCTCCTGTGCTGTCCATGGGTTCCTCATCCTAATGTGTGCCTCATTATATGCCACCTCCTGTGCTGTCCATGGGTTCCTCATCCTAATGTGTGCCTCATTATATGCCACCTCCTGTGCTGTCCATGGGTACCTGATCCTAAGGTGTGGCCTCATTATATGACACCTCATGTGCTGTCCACAGGTTCCTGTTACTAATGTGTGCCTCATTATATTCCACCTCCTGTGCTGTCCAAGGGTACCTCATCCTAATGTGTGCCTCATTATATGCCACCTCCTGTGCTGTCCATGGGTTCCTGATTCTAATGCGTGCCTCATTATATGCCACCTCCTGTGCTGTCCATGGGTTCCTCATCCTAATGTGTGCCTCATTATATGCCACCTCCTGTGCTGTCCATGGGTTCCTGATTCTAATGCGTGCCTCATTATATGCCACCTCCTGTGCTGTCCATGGGTTCCTCATCCTAATGTGTGCCTCATTATATGCCACCTCCTGTGCTGTCCATGGGTTCCTGATCCTAATGTGTGCCTCATTATATGCCACCTCCTGTGCTGTCCATGGGTTCCTGATCCTAATGTGTGCCTCATTATATGCCACCTCCTGTGCTGTCCATGGGTTCCTGATTCTAATGCGTGCCTCATTATATGCCACCTCCTGTGCTGTCCATGGGTTCCTCATCCTAATGTGTGCCTCATTATATGCCACCTCCTGTGCTGTCCATGGGTTCCTGATCCTAATGTGTGCCTCATTATATGCCACCTCCTGTGCTGTCCATGGGTTCCTGATCCTAATGTGTTCCTCATTATATGCCACCTCCTGTGCTGTCCCTGGGTACCTCATCCTAATGTGTGCCTCATTATATGCCACCTCCTGTGCTGTCCATGGGTTCCTGATCCTAATGTGTGCCTCATTATATGCCACCTCCTGTGCTGTCCATGGGTTCCTGATCCTAATGTGTGCCTCATTATATGCCACCTCATGTGCTGTCCATGGGTTCCTGATCCTAATGCGTGCCTCATTATATGCCATCTCCTGTGCTGTCCATGGGTTCCTCATCCTAATGTGTGCTTCATTATATGCCACCTCCTGTGCTGTCCATGGGTTCCTGATCCTAATGTGTGCCTCATTATATGCCACCTCCTGTGCTGTCCATGGGTTCCTGATCCTAATGTGTGCCTCATTATATGCCACCTCCTGTGCTGTCCATGGGTACCTGATCCTAAGGTGTGGCCTCATTATATGACACCTCATGTGCTGTCCACAGGTTCCTGTTACTAATGTGTGCCTCATTATATTCCACCTCCTGTGCTGTCCAAGGGTACCTCATCCTAATGTGTGCCTCATTATATGCCACCTCCTGTGCTGTCCATGGGTTCCTGATTCTAATGCGTGCCTCATTATATGCCACCTCCTGTGCTGTCCATGGGTTCCTCATCCTAATGTGTGCATCATTATATGCCACCTCCTGTGCTGTCCATGGGTTCCTGATTCTAATGCGTGCCTCATTATATGCCACCTCCTGTGCTGTCCATGGGTTCCTGATCCTAATGTGTGCCTCATTATATGCCACCTCCTGTGCTGTCCATGGGTTCCTGATCCTAATGTGTGCCTCATTATATGCCACCTCATGTGCTGTCCATGGGTTCCTGATCCTAATGCGTGCCTCATTATATGCCACCTCCTGTGCTGTCCATGGGTTCCTCATCCTAATGTGTGCCTCATTATATGCCACCTCCTGTGCTGTCCATGGGTTCCTCATCCTAATGTGTGCCTCATTATATGCCACCTCCTGTGCTGTCCATGGGTTCCTGATCCTAATGTGTGCCTCATTATATGCCACCTCCTGTGCTGTCCATGGGTACCTGATCCTAAGGTGTGGCCTCATTATATGACACCTCTTGTGCTGTCCACAGGTTCCTGTTACTAATGTGTGCCTCATTATATTCCACCTCCTGTGCTGTCCATGGGTTCCTGATTCTAATGCGTGCCTCATTATATGCCACCTCCTGTGCTGTCCATGGGTTCCTCATCCTAATGTGTGCCTCATTAAATGCCACCTCCTGTGCTGTCCATGGGTTCCTCATCCTAATGTGTGCCTCATTATATGCCACCTCATGGGCTGTCCATGGGTTCCTGATCCTAATGTGTGCCTCATTATATGCCACCTCCTGTGCTGTCCATGGGTACCTGATCCTAAGGTGTGGCCTCATTATATGACACCTCATGTGCTGTCCACAGGTTCCTGTTACTAATGTGTGCCTCATTATATTCCACCTCCTGTGCTGTCCATGGGTTCCTGATCCTAATGTGGGCATAATTATATGCCACCTCCTGTGCTGTTCATGGGTACCTCATCCTAATGTGTGCCTCATTGTATGCCTCCTCCTGTGCTGTCCGTGGGTTCCTGATACTAATGTGTGTCTCATTATATGCCACCTCCTGTGCTGTCCATGGGTTCCTCATCCTAATGTATGCCTCATTATATTCCACCTCCTGTGCTGTCCATGGGTTCCTGATCCTAATGTGGGCATAATTATATGCCACCTCCTGTGCTGTCCGTGGGTTTGTGATACTAATGTGTGTCTCATTATATGCCACCTCCTGTGCTGTCTGTGGATTCCTGATCCTAATGTATACCTCATTATGTGCCACCTCCTGTGCTGTCCATGGGTACCTCATCCTAATGTGTGCCTCATTACATGCCACCTCCTGTGCTGTCCATGGGTTCCTGTTACTAATGTGTGCCTCATTATATGCCACCTCCTGTGCTGTCCATGGGTTCCTCATCCTAATGTATGCCTCATTATATTCCACCTCCTGTGCTGTCCATGGGTTCCTGATCCTAATGTGTGCCTCATTATATGCCACCTCCTGTGCTGTCCATGGGTTCCTGATCCTAATGTGGGCATAATTATATGCCACCTCCTGTGCTGTTCATGGGTACCTCATCCTAATGTGTGCCTCATTATATGCCTCCTCCTGTGCTGTCCGTGGGTTCCTGATACTAATGTGTGTCTCATTATATGCCACCTCCTGTGCTGTCCATGGGTTCCTCATCCTAATGTATGCCTCATTATATTCCACCTCCTGTGCTGTCCATGGGTTCCTGATCCTAATGTGGGCATAATTATATGCCACCTCCTGTGCTGTCCGTGGGTTTGTGATACTAATGTGTGTCTCATTATATGCCACCTCCTGTGCTGTCTGTGGATTCCTGATCCTAATGTATACCTCATTATGTGCCACCTCCTGTGCTGTCCATGGGTACCTCATCCTACTGTGTGCCTCATTACATGCCACCTCCTGTGCTGTCCATGGGTTCCTGTTACTAATGTGTGCCTCATTATATGCCACCTCCTGTGCTGTCCATGGGTTCCTCATCCTAATGTATGCCTCATTATATTCCACCTCCTGTGCTGTCCATGGGTTCCTGATCCTAATGTGGGCATAATTATATGCCACCTCCTGTGCTGTCCTTGGGTTTGTGATACGAATGTGTGTCTCATTATATGCCACCTCCTGTGCTGTCTGTGGATTCCTGATCCTAATGTATACCTCATTATGTGCCACCTTCTGTGCTGTCCATGGGTACCTCACCCTAATGTGTGCCTCATTATATGCCACCTCCTGTGCTGTCCATGGTTCCTGATCCTAATGTGTTCCTCATTATATGCCACCTCCTGTGCTGTCCCTGGGTACCTCATCCTAATGTGTGCCTCATTATATGCCACCTCCTGTGCTGTCCATGGGTACCTCATCCTAATGTGTGCCTCATTATATGCCACCTCCTGTGCTGTCCATGGGTTCCTGATCCTAATGTGTTCCTCATTATATGCCACCTCCTGTGCTGTCCATGGGTTCCTGATGCTAATGCGTGCCTCATTATATGCCACCTCCTGTGCTGTCCAAGGTTCCTGATCCTAATGTGTTCCTAATTATATGCCACCTCCTTTGCTGTCCATGGGTACCTCATCCTAATGTGTGCCTCATTATATGCCACCTCCTGTGCTATCCATGGGTTCCTGATCCTAATGTATACCTCATTATGTGCCACCTCTTGTACTGTCCATGGGTTACTGATCCTAAGGTGTGGCCTCATTATATGCCTCCTCCTGTGCTGTCCGTGGGTTCCTGATACTAATGTGTGTCTCATTATATGCCACCTCCTGTGCTGTCTGTGGATTCCTGATCCTAATGTATACCTCATTATGTGCCACCTCCTGTGCTGTCCATGGGTACCTCATCCTAATGTGTGCCTCATTACATGCCACCTCCTGTGCTGTCCATGGGTTCCTGATCCTAATGTGTTCCTCATTATATGCCACCTCCTGTGCTGTCCATGGGTTCCTGATGCTAATGCGTGCCTCATTATATGCCACCTCCTGTGCTGTCCAAGGTTCCTGATCCTAATGTGTTCCTAATTATATGCCACCTCCTGTGCTGTCCATGGGTACCTCATCCTAATGTGTGCCTCATTATATGCCACCTCCTGTGCTGTCCATGGGTTCCTGATCCTAATGTATACCTCATTATGTGCCACCTCCTGTGCTGTCCATGGTTCCTGATCCTAATGTATACCTCATTATGTGCCACCTTCTGTGCTGTCCATGGGTACCTCATCCTAATGTGTGCCTCATTATATGACACCTCATGTGCTGTCCATGGGTACCACATCCAAATGCATGCCTCATTATATGACACCTCATGTGCTGTCCATGGGTACCTCATCCTAATGTGTGCCTCATTATAATGCACCTCTTGTACTTTCCATGGGTTCCTGATTCTAATGTGTGCCTCATTATATGTCACCTACTGTGCTGTCCAAGGGTACCTCATCCTAATGTGTGCCTCATTATATGCCACCTCCTGTGCTGTCCATGGGTTCCTGATTCTAATGCGTGCCTCATTATATGCCTCCTCCTGTGCTGTCCGTGGGTTCCTGATACTAATGTGTGTCTCATTATATGCCACCTCCTGTGCTGTCTGTGGATTCCTGATCCTAATGTATACCTCATTATGTGCCACCTCCTGTGCTGTCCATGGGTACCTCATCCTAATGTGTGCCTCATTATATGCCACCTCCTGTGCTGTCCATGGGTTCCTGTTACTAATGTGTGCCTCATTATATGCCACCTTCTGTGCTGTCCATGGGTTCCTGATCCTAATGTGTGCCTCATTATATGCCACCTCCTGTGCTGTCCATGGGTTCCTCATCCTAATGTGTGCCTCATTATATGCCACCTCCTGTGCTGTCCATGGTTCCTGTTCCTAATGTGTTCCTCATTATATGCCACCTCCTGTGCTGTCCCTGGGTACCTCATCCTAATGTGTGCCTCATTATATGCCACCTCCTGTGCTGTCCATGGGTACCTCATCCTAATGTGTGCCTCATTATATGCCACCTCCTGTGCTGTCCATGGGTTCCTGATCCTAATGTGTGCCTCATTATATGCCACCTCATGTGCTGTCCATGGGTTCCTGATCCTAATGCGTGCCTCATTATATGCCACCTCCTGTGCTGTCCATGGGTTCCTCATCCTAATGTGTGCCTCATTATATGCCACCTCCTGTGCTGTCCATGGGTTCCTCATCCTAATGTGTGCCTCATTATATGCCACCTCCTGTGCTGTCCATGGGTACCTGATCCTAAGGTGTGGCCTCATTATATGACACCTCATGTGCTGTCCACAGGTTCCTGTTACTAATGTGTGCCTCATTATATTCCACCTCCTGTGCTGTCCAAGGGTACCTCATCCTAATGTGTGCCTCATTATATGCCACCTCCTGTGCTGTCCATGGGTTCCTGATTCTAATGCGTGCCTCATTATATGCCACCTCCTGTGCTGTCCATGGGTTCCTCATCCTAATGTGTGCCTCATTATATGCCACCTCCTGTGCTGTCCATGGGTTCCTCATCCTAATGTGTGCCTCATTATATGCCACCTCCTGTGCTGTCCATGGGTTCCTGATCCTAATGTGTGCCTCATTATATGCCACCTCCTGTGCTGTCCATGGGTTCCTGTTACTAATGTGTGCCTCATTATATGCCACCTCCTGTGCTGTCCATGGGTACCTCATCCTAATGTGTGCCTCATTACATGCCACCTCCTGTGCTGTCCATGGGTTCCTGATCCTAATGTGTGCCTCATTATATGCCACCTCCTGTGCTGTCCATGGGTTCCTCATCCTAATGTGTGCCTCATTATATGCCACCTCCTGTGCTGTCCATGGGTTCCTGATCCTAATGTGTGCCTCATTATATGCCACCTCCTGTGCTGTCCATGGGCTCCTGATCCTAATGTGTTCCTCATTATATGCCACCTCCTGTGCTGTCTATGGGTACCTCATCCTAATGTGTGCCTCATTATATCCCACCTCCTGTGCTGTCCACAGGTTCCTGTTACTAATGTGTGCCTCATTATATGCCACCTCCTGTGCTGTCCGTGGGTTCCTGATCCTAATGTGTTCCTCATTATATGCCATCTCCTGTGCTGTCCATGGGTACCTCATCCTAATGTGTGCCTCATTATATGACACCTCATGTGCTGTCCATGGGTACCACATCCAAATGCATGCCTCATTATATGACACCTCATGTGCTGTCCATGGGTACCTCATCCTAATGTGTGCCTCATTATAATGCACCTCTTGTACTGTCCATGGGTTCCTGATTCTAATGTGTGCCTCATTATATGTCACCTACTGTGCTGTCCAAGGGTACCTCATCCTAATGTGTGCCTCATTATATGCCACCTCCTGTGCTGTCCATGGGTTCCTGATTCTAATGCGTGCCTCATTATATGCCACCTCCTGTGCTGTCCATGGGTTTCTCATCCTAATGTGTGCCTCATTATATGCCACCTCCTGTGCTGTCCATGGGTACCTCATCCTAATGTGTGCCTCATTACATGCCACCTCCTGTGCTGTCCATGGGTTCCTGATCCTAATGTGTGCCTCATTATATGCCACCTCCTGTGCTGTCCATGGGTTCCTCATCCTAATGTGTGCCTCATTATATGCCACCTCCTGTGCTGTCCATGGGTTCCTGATCCTAATGTGTGCCTCATTATATGCCACCTCCTGTGCTGTCCATGGGCTCCTGATCCTAATGTGTTCCTCATTATATGCCACCTCCTGTGCTGTCTATGGGTACCTCATCCTAATGTGTGCCTCATTATATCCCACCTCCTGTGCTGTCCACAGGTTCCTGTTACTAATGTGTGCCTCATTATATGCCACCTCCTGTGCTGTCCGTGGGTTCCTGATCCTAATGTGTTCCTCATTATATGCCATCTCCTGTGCTGTCCATGGGTACCTCATCCTAATGTGTGCCTCATTATATGACACCTCATGTGCTGTCCATGGGTACCACATCCAAATGCATGCCTCATTATATGACACCTCATGTGCTGTCCATGGGTACCTCATCCTAATGTGTGCCTCATTATAATGCACCTCTTGTACTGTCCATGGGTTCCTGATTCTAATGTGTGCCTCATTATATGTCACCTACTGTGCTGTCCAAGGGTACCTCATCCTAATGTGTGCCTCATTATATGCCACCTCCTGTGCTGTCCATGGGTTCCTGATTCTAATGCGTGCCTCATTATATGCCACCTCCTGTGCTGTCCATGGGTTTCTCATCCTAATGTGTGCCTCATTATATGACACCTCATCTGCTGTCCATGGGTTCCTGATCCTAATGTGTGCCTCATTATATGCCACCTTCTGTGCTGTCCATGGGTTCCTGATCCTAATGCGTGCCTCATTATAATGCACCTCTTGTACTGTCCATGGGTTCCTGATTCTAATGTGTGCCTCATTATATGTCACCTACTGTGCTGTCCAAGGGTACCTCATCCTAATGTGTGCCTCATTATATGCCACCTCCTGTGCTGTCCATGGGTTCCTGATTCTAATGCGTGCCTCATTATATGCCACCTCCTGTGCTGTCCATGGGTTCCTCATCCTAATGTGTGCCTCATTATATGCCACCTCCTGTGCTGTCCATGGGTTCCTGATCCTAATGTGTGCCTCATTATATGCCACCTCATGTGCTGTCCATGGGTTCCTGATCCTAATGCGTGCCTCATTATATGCCACCTCCTGTGCTGTCCATGGGTTCCTCATCCTAATGTGTGCCTCATTATATGCCACCTCCTGTGCTGTCCATGGGTTCCTCATCCTAATGTGTGCCTCATTATATGCCACCTCCTGTGCTGTCCATGGGTACCTGATCCTAAGGTGTGGCCTCATTATATGACACCTCATGTGCTGTCCACAGGTTCCTGTTACTAATGTGTGCCTCATTATATTCCACCTCCTGTGCTGTCCAAGGGTACCTCATCCTAATGTGTGCCTCATTATATGCCACCTCCTGTGCTGTCCATGGGTTCCTGATTCTAATGCGTGCCTCATTATATGCCACCTCCTGTGCTGTCCATGGGTTCCTCATCCTAATGTGTGCCTCATTATATGCCACCTCCTGTGCTGTCCATGGGTTCCTGATTCTAATGCGTGCCTCATTATATGCCACCTCCTGTGCTGTCCATGGGTTCCTCATCCTAATGTGTGCCTCATTATATGCCACCTCCTGTGCTGTCCATGGGTTCCTGATCCTAATGTGTGCCTCATTATATGCCACCTCCTGTGCTGTCCATGGGTTCCTCATCCTAATGTGTGCCTCATTATATGCCACCTCCTGTGCTGTCCATGGGTTCCTGATCCTAATGTGTGCCTCATTATATGCCACCTCATGTGCTGTCCATGGGTTCCTGATCCTAATGTGTGCCTCATTATATGCCACCTCCTGTGCTGTCCATGGGTTCCTCATCCTAATGTGTGCCTCATTATATGCCACCTCATGTGCTGTCCATGGGTTCCTGATCCTAATGCGTGCCTCATTATATGCCACCTCCTGTGCTGTCCATGGGTTCCTCATCCTAATGTGTGCCTCATTATATGCCACCTCCTGTGCTGTCCATGGGTTCCTGATCCTAATGTGTGCCTCATTATATGCCACCTCCTGTGCTGTCCATGGGTACCTGATCCTAAGGTGTGGCCTCATTATATGACACCTCATGTGCTGTCCACAGGTTCCTGTTACTAATGTGTGCCTCATTATATTCCACCTCCTGTGCTGTCCAAGAGTACCTCATCCTAATGTGTGCCTCATTATATGCCACCTCCTGTGCTGTCCATGGGTTCCTGATTCTAATGCGTGCCTCATTATATGCCACCTCCTGTGCTGTCCATGGGTTCCTCATCCTAATGTGTGCCTCATTATATGCCACCTCCTGTGCTGTCCATGGGTTCCTGATTCTAATGCGTGCCTCATTATATGCCACCTCCTGTGCTGTCCATGGGTTCCTCATCCTAATGTGTGCCTCATTATATGCCACCTCCTGTGCTGTCCATGGGTTCCTGATCCTAATGTGTGCCTCATTATATGCCACCTCATGTGCTGTCCATGGGTTCCTGATCCTAATGCGTGCCTCATTATATGCCACCTCCTGTGCTGTCCATGGGTTCCTCATCCTAATGTGTGCCTCATTATATGCCACCTCCTGTGCTGTCCATGGGTTCCTCATCCTAATGTGTGCCTCATTATATGCCACCTCCTGTGCTGTCCATGGGTTCCTGATCCTAATGTGTGCCTCATTATATGCCACCTCCTGTGCTGTCCATGGGTACCTGATCCTAAGGTGTGGCCTCATTATATGACACCTCATGTGCTGTCCACAGGTTCCTGTTACTAATGTGTGCCTCATTATATTCCACCTCCTGTGCTGTCCAAGGGTACCTCATCCTAATGTGTGCCTCATTATATGCCACCTCCTGTGCTGTCCATGGGTTCCTGATTCTAATGCGTGCCTCATTATATGACACCTCCTGTGCTGTCCATGGGTTCCTCATCCTAATGTGTGCCTCATTATATGCCACCTCCTGTGCTGTCCATGGGTTCCTCATCCTAATGTGTGCCTCATTATATGCCACCTCCTGTGCTGTCCATGGGTTCCTGATCCTAATGTGTGCCTCATTATATGCCACCTCCTGTGCTGTCCATGGGTACCTGATCCTAAGGTGTGGCCGCATTATATGACACCTCATGTGCTGTCCACAGGTTCCTGTTACTAATGTGTGCCTCATTATATTCCACCTCCTGTGCTGTCCATGGGTTCCTGATCCTAATGTGGGCATAATTATATGCCACCTCCTGTGCTGTTCATGGGTACCTCATCCTAATGTGTGCCTCATTATATGCCTCCTCCTGTGCTGTCCGTGGGTTCCTGATACTAATGTGTATCTCATTATATGCCACCTCCTGTGCTGTCCATGGGTTCCTCATCCTAATGTATGCCTCATTATATTCCACCTCCTGTGCTGTCCATGGGTTCCTGATCCTAATGTGGGCATAATTATATGCCACCTCCTGTGCTGTCCGTGGGTTTGTGATACTAATGTGTGTCTCATTATATGCCACCTCCTGTGCTGTCTGTGGATTCCTGATCCTAATGTATACCTCATTATGTGCCACCTCCTGTGCTGTCCATGGGTACCTCATCCTAATGTGTGCCTCATTACATGCCACCTCCTGTGCTGTCCATGGGTTCCTGTTACTAATGTGTGCCTCATTATATGCCACCTCCTGTGCTGTCCATGGGTTCCTCATCCTAATGTATGCCTCATTATATTCCACCTCCTGTGCTGTCCATGGGTTCCTGATCCTAATGTGGGCATAATTATATGCCACCTCCTGTGCTGTCCGTGGGTTTGTGATACGAATGTGTGTCTCATTATATGCCACCTCCTGTGCTGTCTGTGGATTCCTGATCCTAATGTATACCTCATTATGTGCCACCTTCTGTGCTGTCCATGGGTACCTCACCCTAATGTGTGCCTCATTATATGCCACCTCCTGTGCTGTCCATGGTTCCTGATCCTAATGTGTTCCTCATTATATGCCACCTCCTGTGCTGTCCATGGGTACCTGATCCTAAGGTGTGGCCTCATTATATGACACCTCATGTGCTGTCCACAGGTTCCTGTTACTAATGTGTGCCTCATTATATTCCACCTCCTGTGCTGTCCAAGGGTACCTCATCCTAATGTGTGCCTCATTATATGCCACCTCCTGTGCTGTCCATGGGTTCCTGATTCTAATGCGTGCCTCATTATATGCCACCTCCTGTGCTGTCCATGGGTTCCTCATCCTAATGTGTGCCTCATTATATGCCACCTCCTGTGCTGTCCATGGGTTCCTGATTCTAATGCGTGCCTCATTATATGCCACCTCCTGTGCTGTCCATGGGTTCCTCATCCTAATGTGTGCCTCATTATATGCCACCTCCTGTGCTGTCCATGGGTTCCTGATCCTAATGTGTGCCTCATTATATGCCACCTCATGTGCTGTCCATGGGTTCCTGATCCTAATGCGTGCCTCATTATATGCCACCTCCTGTGCTGTCCATGGGTTCCTCATCCTAATGTGTGCCTCATTATATGCCACCTCCTGTGCTGTCCATGGGTTCCTCATCCTAATGTGTGCCTCATTATATGCCACCTCCTGTGCTGTCCATGGGTTCCTGATCCTAATGTGTGCCTCATTATATGCCACCTCCTGTGCTGTCCATGGGTACCTGATCCTAAGGTGTGGCCTCATTATATGACACCTCATGTGCTGTCCACAGGTTCCTGTTACTAATGTGTGCCTCATTATATTCCACCTCCTGTGCTGTCCAAGGGTACCTCATCCTAATGTGTGCCTCATTATATGCCACCTCCTGTGCTGTCCATGGGTTCCTGATGCTAATGCGTGCCTCATTATATGCCACCTCCTGTGCTGTCCATGGGTTCCTCATCCTAATGTGTGCCTCATTATATGCCACCTCCTGTGCTGTCCATGGGTTCCTCATCCTAATGTGTGCCTCATTATATGCCACCTCCTGTGCTGTCCATGGGTTCCTGATCCTAATGTGTGCCTCATTATATGCCACCTCCTGTGCTGTCCATGGGTACCTGATCCTAAGGTGTGGCCGCATTATATGACACCTCATGTGCTGTCCACAGGTTCCTGTTACTAATGTGTGCCTCATTATATTCCACCTCCTGTGCTGTCCATGGGTTCCTGATCCTAATGTGGGCATAATTATATGCCACCTCCTGTGCTGTTCATGGGTACCTCATCCTAATGTGTGCCTCATTATATGCCTCCTCCTGTGCTGTCCGTGGGTTCCTGATACTAATGTGTATCTCATTATATGCCACCTCCTGTGCTGTCCATGGGTTCCTCATCCTAATGTATGCCTCATTATATTCCACCTCCTGTGCTGTCCATGGGTTCCTGATCCTAATGTGGGCATAATTATATGCCACCTCCTGTGCTGTCCGTGGGTTTGTGATACTAATGTGTGTCTCATTATATGCCACCTCCTGTGCTGTCTGTGGATTCCTGATCCTAATGTATACCTCATTATGTGCCACCTCCTGTGCTGTCCATGGGTACCTCATCCTAATGTGTGCCTCATTACATGCCACCTCCTGTGCTGTCCATGGGTTCCTGTTACTAATGTGTGCCTCATTATATGCCACCTCCTGTGCTGTCCATGGGTTCCTCATCCTAATGTATGCCTCATTATATTCCACCTCCTGTGCTGTCCATGGGTTCCTGATCCTAATGTGGGCATAATTATATGCCACCTCCTGTGCTGTCCGTGGGTTTGTGATACGAATGTGTGTCTCATTATATGCCACCTCCTGTGCTGTCTGTGGATTCCTGATCCTAATGTATACCTCATTATGTGCCACCTTCTGTGCTGTCCATGGGTACCTCACCCTAATGTGTGCCTCATTATATGCCACCTCCTGTGCTGTCCATGGTTCCTGATCCTAATGTGTTCCTCATTATATGCCACCTCCTGTGCTGTCCCTGGGTACCTCATCCTAATGTGTGCCTCATTATATGCCACCTCCTGTGCTGTCCATGGGTACCTCATCCTAATGTGTGCTTCATGATATGCCACCTCCTGTGCTGTCCATGGGTTCCTGATCCTAATGTGTTCCTCATTATATGCCACCTCCTGTGTTGTCCATGGGTTCCTGATGCTAATGCGTGCCTCATTATATGCCACCTCCTGTGCTGTCCAAGGTTCCTGATCCTAATGTGTTCCTAATTATATGCCACCTCCTGTGCTGTCCATGGGTACCTCATCCTAATGTGTGCCTCATTATATGCCACCTCCTGTGCTGTCCATGGGTTCCTGATCCTAATGTATACCTCATTATGTGCCACCTCTTGTACTGTCCATGGGTTCCTGATCCTAAGGTGTGGCCTCATTATATGCCTCCTCCTGTGCTGTCCGTGGGTTCCTGATACTAATGTGTGTCTCATTATATGCCACCTCCTGTGCTGTCCCTGGGTACCTCATCCTAATGTGTGCCTCATTATATGCCACCTCCTGTGCTGTCCATGGGTTCCTCATCCTAATGTGTGCCTCATTATATGCCACCTCCTGTGCTGTCCATGGGTTCCTCATCCTAATGTGTGCCTCATTATATGCCACCTCATGTGCTGTCCATGGGTTCCTGATCCTAATGTGTGCCTCATTATATGCCACCTCCTGTGCTGTCCATGGGTTCCTGTTACTAATGTGTGCCTCATTATATGCCACCTCCTGTGCTGTCCATGGGTACCTCATCCTAATGTGTGCCTCATTACATGCCACCTCCTGTGCTGTCCATGGGTTCCTGATCCTAATGTGTGCCTCATTATATGCCACCTCCTGTGCTGTCCATGGGTTCCTCATCCTAATGTGTGCCTCATTATATGCCACCTCCTGTGCTGTCCATGGGTTCCTGATCCTAATGTGTGCCTCATTATATGCCACCTCCTGTGCTGTCCATGGGTTCCTCATCCTAATGTGTGCCTCATTATATCCCACCTCCTGTGCTGTCCACAGGTTCCTGTTACTAATGTGTGCCTCATTATATGCCACCTCCTGTGCTGTCCGTGGGTTCCTGATCCTAATGTGTTCCTCATTATATGCCATCTCCTGTGCTGTCCATGGGTACCTCATCCTAATGTGTGCCTCATTATATGACACCTCATGTGCTGTCCATTGGTACCACATCCAAATGCATGCCTCATTATATGACACCTCATGTGCTGTCCATGGGTACCTCATCCTAATGTGTGCCTCATTATAATGCACCTCTTGTACTGTCCATGGGTTCCTGATTCTAATGTGTGCCTCATTATATGTCACCTACTGTGCTGTCCAAGGGTACCTCATCCTAATGTGTGCCTCATTATATGCCACCTCCTGTGCTGTCCATGGGTTCCTGATTCTAATGCGTGCCTCATTATATGCCACCTCCTGTGCTGTCCATGGGTTTCTCATCCTAATGTGTGCCTCATTATATGACACCTCATCTGCTGTCCATGGGTTCCTGATCCTAATGTGTGCCTCATTATATGCCACCTTCTGTGCTGTCCATGGGTTCCTGATCCTAATGCGTGCCTCATTATAATGCACCTCTTGTACTGTCCATGGGTTCCTGATTCTAATGTGTGCCTCATTATATGTCACCTACTGTGCTGTCCAAGGGTACCTCATCCTAATGTGTGCCTCATTATATGCCACCTCCTGTGCTGTCCATGGGTTCCTGATTCTAATGCGTGCCTCATTATATGCCACCTCCTGTGCTGTCCATGGGTTCCTCATCCTAATGTGTGCCTCATTATATGCCACCTCCTGTGCTGTCCATGGGTTCCTGATCCTAATGTGTGCCTCATTATATGCCACCTCATGTGCTGTCCATGGGTTCCTGATCCTAATGCGTGCCTCATTATATGCCACCTCCTGTGCTGTCCATGGGTTCCTCATCCTAATGTGTGCCTCATTATATGCCACCTCCTGTGCTGTCCATGGGTTCCTCATCCTAATGTGTGCCTCATTATATGCCACCTCCTGTGCTGTCCATGGGTACCTGATCCTAAGGTGTGGCCTCATTATATGACACCTCATGTGCTGTCCACAGGTTCCTGTTACTAATGTGTGCCTCATTATATTCCACCTCCTGTGCTGTCCAAGGGTACCTCATCCTAATGTGTGCCTCATTATATGCCACCTCCTGTGCTGTCCATGGGTTCCTGATTCTAATGCGTGCCTCATTATATGCCACCTCCTGTGCTGTCCATGGGTTCCTCATCCTAATGTGTGCCTCATTATATGCCACCTCCTGTGCTGTCCATGGGTTCCTGATTCTAATGCGTGCCTCATTATATGCCACCTCCTGTGCTGTCCATGGGTTCCTCATCCTAATATGTGCCTCATTATATGCCACCTCCTGTGCTGTCCATGGGTTCCTGATCCTAATGTGTGCCTCATTATATGCCACCTCCTGTGCTGTCCATGGGTTCCTCATCCTAATGTGTGCCTCATTATATGCCACCTCCTGTGCTGTCCATGGGTTCCTGATCCTAATGTGTGCCTCATTATATGCCACCTCATGTGCTGTCCATGGGTTCCTGATCCTAATGCGTGCCTCATTATATGCCACCTCCTGTGCTGTCCATGGGTTCCTCATCCTAATGTGTGCCTCATTATATGCCACCTCATGTGCTGTCCATGGGTTCCTGATCCTAATGCGTGCCTCATTATATGCCACCTCCTGTGCTGTCCATGGGTTCCTCATCCTAATGTGTGCCTCATTATATGCCACCTCCTGTGCTGTCCATGGGTTCCTGATCCTAATGTGTGCCTCATTATATGCCACCTCCTGTGCTGTCCATGGGTACCTGATCCTAAGGTGTGGCCGCATTATATGACACCTCATGTGCTGTCCACAGGTTCCTGTTACTAATGTGTGCCTCATTATATTCCACCTCCTGTGCTGTCCAAGGGTACCTCATCCTAATGTGTGCCTCATTATATGCCACCTCCTGTGCTGTCCATGGGTTCCTGATTCTAATGCGTGCCTCATTATATGCCACCTCCTGTGCTGTCCATGGGTTCCTCATCCTAATGTGTGCCTCATTATATGCCACCTCCTGTGCTGTCCATGGGTTCCTGATTCTAATGCGTGCCTCATTATATGCCACCTCCTGTGCTGTCCATGGGTTCCTCATCCTAATGTGTGCCTCATTATATGCCACCTCCTGTGCTGTCCATGGGTTCCTGATCCTAATGTGTGCCTCATTATATGCCACCTCATGTGCTGTCCATGGGTTCCTGATCCTAATGCGTGCCTCATTATATGCCACCTCCTGTGCTGTCCATGGGTTCCTCATCCTAATGCGTGCCTCATTATATGCCACCTCCTGTGCTGTCCATGGGTTCCTCATCCTAATGTGTGCCTCATTATATGCCACCTCCTGTGCTGTCCATGGGTTCCTGATCCTAATGTGTGCCTCATTATATGCCACCTCCTGTGCTGTCCATGGGTACCTGATCCTAAGGTGTGGCCTCATTATATGACACCTCATGTGCTGTCCACAGGTTCCTGTTACTAATGTGTGCCTCATTATATTCCACCTCCTGTGCTGTCCAAGGGTACCTCATCCTAATGTGTGCCTCATTATATGCCACCTCCTGTGCTGTCCATGGGTTCCTGATTCTAATGCGTGCCTCATTATATGCCACCTCCTGTGCTGTCCATGGGTTCCTCATCCTAATGTGTGCCTCATTATATGCCACCTCCTGTGCTGTCCATGGGTTCCTCATCCTAATGTGTGCCTCATTATATGCCACCTCCTGTGCTGTCCATGGGTTCCTGATCCTAATGTGTGCCTCATTATATGCCACCTCCTGTGCTGTCCATGGGTACCTGATCCTAAGGTGTGGCCGCATTATATGACACCTCATGTGCTGTCCACAGGTTCCTGTTACTAATGTGTGCCTCATTATATTCCACCTCCTGTGCTGTCCATGGGTTCCTGATCCTAATGTGGGCATAATTATATGCCACCTCCTGTGCTGTTCATGGGTACCTCATCCTAATGTGTGCCTCATTATATGCCTCCTCCTGTGCTGTCCGTGGGTTCCTGATACTAATGTGTATCTCATTATATGCCACCTCCTGTGCTGTCCATGGGTTCCTCATCCTAATGTATGCCTCATTATATTCCACCTCCTGTGCTGTCCATGGGTTCCTGATCCTAATGTGGGCATAATTATATGCCACCTCCTGTGCTGTCCGTGGGTTTGTGATACTAATGTGTGTCTCATTATATGCCACCTCCTGTGCTGTCTGTGGATTCCTGATCCTAATGTATACCTCATTATGTGCCACCTCCTGTGCTGTCCATGGGTACCTCATCCTAATGTGTGCCTCATTACATGCCACCTCCTGTGCTGTCCATGGGTTCCTGTTACTAATGTGTGCCTCATTATATGCCACCTCCTGTGCTGTCCATGGGTTCCTCATCCTAATGTATGCCTCATTATATTCCACCTCCTGTGCTGTCCATGGGTTCCTGATCCTAATGTGGGCATAATTATATGCCACCTCCTGTGCTGTCCGTGGGTTTGTGATACGAATGTGTGTCTCATTATATGCCACCTCCTGTGCTGTCTGTGGATTCCTGATCCTAATGTATACCTCATTATGTGCCACCTTCTGTGCTGTCCATGGGTACCTCACCCTAATGTGTGCCTCATTATATGCCACCTCCTGTGCTGTCCATGGTTCCTGATCCTAATGTGTTCCTCATTATATGCCACCTCCTGTGCTGTCCATGGGTACCTGATCCTAAGGTATGGCCTCATTATATGACACCTCATGTGCTGTCCACAGGTTCCTGTTACTAATGTGTGCCTCATTATATTCCACCTCCTGTGCTGTCCAAGGGTACCTCATCCTAATGTGTGCCTCATTATATGCCACCTCCTGTGCTGTCCATGGGTTCCTGATTCTAATGCGTGCCTCATTATATGCCACCTCCTGTGCTGTCCATGGGTTCCTCATCCTAATGTGTGCCTCATTATATGCCACCTCCTGTGCTGTCCATGGGTTCCTGATCCTAATGTGTGCCTCATTATATGCCACCTCATGTGCTGTCCATGGGTTCCTGATCCTAATGCGTGCCTCATTATATGCCACCTCCTGTGCTGTCCATGGGTTCCTCATCCTAATGTGTGCCTCATTATATGCCACCTCCTGTGCTGTCCATGGGTTCCTCATCCTAATGTGTGCCTCATTATATGCCACCTCCTGTGCTGTCCATGGGTTCCTGATCCTAATGTGTGCCTCATTATATGCCACCTCTTGTGCTGTCCATGGGTACCTGATCCTAAGGTGTGGCCGCATTATATGACACCTCATGTGCTGTCCACAGGTTCCTGTTACTAATGTGTGCCTCATTATATTCCACCTCCTGTGCTGTCCATGGGTTCCTGATCCTAATGTGGGCATAATTATATGGCACCTCCTGTGCTGTTCATGGGTACCTCATCCTAATGTGTGCCTCATTATATGCCTCCTCCTGTGCTGTCCGTGGGTTCCTGATACTAATGTGTATCTCATTATATGCCACCTCCTGTGCTGTCCATGGGTTCCTCATCCTAATGTATGCCTCATTATATTCCACCTCCTGTGCTGTCCATGGGTTCCTGATCCTAATGTGGGCATAATTATATGCCACCTCCTGTGCTGTCCGTGGGTTTGTGATACTAATGTGTGTCTCATTATATGCCACCTCCTGTGCTGTCTGTGGATTCCTGATCCTAATGTATACCTCATTATGTGCCACCTCCTGTGCTGTCCATGGGTACCTCATCCTAATGTGTGCCTCATTACATGCCACCTCCTGTGCTGTCCATGGGTTCCTGTTACTAATGTGTGCCTCATTATATGCCACCTCCTGTGCTGTCCATGGGTTCCTCATCCTAATGTATGCCTCATTATATTCCACCTCCTGTGCTGTCCATGGGTTCCTGATCCTAATGTGGGCATAATTATATGCCACCTCCTGTGCTGTCCGTGGGTTTGTGATACGAATGTGTGTCTCATTATATGCCACCTCCTGTGCTGTCTGTGGATTCCTGATCCTAATGTATACCTCATTATGTGCCACCTTCTGTGCTGTCCATGGGTACCTCACCCTAATGTGTGCCTCATTATATGCCACCTCCTGTGCTGTCCATGGTTCCTGATCCTAATGTGTTCCTCATTATATGCCACCTCCTGTGCTGTCCCTGGGTACCTCATCCTAATGTGTGCCTCATTATATGCCACCTCCTGTGCTGTCCATGGGTACCTCATCCTAATGTGTGCCTCATGATATGCCACCTCCTGTGCTGTCCATGGGTTCCTGATCCTAATGTGTTCCTCATTATATGCCACCTCCTGTGTTGTCCATGGGTTCCTGATGCTAATGCGTGCCTCATTATATGCCACCTCCTGTGCTGTCCAAGGTTCCTGATCCTAATGTGTTCCTAATTATATGCCACCTCCTGTGCTGTCCATGGGTACCTCATCCTAATGTGTGCCTCATTATATGCCACCTCCTGTGCTGTCCATGGGTTCCTGATCCTAATGTATACCTCATTATGTGCCACCTCTTGTACTGTCCATGCGTTCCTGATCCTAAGGTGTGGCCTCATTATATGCCTCCTCCTGTGCTGTCCGTGGGTTCCTGATACTAATGTGTGTCTCATTATATGCCACCTCCTGTGCTGTCTGTGGATTCCTGATCCTAATGTATACCTCATTATGTGCCACCTCCTGTGCTGTCCATGGGTACCTCATCCTAATGTGTGCCTCATTACATGCCACCTCCTGTTCTGTCCATGGGTTCCTGATCCTAATGTGTTCCTCATTATATGCCACCTCCTGTGCTGTCCATGGGTTCCTGATGCTAATGCGTGCCTCATTATATGCCACCTCCTGTGCTGTCCAAGGTTCCTGATCCTAATGTGTTCCTAATTATATGCCACCTCCTGTGCTGTCCATGGGTACCTCATCCTAATGTGTGCCTCATTATATGCCACCTCCTGTGCTGTCCATGGGTTCCTGATCCTAATGTATACCTCATTATGTGCCACCTCCTGTGCTGTCCATGGTTCCTGATCCTAATGTATACCTCATTATGTGCCACCTTCTGTGCTGTCCATGGGTACCTCATCCTAATGTGTGCCTCATTATATGCCTCCTCCTGTGCTGTCCGTGGGTTCCTGATACTAATGTGTGTCTCATTATATGCCACCTCGTGTGCTGTCTGTGGATTCCTGATCCTAATGTATACCTCATTATGTGCCACCTCCTGTGCTGTCCATGGGTACCTCATCCTAATGTGTGCCTCATTACATGCCACCTCCTGTGCTGTCCATGGGTTCCTGTTACTAATGTGTGCCTCATTATATGCCACCTCCTGTGCTGTCCATGGGTTCCTCATCCTAATGTATGCCTCATTATATTCCACCTCCTGTGCTGTCCATGGGTTCCTGATCCTAATGTGGGCATAATTATATGCCACCTCCTGTGCTGTCCGTGGGTTTGTGATACTAATGTGTGTCTCATTATATGCCACCTCCTGTGCTGTCTGTGGATTCCTGATCCTAATGTATACCTCATTATGTGCCACCTTCTGTGCTGTCCATGGGTACCTCACCCTAATGTGTGCCTCATTATATGCCACCTCCTGTGCTGTCCATGGTTCCTGATCCTAATGTGTTCCTCATTATATGCCACCTCCTGTGCTGTCCCTGGGTACCTCATCCTAATGTGTGCCTCATTATATGCCAGCTCCTGTGCTGTCCATGGGTTCCTGATGCTAATGCGTGCCTCATTATATGCCACCTCCTGTGCTGTCCAAGGTTCCTGATCCTAATGTGTTCCTAATTATATGCCACCTCCTGTGCTGTCCATGGGTACCTCATCCTAATGTGTGCCTCATTATATGCCACCTCCTGTGCTGTCCATGGGTTCCTGATCCTAATGTATACCTCATTATGTGCCACCTCCTGTGCTGTCCATGGTTCCTGATCCTAATGTGTGTCTTATTATATGCCACCTCTTGTACTGTCAATGGGTTCCTGATCCTAAGGTGTGGCCTCATTATATGACACCTCATGTGCTGTCCACAGGTTCCTGTTACTAATGTGTGCCTCATTATATTCCACCTCCTGTGCTGTCCATGGGTTCCTGATCCTAATGTGGGCATAATTATATTCCACCTCCTGTGCTGTCCATGGGTACCGCATCCTGATGTGTGCCTCATTATATGCCTCCTCCTGTGCTGTCCGTGGGTTCCTGATACTAATGTGTGTCTCATTATATGCCACCTCCTGTGCTGTCTGTGGATTCCTGATCCTAATGTATACCTCATTATGTGCCACCTCCTGTGCTGTCCATGGGTACCTCATCCTAATGTGTGCCTCATTACATGCCACCTCCTGTGCTGTCCATGGGTTCCTGTTACTAATGTGTGCCTCATTACATGCCACCTCCTGTGCTGTCCATGGGTTCCTGTTACTAATGTGTGCCTCATTATATGCCAACTCCTGTGCTGTCCATGGGTTCCTCATCCTAATGTATGCCTCATTATATTCCACCTCCTGTGCTGTCCATGGGTTCCTGATCCTAATGTGGGCATAATTATATGCCACCTCCTGTGCTGTCCGTGGGTTCGTGATACTAATGTGTGTCACATTATATGCCACCTCCTGTGCTGTCTGTGGATTCCTGATCCTAATGTATACCTCATTATGTGCCACCCTCTGTGCTGTCCATGGGTACCTCACTCTAATGTGTGCCTCATTATATGCCACCTCCTGTGCTGTCCATGGTTCCTGATCCTAATGTGTTCCTCATTATATGCCACCTCCTGTGCTGTCCCTGGGTACCTCATCCTAATGTGTGCCTCATTATATGCCACCTCCTGTGCTGTCCATGGGTACCTCATCCTAATGTGTGCCTCATTATATGCCACCTCCTGTGCTGTCCATGGGTTCCTGATCCTAATGTGTTCCTCATTATATGCCTCCTCCTGTGCTGTCCATGGGTTCCTGATGCTAATGCGTGCCTCATTATATGCCACCTCCTGTGCTGTCCATGGGTTCCTGATCCTAATGTGTTCCTAATTATATGCCACCTCCTGTGCTGTCCATGGGTACCTCATCCTAATGTATGCCTCATTATATGCCACCTCCTGTGCTGTCCATGGGTTCCTGATCCTAATGTATACCTCATTATGTGCCACCTCCTGTGCTGTCCATGGGTTCCTGTTACTAATGTGTGCCTCATTATATGCCATCTCCTGTGCTGTCCATGGGTACCTCATCCTAATGTGTTCCTCATTATATGCCACCTCCTGTGCTGTCCAGGGGTTCCTGTTACTAATGTGTGCCTCATTATATGCCACCTCCTGTGCTGTCCATGGGTACCTCATCATAATGTGCCTCATTATATGCCACCTCCTGTGCTGTCCATGGGTTCCAGATCCTAATGTGCCTCATTATATGCTACCTCCTGTGCTGTCCATGGGTTCCTGTTACTAATGTGTGCCTCATTATATGCCACCTCCTGTGCTGTCCATGGGTACCTCATCCTAATGTGCCTCATTATATGCCACCTCCTGTGCTGTCCATGGGTTCCAGATCCTAATGTGCCTCATTATATGCCACCTCCTGTGCTGTCCATGGGTTCCTGTTACCAATGTGTGCCTCATTATATGCCTCCTCCTGTGCTGTCCGTGGGTTCCTGATACTAATGTGTGTCTTATTATATGCCACCTCCTGTGCTGTCCATGGGTTCCTCATCCTAATGTGGGCATAATTATATGCCTCCTCCTGTGCTGTCCGTGGGTTCCTGATACTAATGTGTGTCTCATTATATGCCACCTCCTGTGCTGTCTGTGGATTCCTGATCCTAATGTATACCTCATTATGTGCCACCTCCTGTGCTGTCCATGGGTACCTCATCCTAATGTGTGCCTCATTATATGCCACCTCCTGTGCTGTCCATGGGTTCCTGTTACTAATGTGTGCCTCATTATATGCCACCTTCTGTGCTGTCCATGGGTTCCTGATCCTAATGTGTGCCTCATTATATGCCACCTCCTGTGCTGTCCATGGGTTCCTCATCCTAATGTGTGCCTCATTATATGCCACCTCCTGTGCTGTCCATGGTTCCTGATCCTAATGTGTTCCTCATTATATGCCACCTCCTGTGCTGTCCCTGGGTACCTCATCCTAATGTGTGCCTCATTATATGCCACCTCCTGTGCTGTCCATGGGTACCTCATCCTAATGTGTGCCTCATTATATGCCACCTCCTGTGCTGTCCATGGGTTCCTGATCCTAATGTGTGCCTCATTATATGCCACCTCATGTGCTGTCCATGGGTTCCTGATCCTAATGCGTGCCTCATTATATGCCACCTCCTGTGCTGTCCATGGGTTCCTCATCCTAATGTGTGCCTCATTATATGCCACCTCCTGTGCTGTCCATGGGTTCCTCATCCTAATGTGTGCCTCATTATATGCCACCTCCTGTGCTGTCCATGGGTACCTGATCCTAAGGTGTGGCCTCATTATATGACACCTCATGTGCTGTCCACAGGTTCCTGTTACTAATGTGTGCCTCATTATATTCCACCTCCTGTGCTGTCCAAGGGTACCTCATCCTAATGTGTGCCTCATTATATGCCACCTCCTGTGCTGTCCATGGGTTCCTGATTCTAATGCGTGCCTCATTATATGCCACCTCCTGTGCTGTCCATGGGTTCCTCATCCTAATGTGTGCCTCATTATATGCCACCTCCTGTGCTGTCCATGGGTTCCTCATCCTAATGTGTGCCTCATTATATGCCACCTCCTGTGCTGTCCATGGGTTCCTGATCCCAATGTGTGCCTCATTATATGCCAACTCCTGTGCTGTCCATGGGCTCCTGATCCTAATGTGTTCCTCATTATATGCCACCTCCTGTGCTGTCCATGGGTACCTCATCCTAATGTGTGCCTCATTATATCCCACCTCCTGTGCTGTTCACAGGTTCCTGTTACTAATGTGTGCCTCATTATATGCCACCTCCTGTGCTGTCCGTGGGTTCCTGATCCTAATGTGTTCCTCATTATATGCCATCTCCTGTGCTGTCCATGGGTACCTCATCCTAATGTGTGCCTCATTATATGACACCTCATGTGCTGTCCATGGGTACCACATCCAAATGCATGCCTCATTATATGACACCTCATGTGCTGTCCATGGGTACCTCATCCTAATGTGTGCCTCATTATAATGTACCTCTTGTACTGTCCATGGGTTCCTGATTCTAATGTGTGCCTCATTATATGTCACCTACTGTGCTGTCCAAGGGTACCTCATCCTAATGTGTGCCTCATTATATGCCACCTCCTGTGCTGTCCATGGGTTCCTGATTCTAATGCGTGCCTCATTATATGCCACCTCCTGTGCTGTCCATGGGTTTCTCATCCTAATGTGTGCCTCATTATATGACACCTCATCTGCTGTCCATGGGTTCCTGATCCTAATGTGTGCCTCATTATATGCCACCTTCTGTACTGTCCATGGGTTCCTGATCCTAATGCGTGCCTCATTATAATGCACCTCTTGTACTGTCCATGGGTTCCTGATTCTAATGCGTGCCTCATTATATGTCACCTACTGTGCTGTCCAAGGGTACCTCATCCTAATGTGTGCCTCATTATATGCCACCTCCTGTGCTGTCCATGGGTTCCTGATTCTAATGCGTGCCTCATTATATGCCACCTCCTGTGCTGTCCATGGGTTCCTCATCCTAATGTGTGCCTCATTATATGCCACCTCCTGTGCTGTCCATGGGTTCCTGATCCTAATGTGTGCCTCATTATATGCCACCTCATGTGCTGTCCATGGGTTCCTGATCCTAATGCGTGCCTCATTATATGCCACCTCCTGTGCTGTCCATGGGTTCCTCATCCTAATGTGTGCCTCATTATATGCCACCTCCTGTGCTGTCCATGGGTTCCTCATCCTAATGTGTGCCTCATTATATGCCACCTCCTGTGCTGTCCATGGGTACCTGATCCTAAGGTGTGGCCTCATTATATGACACCTCATGTGCTGTCCACAGGTTCCTGTTACTAATGTGTGCCTCATTATATTCCACCTCCTGTGCTGTCCAAGGGTACCTCATCCTAATGTGTGCCTCATTATATGCCACCTCCTGTGCTGTCCATGGGTTCCTGATTCTAATGCGTGCCTCATTATATGCCACCTCCTGTGCTGTCCATGGGTTCCTCATCCTAATGTGTGCCTCATTATATGCCACCTCCTGTGCTGTCCATGGGTTCCTGATTCTAATGCGTGCCTCATTATATGCCACCTCCTGTGCTGTCCATGGGTTCCTCATCCTAATGTGTGCCTCATTATATGCCACCTCCTGTGCTGTCCATGGGTTCCTGATCCTAATGTGTGCCTCATTATATGCCACCTCCTGTGCTGTCCATGTGTTCCTGATTCTAATGCGTGCCTCATTATATGCCACCTCCTGTGCTGTCCATGGGTTCCTGATCCTAATGTGTGCCTCATTATATGCCACCTCATGTGCTGTCCATGGGTTCCTGATCCTAATGCGTGCCTCATTATATGCCACCTCCTGTGCTGTCCATGGGTTCCTCATCCTAATGTGTGCCTCATTATATGCCACCTCATGTGCTGTCCATGGGTTCCTGATCTTAATGCGTGCCTCATTATATGTCACCTCCTGTGCTGTCCATGGGTTCCTCATCCTAATGTGTGCCTCATTATATGCCACCTCCTGTGCTGTCCATGGGTTCCTGATCCTAATGTGTGCCTCATTATATGCCACCTCCTGTGCTGTCCATGGGTACCTGATCCTAAGGTGTGGCCTCATTATATGACACCTCATGTGCTGTCCACAGGTTCCTGTTACTAATGTGTGCCTCATTATATTCCACCTCCTGTGCTGTCCAAGGGTACCTCATCCTAATGTGTGCCTCATTATATGCCACCTCCTGTGCTGTCCATGGGTTCCTGATTCTAATGCGTGCCTCATTATATGCCACCTCCTGTGCTGTCCATGGGTTCCTCATCCTAATGTGTGCCTCATTATATGCCACCTCCTGTGCTGTCCATGGGTTCCTGATTCTAATGCGTGCCTCATTATATGCCACCTCCTGTGCTGTCCATGGGTTCCTCATCCTAATGTGTGCCTCATTATATGCCACCTCCTGTGCTGTCCATGGGTTCCTGATCCTAATGTGTGCCTCATTATATGCCACCTCATGTGCTGTCCATGGGTTCCTGATCCTAATGCGTGCCTCATTATATGCCACCTCCTGTGCTGTCCCTGGGTTCCTCATCCTAATGTGTGCCTCATTATATGCCACCTCCTGTGCTGTCCATGGGTTCCTCATCCTAATGTGTGCCTCATTATATGCCACCTCCTGTGCTGTCCATGGGTTCCTGATCCTAATGTGTGCCTCATTATATGCCACCTCCTGTGCTGTCCATGGGTACCTGATCCTAAGGTGTGGCCTCATTATATGACACCTCATGTGCTGTCCACAGGTTCCTGTTACTAATGTGTGCCTCATTATATTCCACCTCCTGTGCTGTCCAAGGGTACCTCATCCTAATGTGTGCCTCATTATATGCCACCTCCTGTGCTGTCCATGGGTTCCTGATTCTAATGCGTGCCTCATTATATGCCACCTCCTGTGCTGTCCATGGGTTCCTCATCCTAATGTGTGCCTCATTATATGCCACCTCCTGTGCTGTCCATGGGTTCCTCATCCTAATGTGTGCCTCATTATATGCCACCTCCTGTGCTGTCCATGGGTTCCTGATCCTAATGTGTGCCTCATTATATGCCACCTCCTGTGCTGTCCATGGGTACCTGATCCTAAGGTGTGGCCGCATTATATGACACCTCATGTGCTGTCCACAGGTTCCTGTTACTAATGTGTGCCTCATTATATTCCACCTCCTGTGCTGTCCATGGGTTCCTGATCCTAATGTGGGCATAATTATATGCCACCTCCTGTGCTGTTCATGGGTACCTCATCCTAATGTGTGCCTCATTATATGCCTCCTCCTGTGCTGTCCGTGGGTTCCTGATACTAATGTGTATCTCATTATATGCCACCTCCTGTGCTGTCCATGGGTTCCTCATCCTAATGTATGCCTCAATATATTCCACCTCCTGTGCTGTCCATGGGTTCCTCATCCTAATGTGGGCATAATTATATGCCACCTCCTGTGCTGTCCGTGGGTTTGTGATACTAATGTGTGTCTCATTATATGCCACCTCCTGTGCTGTCTGTGGATTCCTGATCCTAATGTATACCTCATTATGTGCCACCTCCTGTGCTGTCCATGGGTACCTCATCCTAATGTGTGCCTCATTACATGCCACCTCCTGTGCTGTCCATGGGTTCCTGTTACTAATGTGTGCCTCATTATATGCCACCTCCTGTGCTGTCCATGGGTTCCTCATCCTAATGTATGCCTCATTATATTCCACCTCCTGTGCTGTCCATGGGTTCCTGATCCTAATGTGGGCATAATTATATGCCACCTCCTGTGCTGTCCGTGGGTTTGTGATACGAATGTGTGTCTCATTATATGCCACCTCCTGTGCTGTCTGTGGATTCCTGATCCTAATGTATACCTCATTATGTGCCACCTTCTGTGCTGTCCATGGGTACCTCACCCTAATGTGTGCCTCATTATATGCCACCTCCTGTGCTGTCCATGGTTCCTGATCCTAATGTGTTCCTCATTATATGCCACCTCCTGTGCTGTCCCTGGGTACCTCATCCTAATGTGTGCCTCATTATATGCCACCTCCTGTGCTGTCCATGGGTACCTCATCCTAATGTGTGCCTCATTATATGCCACCTCCTGTGCTGTCCATGGGTTCCTGATCCTAATGTGTTCCTCATTATATGCCACCTCCTGTGCTGTCCATGGGTTCCTGATGCTAATGCGTGCCTCATTATATGCCACCTCCTGTGCTGTCCAAGGTTCCTGATCCTAATGTATTCCTAATTATATGCCACCTCCTGTGCTGTCCATGGGTACCTCATCCTAATGTGTGCCTCATTATATGCCACCTCCTGTGCTGTCCATGGGTTCCTGATCCTAATGTATACCTCATTATGTGCCACCTCTTGTACTGTCCATGGGTTCCTGATCCTAAGGTGTGGCCTCATTATATGCCTCCTCCTGTGCTGTCCGTGGGTTCCTGATACTAATGTGTGTCTCATTATATGCCACCTCCTGTGCTGTCTGTGGATTCCTGATCCTAATGTATACCTCATTATGTGCCACCTCCTGTGCTGTCCATGGGTACCTCATCCTAATGTGTGCCTCATTACATGCCACCTCCTGTGCTGTCCATGGGTTCCTGATCCTAATGTGTTCCTCATTATATGCCACCTCCTGTGCTGTCCATGGGTTCCTGATGCTAATGCGTGCCTCATTATATGCCACCTCCTGTGCTGTCCAAGGTTCCTGATCCTAATGTGTTCCTAATTATATGCCACCTCCTGTGCTGTCCATGGGTACCTCATCCTAATGTGTGCCTCATTATATGCCACCTCCTGTGCTGTCCATGGGTTCCTGATCCTAATGTATACCTCATTATGTGCCACCTCCTGTGCTGTCCATGGTTCCTGATCCTAATGTATACCTCATTATGTGCCACCTTCTGTGCTGTCCATGGGTACCTCATCCTAATGTGTGCCTCATTATATGCCTCCTCCTGTGCTGTCCGTGGGTTCCTGATACTAATGTGTGTCTCATTATATGCCACCTCCTGTGCTGTCTGTGGATTCCTGATCCTAATGTATACCTCATTATGTGCCACCTCCTGTGCTGTCCATGGGTACCTCATCCTAATGTGTGCCTCATTACATGCCACCTCCTGTGCTGTCCATGGGTTCCTGTTACTAATGTGTGCCTCATTATATGCCACCTCCTGTGCTGTCCATGGGTTGCTCATCCTAATGTTTGCCTCATTATATTCCACCTCCTGTGCTGTCCATGGGTTCCTGATCCTAATGTGGGCATAATTATATGCCACCTCCTGTGCTGTCCGTGGGTTTGTGATACTAATGTGTGTCTCATTATATGCCACCTCCTGTGCTGTCTGTGGATTCCTGATCCTAATGTATACCTCATTATGTGCCACCTTCTGTGCTGTCCATGGGTACCTCACCCTAATGTGTGCCTCATTATATGCCACCTCCTGTGCTGTCCATGGTTCCTGATCCTAATGTGTTCCTCATTATATGCCACCTCCTGTGCTGTCCCTGGGTACCTCATCCTAATGTGTGCCTCATTATATGCCACCTCCTGTGCTGTCCATGGGTACCTCATCCTAATGTGTGCCTCATTATATGCCACCTCCTGTGCTGTCCATGGGTTCCTGATCCTAATGTGTTCCTCATTATATGCCAGCTCCTGTGCTGTCCATGGGTTCCTGATGCTAATGCGTGCCTCATTATATGCCACCTCCTGTGCTGTCCAAGGTTCCTGATCCTAATGTGTTCCTAATTATATGCCACCTCCTGTGCTGTCCATGGGTACCTCATCCTAATGTGTGCCTCATTATATGCCACCTCCTGTGCTGTCCATGGGTTCCTGATCCTAATGTATACCTCATTATGTGCCACCTCCTGTGCTGTCCATGGTTCCTGATCCTAATGTGTGTCTTATTATATGCCACCTCTTGTACTGTCCATGGGTTCCTGATCCTAAGGTGTGGCCTCATTATATGACACCTCATGTGCTGTCCACAGGTTCCTGTTACTAATGTGTGCCTCATTATATTCCACCTCCTGTGCTGTCCATGGGTTCCTGATCCTAATGTGGGCATAATTATATTCCACCTCCTGTGCTGTCCATGGGTACCGCATCCTGATGTGTGCCTCATTATATGCCTCCTCCTGTGCTGTCCGTGGGTTCCTGATACTAATGTGTGTCTCATTATATGCCACCTCCTCTGCTGTCTGTGGATTCCTGATCCTAATGTATACCTCATTATGTGCCACCTCCTGTGCTGTCCATGGGTCCCTCATCCTAATGTGTGCCTCATTACATGCCACCTCCTGTGCGGTCCATGGGTTCCTGTTACTAATGTGTGCCTCATTACATGCCACCTCCTGTGCTGTCCATGGGTTCCTGTTACTAATGTGTGCCTCATTATATGCCAACTCCTGTGCTGTCCATGGGTTCCTCATCCTAATGTATGCCTCATTATATTCCACCTCCTGTGCTGTCCATGGGTTCCTGATCCTAATGTGGGCATAATTATATGCCACCTCCTGTGCTGTCCGTGGGTTCGTGATACTAATGTGTGTCACATTATATGCCACCTCCTGTGCTGTCTGTGGATTCCTGATCCTAATGTATACCTCATTATGTGCCACCCTCTGTGCTGTCCATGGGTACCTCACCCTAATGTGTGCCTCATTATATGCCACCTCCTGTGCTGTCCATGGTTCCTGATCCTAATGTGTTCCTCATTATATGCCACCTCCTGTGCTGTCCCTGGGTACCTCATCCTAATGTGTGCCTCATTATATGCCACCTCCTGTGCTGTCCATGGGTACCTCATCCTAATGTGTGCCTCATTATATGCCACCTCCTGTGCTGTCCATGGGTTCCTGATCCTAATGTGTTCCTCATTATATGCCTCCTCCTGTGCTGTCCATGGGTTCCTGATGCTAATGCGTGCCTCATTATATGCCACCTCCTGTGCTGTCCATGGGTTCCTGATCCTAATGTGTTCCTAATTATATGCCACCTCCTGTGCTGTCCATGGGTACCTCATCCTAATGTGTGCCTCATTATATGCCACCTCCTGTGCTGTCCATGGGTTCCTGATCCTAATGTATACCTCATTATGTGCCACCTCCTGTGCTGTCCATGGGTTCCTGTTACTAATGTGTGCCTCATTATATGCCATCTCCTGTGCTGTCCATGGGTACCTCATCCTAATGTGTTCCTCATTATATGCCACCTCCTGTGCTGTCCAGGGGTTCCTGTTACTAATGTGTGCCTCATTATATGCCACCTCCTGTGCTGTCCATGGGTACCTCATCATAATGTGCCTCATTATATGCCACCTCCTGTGCTGTCCATGGGTTCCAGATCCTAATGTGCCTCATTATATGCCACCTCCTGTGCTGTCCATGGGTTCCTGTTACTAATGTGTGCCTCATTATATGCCACCTCCTGTGCTGTCCATGGGTACCTCATCCTAATGTGCCTCATTATATGCCACCTCCTGTGCTGTCCATGGGTTCCAGATCCTAATGTGCCTCATTATATGCCACCTCCTGTGCTGTCCATGGGTTCCTGTTACCAATGTGTGCCTCATTATATGCCTCCTCCTGTGCTGTCCGTGGGTTCCTGATACTAATGTGTGTCTTATTATATGCCACCTCCTGTGCTGTCCATGGGTTCCTCATCCTAATGTGGGCATAATTATATGCCTCCCCCTGTGCTGTCCGTGGGTTCCTGATACTAATGTGTGTCTCATTATATGCCACCTCCTGTGCTGTCTGTGGATTCCTGATCCTAATGTATACCTCATTATGTGCCACCTTCTGTGCTGTCCATGGGTACCTCATCCTAATGTGTGCCTCATTATATGCCACCTCCTGTGCTGTCCATGGGTTCCTGTTACTAATGTGTGCCTCATTATATGCCACCTTCTGTGCTGTCCATGGGTTCCTGATCCTAATGTGTGCCTCATTATATGCCACCTCCTGTGCTGTCCATGGGTTCCTCATCCTAATGTGTGCCTCATTATATGCCACCTCCTGTGCTGTCCATGGTTCCTGATCCTAATGTGTTCCTCATTATATGCCACCTCCTGTGCTGTCCCTGGGTACCTCATCCTAATGTGTGCCTCATTATATGCCACCTCCTGTGCTGTCCATGGGTACCTCATCATAATGTGTGCCTCATTATATGCCACCTCCTGTGCTGTCCATTGGTTCCTGATCCTAATGTGTTCCTCATTATATGCCACCTCCTGTGCTGTCCATGGGTTCCTGATCCTAATGTATACCTCATTATGTGCCACCTCCTGTGCTGTCCATGGTTCCTGATCCTAATGTATACCTCATTATGTGCCACCTTCTGTGCTGTCCATGGGTACCTCATCCTAATGTGTGCCTCATTATATGCCTCCTCCTGTGCTGTCCGTGGGTTCCTGATACTAATGTGTGTCTCATTATATGCCACCTCCTGTGCTGTCTGTGGATTCCTGATCCTAATGTATACCTCATTATGTGCCACCTCCTGTGCTGTCCATGGGTACCTCATCCTAATGTGTGCCTCATTACATGCCACCTCCTGTGCTGTCCATTGGTTCCTGTTACTAATGTGTGCCTCATTATATGCCACCTCCTGTGCTGTCCATGGGTTCCTCATCCTAATGTATGCCTCATTATATTCCACCTCCTGTGCTGTCCATGGGTTCCTGATCCTAATGTGGGCATAATTATATGCCACCTCCTGTGCTGTCCGTGGGTTTGTGATACTAATGTGTGTCTCATTATATGCCACCTCCTGTGCTGTCTGTGGATTCCTGATCCTAATGTATACCTCATTATGTGCCACCTTCTGTGCTGTCCATGGGTACCTCACCCTAATGTGTGCCTCATTATATGCCACCTCCTGTGCTGTCCATGGTTCCTGATCCTAATGTGTTCCTCATTATATGCCACCTCCTGTGCTGTCCCTGGGTACCTCATCCTAATGTGTGCCTCATTATATGCCAGCTCCTGTGCTGTCCATGGGTTCCTGATGCTAATGCGTGCCTCATTATATGCCACCTCCTGTGCTGTCCAAGGTTCCTGATCCTAATGTGTTCCTAATTATATGCCACCTCCTGTGCTGTCCATGGGTACCTCATCCTAATGTGTGCCTCATTATATGCCACCTCCTGTGCTGTCCATGGGTTCCTGATCCTAATGTATACCTCATTATGTGCCACCTCCTGTGCTGTCCATGGTTCCTGATCCTAATGTGTGTCTTATTATATGCCACCTCTTGTACTGTCAATGGGTTCCTGATCCTAAGGTGTGGCCTCATTATATGACACCTCATGTGCTGTCCACAGGTTCCTGTTACTAATGTGTGCCTCATTATATTCCACCTCCTGTGCTGTCCATGGGTTCCTGATCCTAATGTGTGCATAATTATATTCCACCTCCTGTGCTGTCCATGGGTACCGCATCCTGATGTGTGCCTCATTATATGCCTCCTCCTGTGCTGTCCCTGGGTTCCTGATACTAATGTGTGTCTCATTATATGCCACCTCCTGTGCTGTCTGTGGATTCCTGATCCTAATGTATACCTCATTATATGCCACCTCCTGTGCTGTCCATGGGTACCTCATCCTAATGTGTGCCTCATTACATGCCACCTCCTGTGCTGTCCATGGGTTCCTGTTACTAATGTGTGCCTCATTACATGCCACCTCCTGTGCTGTCCATGGGTTCCTGTTACTAATGTGTGCCTCATTATATGCCAACTCCTGTGCTGTCCATGGGTTCCTCATCCTAATGTATGCCTCATTATATTCCACCTCCTGTGCTGTCCCTGGGTTCCTGATCCTAATGTGGGCATAATTATATGCCACCTCCTGTGCTGTCCGTGGGTTCGTGATACTAATGTGTGTCACATTATATGCCACCTCCTGTGCTGTCTGTGGATTCCTGATCCTAATGTATACCTCATTATGTGCCACCCTCTGTGCTGTCCATGGGTACCTCACTCTAATGTGTGCCTCATTATATGCCACCTCCTGTGCTGTCCATGGTTCCTGATCCTAATGTGTTCCTCATTATATGCCACCTCCTGTGCTGTCCCTGGGTACCTCATCCTAATGTGTGCCTCATTATATGCCACCTCCTGTGCTGTCCATGGGTACCTCATCCTAATGTGTGCCTCATTATATGCCACCTCCTGTGCTGTCCATGGGTTCCTGATCCTAATGTGTTCCTCATTATATGCCTCCTCCTGTGCTGTCCATGGGTTCCTGATGCTAATGCGTGCCTCATTATATGCCACCTCCTGTGCTGTCCATGGGTTCCTGATCCTAATGTGTTCCTAATTATATGCCACCTCCTGTGCTGTCCATGGGTACCTCATCCTAATGTATGCCTCATTATATGCCACCTCCTGTGCTGTCCATGGGTTCCTGATCCTAATGTATACCTCATTATGTGCCACCTCCTGTGCTGTCCATGGGTTCCTGTTACTAATGTGTGCCTCATTATATGCCATCTCCTGTGCTGTCCATGGGTACCTCATCCTAATGTGTTCCTCATTATATGCCACCTCCTGTGCTGTCCAGGGGTTCCTGTTACTAATGTGTGCCTCATTATATGCCACCTCCTGTGCTGTCCATGGGTACCTCATCATAATGTGCCTCATTATATGCCACCTCCTGTGCTGTCCATGGGTTCCAGATCCTAATGTGCCTCATTATATGCCACCTCCTGTGCTGTCCATGGGTTCCTGTTACTAATGTGTGCCTCATTATATGCCACCTCCTGTGCTGTCCATGGGTACCTCATCCTAATGTGCCTCATTATATGCCACCTCCTGTGCTGTCCATGGGTTCCAGATCCTAATGTGCCTCATTATATGCCACCTCCTGTGCTGTCCATGGGTTCCTGTTACCAATGTGTGCCTCATTATATGCCTCCTCCTGTGCTGTCCGTGGGTTCCTGATACTAATGTGTGTCTTATTATATGCCACCTCCTGTGCTGTCCATGGGTTCCTCATCCTAATGTGGGCATAATTATATGCCTCCTCCTGTGCTGTCCGTGGGTTCCTGATACTAATGTGTGTCTCATTATATGCCACCTCCTGTGCTGTCTGTGGATTCCTGATCCTAATGTATACCTCATTATGTGCCACCTCCTGTGCTGTCCATGGGTACCTCATCCTAATGTGTGCCTCATTATATGCCACCTCCTGTGCTGTCCATGGGTTCCTGTTACTAATGTGTGCCTCATTATATGCCACCTTCTGTGCTGTCCATGGGTTCCTGATCCTAATGTGTGCCTCATTATATGCCACCTCCTGTGCTGTCCATGGGTTCCTCATCCTAATGTGTGCCTCATTATATGCCACCTCCTGTGCTGTCCATGGTTCCTGATCCTAATGTGTTCCTCATTATATGCCACCTCCTGTGCTGTCCCTGGGTACCTCATCCTAATGTGTGCCTCATTATATGCCACCTCCTGTGCTGTCCATGGGTACCTCATCCTAATGTGTGCCTCATTATATGCCACCTCCTGTGCTGTCCATGGGTTCCTGATCCTAATGTGTGCCTCATTATATGCCACCTCATGTGCTGTCCATGGGTTCCTGATCCTAATGCGTGCCTCATTATATGCCACCTCCTGTGCTGTCCATGGGTTCCTCATCCTAATGTGTGCCTCATTATATGCCACCTCCTGTGCTGTCCATGGGTTCCTCATCCTAATGTGTGCCTCATTATATGCCACCTCCTGTGCTGTCCATGGGTACCTGATCCTAAGGTGTGGCCTCATTATATGACACCTCATGTGCTGTCCACAGGTTCCTGTTACTAATGTGTGCCTCATTATATTCCACCTCCTGTGCTGTCCAAGGGTACCTCATCCTAATGTGTGCCTCATTATATGCCACCTCCTGTGCTGTCCATGGGTTCCTGATTCTAATGCGTGCCTCATTATATGCCACCTCCTGTGCTGTCCATAAGTTCCTCATCCTAATGTGTGCCTCATTATATGCCACCTCCTGTGCTGTCCATGGGTTCCTCATCCTAATGTGTGCCTCATTATATGCCACCTCCTGTGCTGTCCATGGGTTCCTGATCCTAATGTGTGCCTCATTATATGCCAACTCCTGTGCTGTCCATGGGCTCCTGATCCTAATGTGTTCCTCAATATATGCCACCTCCTGTGCTGTCCATGGGTACCTCATCCTAATGTGTGCCTCATTATATCCCACCTCCTGTGCTGTCCACAGGTTCCTGTTACTAATGTGTGCCTCATTATATGCCACCTCCTGTGCTGTCCGTGGGTTCCTGATCCTAATGTGTTCCTCATTATATGCCATCTCCTGTGCTGTCCATGGGTACCTCATCCTAATGTGTGCCTCATTATATGACACCTCATGTGCTGTCCATGGGTACCACATCCAAATGCATGCCTCATTATATGACACCTCATGTGCTGTCCATGGGTACCTCATCCTAATGTGTGCCTCATTATAATGCACCTCTTGTACTGTCCATGGGTTCCTGATTCTAATGTGTGCCTCATTATATGTCACCTACTGTGCTGTCCAAGGGTACCTCATCCTAATGTGTGCCTCATTATATGCCACCTCCTGTGCTGTCCATGGGTTCCTGATTCTAATGCGTGCCTCATTATATGCCACCTCCTGTGCTGTCCATGGGTTTCTCATCCTAATGTGTGCCTCATTATATGACACCTCATCTGCTGTCCATGGGTTCCTGATCCTAATGTGTGCCTCATTATATGCCACCTTCTGTGCTGTCCATGGGTTCCTGATCCTAATGCGTGCCTCATTATAATGCACCTCTTGTACTGTCCATGGGTTCCTGATTCTAATGCGTGCCTCATTATATGTCACCTACTGTGCTGTCCAAGGGTACCTCATCCTAATGTGTGCCTCATTATATGCCACCTCCTGTGCTGTCCATGGGTTCCTGATTCTAATGCGTGCCTCATTATATGCCACCTCCTGTGCTGTCCATGGGTTCCTCATCCTAATGTGTGCCTCATTATATGCCACCTCCTGTGCTGTCCATGGGTTCCTGATCCTAATGTGTGCCTCATTATATGCCACCTCATGTGCTGTCCATGGGTTCCTGATCCTAATGCGTGCCTCATTATATGCCACCTCCTGTGCTGTCCATGGGTTCCTCATCCTAATGTGTGCCTCATTATATGCCACCTCCTGTGCTGTCCATGGGTTCCTCATCCTAATGTGTGCCTCATTATATGCCACCTCCTGTGCTGTCCATGGGTACCTGATCCTAAGGTGTGGCCTCATTATATGACACCTCATGTGCTGTCCACAGGTTCCTGTTACTAATGTGTGCCTCATTATATTCCACCTCCTGTGCTGTCCAAGGGTACCTCATCCTAATGTGTGCCTCATTATATGCCACCTCCTGTGCTGTCCATGGGTTCCTGATTCTAATGTGTGCCTCATTATATGCCACCTCCTGTGCTGTCCATGGGTTCCTCATCCTAATGTGTGCCTCATTATATGCCACCTCCTGTGCTGTCCATGGGTTCCTGATTCTAATGCGTGCCTCATTATATGCCACCTCCTGTGCTGTCCATGGGTTCCTCATCCTAATGTGTGCCTCATTATATGCCACCTCCTGTGCTGTCCATGGGTTCCTGATCCTAATGTGTGCCTCATTATATGCCACCTCCTGTGCTGTCCATGTGTTCCTGATTCTAATGCGTGCCTCATTATATGCCACCTCCTGTGCTGTCCATGGGTTCCTGATCCTAATGTGTGCCTCATTATATGCCACCTCATGTGCTGTCCATGGGTTCCTGATCCTAATGCGTGCCTCATTATATGCCACCTCCTGTGCTGTCCATGGGTTCCTCATCCTAATGTGTGCCTCATTATATGCCACCTCATGTGCTGTCCATGGGTTCCTGATCCTAATGCGTGCCTCATTATATGTCACCTCCTGTGCTGTCCATGGGTTCCTCATCCTAATGTGTGCCTCATTATATGCCACCTCCTGTGCTGTCCATGGGTTCCTGATCCTAATGTGTGCCTCATTATATGCCACCTCCTGTGCTGTCCATGGGTACCTGATCCTAAGGTGTGGCCTCATTATATGACACCTCATGTGCTGTCCACAGGTTCCTGTTACTAATGTGTGCCTCATTATATTCCACCTCCTGTGCTGTCCAAGGGTACCTCATCCTAATGTGTGCCTCATTATATGCCACCTCCTGTGCTGTCCATGGGTTCCTGATTCTAATGCGTGCCTCATTATATGCCACCTCCTGTGCTGTCCATGGGTTCCTCATCCTAATGTGTGCCTCATTATATGCCACCTCCTGTGCTGTCCATGGGTTCCTGATTCTAATGCGTGCCTCATTATATGCCACCTCCTGTGCTGTCCATGGGTTCCTCATCCTAATGTGTGCCTCATTATATGCCACCTCCTGTGCTGTCCATGGGTTCCTGATCCTAATGTGTGCCTCATTATATGCCACCTCATGTGCTGTCCATGGGTTCCTGATCCTAATGCGTGCCTCATTATATGCCACCTCCTGTGCTGTCCATGGGTTCCTCATCCTAATGTGTGCCTCATTATATGCCACCTCCTGTGCTGTCCATGGGTTCCTCATCCTAATGTGTGCCTCATTATAGGCCACCTCCTGTGCTGTCCATGGGTTCCTGATCCTAATGTGTGCCTCATTATATGACACCTCATGTGCTGTCCACAGGTTCCTGTTACTAATGTGTGCCTCATTATATTCCACCTCCTGTGCTGTCCAAGGGTACCTCATCCTAATGTGTGCCTCATTATATGCCACCTCCTGTGCTGTCCATGGGTTCCTGATTCTAATGCGTGCCTCATTATATGCCACCTCCTGTGCTGTCCATGGGTTCCTCATCCTAATGTGTGCCTCATTATATGCCACCTCCTGTGCTGTCCATGGGTTCCTCATCCTAATGTGTGCCTCATTATATGCCACCTCCTGTGCTGTCCATGGGTTCCTGATCCTAATGTGTGCCTCATTATATGCCACCTCCTGTGCTGTCCATGGGTACCTGATCCTAAGGTGTGGCCGCATTATATGACACCTCATGTGCTGTCCACAGGTTCCTGTTACTAATGTGTGCCTCATTATATTCCACCTCCTGTGCTGTCCATGGGTTCCTGATCCTAATGTGGGCATAATTATATGCCACCTCCTGTGCTGTTCATGGGTACCTCATCCTAATGTGTGCCTCATTATATGCCTCCTCCTGTGCTGTCCGTGGGTTCCTGATACTAATGTGTATCTCATTATATGCCACCTCCTGTGCTGTCCATGGGTTCCTCATCCTAATGTATGCCTCAATATATTCCACCTCCTGTGCTGTCCATGGGTTCCTCATCCTAATGTGGGCATAATTATATGCCACCTCCTGTGCTGTCCGTGGGTTTGTGATACTAATGTGTGTCTCATTATATGCCACCTCCTGTGCTGTCTGTGGATTCCTGATCCTAATGTATACCTCATTATGTGCCACCTCCTGTGCTGTCCATGGGTACCTCATCCTAATGTGTACCTCATTACATGCCACCTCCTGTGCTGTCCATGGGTTCCTGTTACTAATGTGTGCCTCATTATATGCCACCTCCTGTGCTGTCCATGGGTTCCTCATCCTAATGTATGCCTCATTATATTCCACCTCCTGTGCTGTCCATGGGTTCCTGATCCTAATGTGGGCATAATTATATGCCACCTCCTGTGCTGTCCGTGGGTTTGTGATACGAATGTGTGTCTCATTATATGCCACCTCCTGTGCTGTCTGTGGATTCCTGATCCTAATGTATACCTCATTATGTGCCACCTTCTGTGCTGTCCATGGGTACCTCACCCTAATGTGTGCCTCATTGTATGCCACCTCCTGTGCTGTCCATGGTTACTGATCCTAATGTGTTCCTCATTATATGCCACCTCCTGTGCTGTCCCTGGGTACTTCATCCTAATGTGTGCCTCATTATATGCCACCTCCTGTGCTGTCCATGGGTACCTCATCCTAATGTGTGCCTCATTATATGCCACCTCCTGTGCTGTCCATGGGTTCCTGATCCTAATGTGTTCCTCATTATATGCCACCTCCTGTGCTGTCCATGGGTTCCTGATGCTAATGCGTGCCTCATTATATGCCACCTCCTGTGCTGTCCAAGGTTCCTGATCCTAATGTGTTCCTAATTATATGCCACCTCCTGTGCTGTCCATGGGTACCTCATCCTAATGTGTGCCTCATTATATGCCACCTCCTGTGCTGTCCATGGGTTCCTGATCCTAATGTATACCTCATTATGTGCCACCTCTTGTACTGTCCATGGGTTCCTGATCCTAAGGTGTGGCCTCATTATATGCCTCCTCCTGTGCTGTCCGTGGGTTCCTGATACTAATGTGTGTCTCATTATATGCCACCTCCTGTGCTGTCTGTGGATTCCTGATCCTAATGTATACCTCATTATGTGCCACCTCCTGTGCTGTCCATGGGTACCTCATCCTAATGTGTGCCTCATTACATGCCACCTCCTGTGCTGTCCATGGGTTCCTGATCCTAATGTGTTCCTCATTATATGCCACCTCCTGTGCTGTCCATGGGTTCCTGATGCTAATGCGTGCCTCATTATATGCCACCTCCTGTGCTGTCCAAGGTTCCTGATCCTAATGTGTTCCTAATTATATGCCACCTCCTGTGCTGTCCATGGGTACCTCATCCTAATGTGTGCCTCATTATATGCCACCTCCTGTGCTGTCCATGGGTTCCTGATCCTAATGTATACCTCATTATGTGCCACCTCCTGTGCTGTCCATGGTTCCTGATCCTAATGTATACCTCATTATGTGCCACCTTCTGTGCTGTCCATGGGTACCTCATCCTAATGTGTGCCTCATTATATGCCTCCTCCTGTGCTGTCCGTGGGTTCCTGATACTAATGTGTGTCTCATTATATGCCACCTCCTGTGCTGTCTGTGGATTCCTGATCCTAATGTATACCTCATTATGTGCCACCTCCTGTGCTGTCCATGGGTACCTCATCCTAATGTGTGCCTCATTACATGCCACCTCCTGTGCTGTCCATGGGTTCCTGTTACTAATGTGTGCCTCATTATATGCCACCTCCTGTGCTGTCCATGGGTTGCTCATCCTAATGTATGCCTCATTATATTCCACCTCCTGTGCTGTCCATGGGTTCCTGATCCTAATGTGGGCATAATTATATGCCACCTCCTGTGCTGTCCGTGGGTTTGTGATACTAATGTGTGTCTCATTATATGCCACCTCCTGTGCTGTCTGTGGATTCCTGATCCTAATGTATACCTCATTATGTGCCACCTTCTGTGCTGTCCATGGGTACCTCACCCTAATGTGTGCCTCATTATATGCCACCTCCTGTGCTGTCCATGGTTCCTGATCCTAATGTGTTCCTCATTATATGCCACCTCCTGTGCTGTCCCTGGGTACCTCATCCTAATGTGTGCCTCATTATATGCCACCTCCTGTGCTGTCCATGGGTACCTCATCCTAATGTGTGCCTCATTATATGCCACCTCCTGTGCTGTCCATGGGTTCCTGATCCTAATGTGTTCCTCATTATATGCCAGCTCCTGTGCTGTCCATGGGTTCCTGATGCTAATGCGTGCCTCATTATATGCCACCTCCTGTGCTGTCCAAGGTTCCTGATCCTAATGTGTTCCTAATTATATGCCACCTCCTATGCTGTCCATGGGTACCTCATCCTAATGTGTGCCTCATTATATGCCACCTCCTGTGCTGTCCATGGGTTCCTGATCCTAATGTATACCTCATTATGTGCCACCTCCTGTGCTGTCCATGGTTCCTGATCCTAATGTGTGTCTTATTATATGCCACCTCTTGTACTGTCCATGGGTTCCTGATCCTAAGGTGTGGCCTCATTATATGACACCTCATGTGCTGTCCACAGGTTCCTGTTACTAATGTGTGCCTCATTATATTCCACCTCCTGTGCTGTCCATGGGTTCCTGATCCTAATGTGGGCATAATTATATTCCACCTCCTGTGCTGTCCATGGGTACCGCATCCTGATGTGTGCCTCATTATATGCCTCCTCCTGTGCTGTCCGTGGGTTCCTGATACTAATGTGTGTCTCATTATATGCCACCTCCTCTGCTGTCTGTGGATTCCTGATCCTAATGTATACCTCATTATGTGCCACCTCCTGTGCTGTCCATGGGTACCTCATCCTAATGTGTGCCTCATTACATGCCACCTCCTGTGCGGTCCATGGGTTCCTGTTACTAATGTGTGCCTCATTACATGCCACCTCCTGTGCTGTCCATGGGTTCCTGTTACTAATGTGTGCCTCATTATATGCCAACTCCTGTGCTGTCCATGGGTTCCTCATCCTAATGTATGCCTCATTATATTCCACCTCCTGTGCTGTCCATGGGTTCCTGATCCTAATGTGGGCATAATTATATGCCACCTCCTGTGCTGTCCGTGGGTTCGTGATACTAATGTGTGTCACATTATATGCCACCTCCTGTGCTGTCTGTGGATTCCTGATCCTAATGTATACCTCATTATGTGCCACCCTCTGTGCTGTCCATGGGTACCTCACCCTAATGTGTGCCTCATTATATGCCACCTCCTGTGCTGTCCATGGTTCCTGATCCTAATGTGTTCCTCATTATATGCCACCTCCTGTGCTGTCCCTGGGTACCTCATCCTAATGTGTGCCTCATTATATGCCACCTCCTGTGCTGTCCATGGGTACCTCATCCTAATGTGTGCCTCATTATATGCCACCTCCTGTGCTGTCCATGGGTTCCTGATCCTAATGTGTTCCTCATTATATGCCTCCTCCTGTGCTGTCCATGGGTTCCTGATGCTAATGCGTGCCTCATTATATGCCACCTCCTGTGCTGTCCATGGGTTCCTGATCCTAATGTGTTCCTAATTATATGCCACCTCCTGTGCTGTCCATGGGTACCTCATCCTAATGTGTGCCTCATTATATGCCACCTCCTGTGCTGTCCATGGGTTCCTGATCCTAATGTATACCTCATTATGTGCCACCTCCTGTGCTGTCCATGGGTTCCTGTTACTAATGTGTGCCTCATTATATGCCATCTCCTGTGCTGTCCATGGGTACCTCATCCTAATGTGTTCCTCATTATATGCCACCTCCTGTGCTGTCCAGGGGTTCCTGTTACTAATGTGTGCCTCATTATATGCCACCTCCTGTGCTGTCCATGGGTACCTCATCATAATGTGCCTCATTATATGCCACCTCCTGTGCTGTCCATGGGTTCCAGATCCTAATGTGCCTCATTATATGCCACCTCCTGTGCTGTCCATGGGTTCCTGTTACTAATGTGTGCCTCATTATATGCCACCTCCTGTGCTGTCCATGGGTACCTCATCCTAATGTGCCTCATTATATGCCACCTCCTGTGCTGTCCATGGGTTCCAGATCCTAATGTGCCTCATTATATGCCACCTCCTGTGCTGTCCATGGGTTCCTGTTACCAATGTGTGCCTCATTATATGCCTCCTCCTGTGCTGTCCGTGGGTTCCTGATACTAATGTGTGTCTTATTATATGCCACCTCCTGTGCTGTCCATGGGTTCCTCATCCTAATGTGGGCATAATTATATGCCTCCCCCTGTGCTGTCCGTGGGTTCCTGATACTAATGTGTGTCTCATTATATGCCACCTCCTGTGCTGTCTGTGGATTCCTGATCCTAATGTATACCTCATTATGTGCCACCTCCTGTGCTGTCCATGGGTACCTCATCCTAATGTGTGCCTCATTATATGCCACCTCCTGTGCTGTCCATGGGTTCCTGTTACTAATGTGTGCCTCATTATATGCCACCTTCTGTGCTGTCCATGGGTTCCTGATCCTAATGTGTGCCTCATTATATGCCACCTCCTGTGCTGTCCATGGGTTCCTCATCCTAATGTGTGCCTCATTATATGCCACCTCCTGTGCTGTCCATGGTTCCTGATCCTAATGTGTTCCTCATTATATGCCACCTCCTGTGCTGTCCCTGGGTACCTCATCCTAATGTGTGCCTCATTATATGCCACCTCCTGTGCTGTCCATGGGTACCTCATCATAATGTGTGCCTCATTATATGCCACCTCCTGTGCTGTCCATTGGTTCCTGATCCTAATGTGTTCCTCATTATATGCCACCTCCTGTGCTGTCCATGGGTTCCTGATCCTAATGTGTGCCTCATTATATGCCACCTTCTGTGCTGTCCATGGGTACCTCATCCTAATGTGTGCCTCATTATATGACACCTCGTGTGCTGTCCATGGGTACCACATCCAAATGCATGCCTCATTATATGACACCTCATGTGCTGTCCATGGGTACCTCATCCTAATGTGTGCCTCATTATAATGCACCTCTTGTACTGTCCATGGGTTCCTGATCCTAATGTGTTCCTCATTATATGCCACCTCCTGTGCTGTCCATGGGTACCTCATCCTAATGTGTGCCTCATTATATGCCACCTCCTGTGCTGTCCATGGTACCTGATCCTAATGTGTTCCTCATTATATGCCATCTCCTGTGCTGTCCCTGGGTACCTCATCCTAATGTGTGCCTCATTATATGCCATCTCCTGTGCTGTCCATGGGTACCTCATCCTAATGTGTGCCTCATTATATGCCACCTCCTGTGCTGTCCATGGGTTCCTGATCCTAATGTGTGCCTCATTATATGCCACCTCCTGTGCTGTCCATGGGTTCCTGATCCTAATGTATACCTCATTATGTGCCACCTCCTGTGCTGTCCATGGTTCCTGATCCTAATGTGTTCCTCATTATATGCCACCTCCTGTGCTGTCCATGGGTACCTCATCCTAATGTGCCTCATTATATGCCACCTCCTGTGCTGTCCATGGGTTCCAGATCCTAATGTGCCTCATTATATGCCACCTCCTGTGCTGTCCATGGGTTCCAGATCCTAATGTGCCTCATTATATGCCACCTCCTGTGCTGTCCATGGGTTTCTGTTACTAATGTGTGCCTCATTATATGCCACCTCCTGTGCTGTCCATGGGTACCTCATCCTAATGTGCCTCATTATATGCCACCTCCTGTGCTGTCCATGGGTTCCAGATCCTAATGTGCCTCATTATATGCCACCTCCTGTGCTGTCCATGGGTACCTCATCCTAATGTGTTCCTCATTATATGCCACCTCCTGTGCTGTCCATGGGTTCCTGTTACTAATGTGTGCCTCATTATATGCCACCTCCTGTGCTGTCCATGGGTACCTCATCCTAATGTGCCTCATTATATGCCACCTCCTGTGCTGTCCATGGGTTCCAGATCCTAATGTGCCTCATTATATGCCACCTCCTGTGCTGTCCATGGGCACCTCATCCTAATGTGCCTCATTATATGCCACCTCCTGTGCTGTCCTTGGGTTCCAGATCCTAATGTGCCTCATTATATGCCACCTCCTGTGCTGTCCATGGGTTTCTGTTACTAATGTGCTCCTCATTATATGCCACCTCCTGTGCTGTCCATGGATCCTGATCCTAATGTGTTCCTCATTATATGCCACCTCCTGTGCTGTCCATGGGTCCCTGATCCTAATGTGGGCATAATTATATGCCACCTCCTGTGCTCTGCTGTGTTCAGAACAGGTCTCATCAGCCACAGGAGCTGGGGATTACCGGAGTTACCTGCAAAATCAATGGGGATTGGTGTTGATTGACAAGTAGTTATGACATTGTATCAGGGGTCGTCCACGAGCAAGTAGCCAATTGGACATCAAAGTAATGCAAGAAGGAGCGTACACCAAGCAAGAAGTAAAGATGTTTATTACAGCTGAGTAAGCACAAATCAAACAGCACAGTGGAACAGAACAGGTTCATAGGAGCTGACAACACCACCCACGGCGGCCTACATTTTTAATAAAATTAGTTGTTATTTGCACAGTAAGAAAATAGTTGCAATTAGTGTTGCAAAACATTGGACATCAAATGACGCTGATCAGTGGGAGTATATCAGTCGCCTATAAATAAAACATAAGTTAATCGACAATTATTTTTTATTTTTTGGTTATTTGTAAAGGGAAGTGTGAGTTAGGTAGGAAGGGGCGTAAAGATAACTCTGGGGTACTTCGTTTGTCTTGGAAGTAAGTCAATGCAGCGCAACAAAGGTTTGATTCCCGATCCCGCGCTTAGAAACCACTCGCTGGTATTATATTATAAGTATGGTTCTGTGCCAGCATACATTGGAATCAAATCAGGCGTATAAAACCAATAGATTTTTTTATTTTTCTTTAAACGTATGCCCTTCGGTGTAGTCCTAGGTCGTGCTGGGCTTTGTATAGACTGCCTAAACCAACATTAACAAAGACGTGGCAAATGCTACTGTTTCACTCTAGTTTGGGCTTTGTCAAGGCGTAGCAGTGAACATAAAACAATTAAAACAAAATACCTTGTTCTAAATTACAGTGTGTTAGTAACATTGGGCCCGATTCATGGAATAATCTGCGCTGGAAATAGGGAACTTGCGCGCCAAACATGTGCGCAAATCTGCATTCACTGATTGAAAGGAACCGACTGCACTAGACTTTCTTGGGACTTGCGTACAGTTCACGCAGGCCGGGAACGTGTGTGCGAGCCATCAATCGCCTTGTGCGAGACACCACGCAGAGCGTGGGTGTGGCTTGCGCAGAGGGCTGGGAAGGGGGACAGAACTGAGAAAACGGGGAAGAACATGTGAAAAAGTGAGCGTCACAAGGTGCGGCCCTCATGCAGTCACTTGCACGTCCACATTTGCGCCAAACGACATGTATTCATGGAAACACCCACGCAGCATCTTGACATAGGAATAGCCACACAAATTCCTCGATCTCTACGACACCCGAAGACAGGCGTAAGTACACTTGAGCACAGAATTTGCAGTGAAGAGGTGTGTTTTCATGTCGGATTTAGGGGTGTGTGTATGCAACCGGGGTTCTGATCTAATTTAGGGGTGCGCATAAGCATTGTAGCAAGGTGTAGGTACACTTTACAGGGGTTCTCACACAGTTTTTCCGAGTTTAGACAGAGTTACCATTTTTCATATGCATGTTGTCATAGTAGTGACAACAGTTACGGGGGACCCTGCGTAGGGTCCCCGAGATGCAGGCCTGCTTGCGGGGGACCCTACTCAATGTTTGAATGGTGCGTGTATTTGCACCCACAGGAGTGTGCAAAGGTAGCTGTTCTGTTTATGCTTTGCGTGTGAGCGTCCACCGCCATCCTATCCCATGTCCTATCCCATGTCCCACTCATCACACTACCGCCAGACAGACCGAACAGACTACACCACCTTTCTGCGAGGACCCCGCCGAAACAACCTCTTGTCTCCTCAGCTCAATCAACATCTGTCCTCTCCCCTCAGAAACCCCTGCCATGTCCACTACAAAAATGCTCGCCACGAATCTCACATACTTCTCGTCTTAAATGTCCCATCGTTGGAAACACTTTAAAATTCAGACCATTACCACTCCCCACGACTTCCCAAGACACAAATTCATTCTACCTGCACCGCCCAATTGTCCAAGATCCATAACCCCCCATCTGCAGTATTACCTCCCCACCTTAATAATAATAATCCTGACCCCATCAAAATAGCCTCAACTCCCGGCACTACTCAACTCAAGCCTTACCTGGCAATCCATAACCCTGAAGACCTCACCAAGTATCATGCGCATACCAAGACCTCAGCCAATGAGACCCGTCAACTAAAAGGGGCACTCATTAATGCCAGATCCATCACGGCCCATCCCTAGACATTGCAGACATCATTAAAACAAACAACCTTGACTTCCTAGCAGTCACGGAAACGTGGCTCCACCCAGCCTACGGCCCTCAACTTTCCTTAGCTATCCCACATGATGACACCGTCTTCAGGAAGGACAGAACAACAAAAGGGGCGGAGTAGCCTTACTAGCGAAGAAACACTTGAAAATAAGAACCTCCACTGAACCATCCTTCCCCGCAGGAGAAGTCATCACTTTAAAAGTTGCCTTCACACATACCTGCACTCTCACATTACATATCATCAACAGGCCCCCAGGCGCCATGTCCTCATTCGAAGATGACATAACCACGCTATTAGCACATAATATGAAACCACACTCCAAAACTATCATATTAGGCAACTTAAGGCTGAACGACCAACAAGATGCTCACGCAGGCTTCCTGGCCGATTCCATGAAAGCTCAAGGTTACATGCAAAGAATAAGCTCCCCTACCCACGAAAATAAAGGCACTTTAGACTGGATTGCTGACACTAATTGTGTCAGTAACATCCTCTCTAACACCCCTACCCCCTGGTCAGATCATAACACCACAATCTTCACCATCACTCTTGTCTCTAAATCTGAAAAAAATCCCCTAATAACACCTACAGGTCTATCCAGAAGCATGAAATGACCCATCGGCCTTAGTCAGTCATTACAATAAAATGATGCTTGCCGCTATTGAAAAAGCAGCCCCACTAACAAATGAAAAAAGAAACCTACAGCACATATCAATCGATGGTTCACCGCTGAGCTCCATACTATGCGTGCAAACAAGAGGTCTGCAGAAAACAACTGTCTCAAGTCTCCAACACCAGAAAACAAAACCCGCTTCCAGGCCCAAGCCAACAAGTACGAAAAGGAAATTATCAAAGCAAAAAGTTAAGTCTACAATCTCGAATGCACCCAGTCTAACACCAGAGAATTAGTCACTATTCTCTGTGAATTGGAATCACCAGCACCTACTACAGACCCTTCTATTAAAGATGAACAATGGTCTTCCAATGTTCAAAAAGCCTTAGCAGACAAAGGGCCTCATTACACGGTAGGCGGTAACCATGGTGCTATTATTTACCGCGTCCGCCTTGGTGGATGGCGGAATTACCGCCCTACTCCAAGGTGAGCGGGGGCGGTAATTCCCCATTCACCAAGGCACTTCCCCATTCCCATTTTTGTCCCCATAGGGCTCAATGGGAATGGGGAAGGAGGTAATTACGGTACCGCAAATTGCGGTACCGTAATTATCACCAAGATCCCTTTGCGGGCCCGTTCCTTAACGGCTGGTAAAACCAGCCGGTGAGGTCGGGTCCCGCAAAGGGACCTCGTAGTAAGGCGGTAAGGGTTTACCGGTACCGGTGCCTTACCAGTACCGGTAAACCCTTACCGCCTTCTGTGTAATGAGGCACAAAATGTCATTACTACAACAAAAAATAGTACAAAAAAAATCTAACCTTAACCTTCACGCCAGTGCCCCACCCACACCTCCCGCTGTGGACTCCCCCAAGGCTAACAAATGTCCCTTTACCCCTTTATCTACGTCTGACACCATCAACATCATTAACGGCCTAAAACCGTCCAGATGCAAAGGCCACATCTGCCCTGCAACCTTGCAACCTTGCCCTGCAACCTTGATAAAAGAGTGCGTGTCTGAATTTACACCATGTGTTACCAACCTCATCAACAGCTCATTCGCCACTAACACAGTACCAAAGGACCTAAAAGAAGCCTAGATTTTACCCTTATTGAAAAAACCCACATTAGACCCTAGCATTCCTACCAAATTCTGTCCCATCACCAGAGTGCCATTTCTTTTTCAATTATTGATCTCGCAGCCTACCTGCAGATCCAAAAATTCCTTGAATGCAATAACCTTCTGAGTCTAAGACAATCAGGTTTCAGGCCATGCCATGGAACTGAAACTGCCCGTCTAGACCTGAAATCACAAATGGAACAATATATTGACAAAGGCAAACACTGCATCCTTCTCCTACTAGACCTCTCGGCAGCGTTTGATTTGGTCAATAATGACATTCTGTGCAAACACCTTGAAACCACGGCCCACTTCTCTCATGAAGCCATTCATTGGATCAAATCCTTCCTGCCCAATCGGACTATGAGGGACTTTTCAGATATGTCGGCGCCCCCCCTCCCGGTACAAGTAACCTGTGGCGTACCACAAGGCTCCTGTGTGTCGGCCACCCTCTATAACGCATTTACAAAGCTCCTTTTCAATAAGTTAGATAAAATGGGTATCACGTATACAAACTAGGCAGATGATACCCAGATACTCCTACCGATTACTGGCTGCTATGACACAGATTCCAAAAACCTAAACGAAATATATCAGGCAATGCAGGCGTGGATGGCCCTCAATGAGTTATTCCTTAATGACAAAACCAAGATAATCCTAATAGGTAATAAATCCAAGGTCAGCATTCTCTCACAAAAATACAAATCATTCAATATCTACGGTAAAACAATCATGGTCGTCAACAAAATAAAAACTCTTGGGGCCTCATTAGGTCCCTGGCGCTCCCGTAATGAACGGTGCCGGTACGGGACCAGCACCGTTCATTAAGGGAGTTCCTAGTACGAGGCCTGCTAGTGGGTCCCGCTTTTCATGTGTGGTCTGACCAGACGTGAAAAGTGGGACACGCTAGCAGGCCAGGATGCTAACAATGGGCCTGTCATTAACGGGCCCTTTGTTAGGATCCTCCCCATTCCTATTGAGCCCTGTGGGGCTCAAATGGGAATGGGGATTGATTTTTACTGGGTCCAGGAAAAGGGCAATTACTGGGTCCGCCAAGGTCGGCATAATCCGGTAATATTGCCCTTTTCTTGGACCAGGTAAAAAATCATTACCGGCGACAGCCGTGCCCTTAAGAAGGGCACGGCTGCCGCCAGGGTCGTAATGAGGCCCTTGGAGTTTACATTGACGCGTCCCTCACCTTGAATAGAGAGATCAACGCCATAGTCTCCTCTGCTGCCCACACGGCTAAAATGATAAGTGCTAGCAGACCGGTCTCGTCTTCAGACAACACTATCACGTTGGCATGAGCCCTGATACTGCCCAGGATTGACTACCGCAACACCCTATTTTCTGGAACAAGTATCAGTAACATCAAAAAAACGCAAACTGTATAAAATAATGCCATCGGAGCGGCACTGAATACTCCCCTCCACGAACGCATCTGTGCTACCAGGCGACACATACACTGGTTACCTGTCCACGACAGCATCACATTTAAAATCCTCTTGCTCACACATAAATGTATCTACAATAAGGCACCAGTGTACCTTAACAACCTGGTCTGTGAACTTCAATCCAACAGGCCGACTCGCTCATCCTACACCAACATGCATATCATACCCAGACATAAAAGGCAGAAAGCGGGAGGCTCCAGCTTTCCGGCTTTCCGGCGATGGCAACAAAATCTTGGAATGCCCTCCCTACTCATCTTAGAAATGACACCTCCCTCTGGTCATTTAGAAAAAATCTCACCGACATCAGGACTTATCTTAAATATACACCTCTAGCTGTCTAGCCATCCTGACCTGCACTAGCTACAGCCTCTAAGCCAGTGTGGAAAGCTTGACTGTGTAATGTACCGGTGCGCCCATTGTGTAAAAGTATTTACTCTAAGTTTCAAAGTATCAATAAGTGTAAGCATATTCTTAAGATTCAGTGACTAGTTGGTATCAACTCTTGCCTCTTCGCTAGTTTATAAAATACATATGTGTAATGTACTTGTATGCCTTCTCTGCAACTGTACCTTCCTGAAGTGTCAAAAAACCATAACCTTCTTAAGACTTAGCGCCTAGATGCATCTGGGCTGTTGTGCGCTCTACAAACGTACTAATGAATAAATAAATAAATAAAATGGACAGTGAGCCAACCCACTCATGTAACAACAAATGCCTGTGACGATTCTAATTCACGATAAACATGTATGAGTCAAGTGGCAAAGATTTTGAGTAACAAGGTGGCAAACATCCCAAGGTGGCAAACATCCCAAGATTGTGAACTAGCAATGTCGGGCTACATACACAACTAAACATGTTCCGCCCCGTGCTTTGGATGCTTTGGGTTAATGTGTTATCCCCCCTCCTCCCCGCCGGTAGAAGTTATTCCCCATCCCTGGCAGGGAGAGGTTAGTCCCCATTCCCACTCCCTTCTCCGCCGACCCATTTCTGCAGCCGATGCACCTCCAGGACCCTGCGACCAGAAGGGGTTAATCCCCATTCCCCCTCGGCTCCACGGAAAAGGGTTATTCCCCATTCATTTCCTCGGCTGCCAGGAAGGAGCGGCCCGGGAGTGTCCGGAGACCATCCTGCTCAGGTGGGTCCCTCTGGGATCTGAAGGGGGAAGGGGGTGATGGCTTGTATTGGGTGTTTGGCCTGGAATGTGGGAGGAGTGCACACGTGATGCCACTAGTATTGGGGGAGTTATGGAAAAGTGGGGACTTCCTCCCAACCATTCCCAGCCGCGCCCTGCTATGTTTGGGCTCTTTCATGGGGGGGGGAGAGGGGGAAAGGGGGAGGGGTTGTGCTTTACACATATGATTTCTGTGTGTGTCAGTCTTGCTCCTCCCCAGTGTCATGCACTCCAGGCAATACTGGCGACCTCCCAAAGGGGGTGGCGTGGGGGGGCTGCTGGATCTGATGGGAGACCCCGAGGGTAAAAGCAAAGGTCTCAAGTAGACTCATGTCAGGATACATGTAGCACCAGTGCCGACTTACACAGGACATGTGAGTGCAGCTACCCACTGTCCCCGCTAAAGGGTGTTATTGGGGTGGGGGAGCAGGCCCGCCTCCATGAAGGTCTCTGCAGGGCAAGCCCCCTTCCGCCAGTGTGACACAGAGGTCTGGTCACATGGCATTGACTGGCGCACAGGGTGCTGTGCGCTAGCACTGTCACATGGGTGGCCATGTGACCCATGGCAGGTGACTACGCACAGGCTTTGGTCACGGGCTCTGGTTACAACATCTCATGCCAGGAGTATAAAATAAAATGAAGGCAAACATAACACCAGAAACAATACATCACAAATGCACATGAATGCCGTCAGGCATAGTCATTGTAGCCGCCCGTTGTTCTCATCCTCTTCCCCTCCCTCCCCTCCTCCCCACCCCTCACCTCATCCTAGCTTAAGTCTGGCACTACCTCAGTTGCCGTCAGGCATAGTCATTGTAGCCGCCCGTTGTTCTCATCCTCTTCCCCTCCCTCCCCTCCCCTCATCCTTGCTTACGTCTGGCACTACCTCAGTTGCCGTCAGGCATAGTCATTGTAGCCGCCCGTTGTTCTCATCCTCTTCCCCTCCCTCCCCTCCTCCCCACCCCTCCCCTCATCCTAGCTTAAGTCTGGCAGTACCTCAGTTGCCGTCAGGCATAGTCATTGTAGCCGCCCGTTGTTCTCATTCTCTTCCCCTCCCTCCCTTCCTCTCCACCCCTCACCTCATCCTAGCTTAAGTCTGGCACTACCTCAGTTGCCGTCAGGCATAGTCATTGTAGCCGTCCCCTGTTCTCATCCTCTTCCCCTCCCTCCCCTCCTCCCCACCCCTCATCTCATCCTAGCTTAAGTCTGGCACTACCTCAGTTGCCGTCAGGCATAGTCATTGTAGCCACCCGTTGTTCTCATCCTCTTCCCCTCCCTCCCCTCCTCCCCACCCCTCCCCTGATCCTAGCTTAAGTCTGGCACTATCTCAGTTGCCGTCAGGCATAGTCATTGTAGCCGCCCGCTGTTCTCATCCTCTTCCCCTCCCTCCCCTCCTCCCCACCCCTCACCTCATCCTAGCTTAAGTCTGGCACTACCTCAGTTGCCGTCAGGCATAGTCATTGTAGCCGCCCGTTGTTCTCATCCTCTTCCCCTCCCTCCCCTCCCCTCATCCTTGCTTACGTCTGGCACTACCTCAGTTGCCGTCAGGCATAGTCATTGTAGCCACCCGATGTTCTCATCCTCTTCCCCTCCCTCCCCTCCTCCCCATCCCTCCCCTCATCCTAGCTTAAGTCTGGCACTACCTCAGTTGCCGTCAGGCATAGTCATTGTAGCCGCCCGTTGTTCTCATCCTCTTCCCCTCCCTCCCCTCCTCCCCTCCCCTCCCCTCCCCTCATCCTAGCTTACGTCTGGCACTGCCTCAGTTGCCGTCAGGCATAGTCATTGTAGCCGCCCGTTGTTCTCATCCTCTTCCCCTCCCTCCCCTCCTCCCCACCCCTCACCTCATCCTAGCTTAAGTCTGGCACTACCTCAGTTGCCGTCAGGCATAGTCATTGTAGCCGCCCGTTGTTCTCATCCTCTTCCCCTCCCTCCCCTCCTCCCCACCCCTCCCCTGATCCTAGCTTAAGTCTGGCACTATCTCAGTTGCCGTCAGGCATAGTCATTGTAGCCGCCCGCTGTTCTCATCCTCTTCCCCTCCCTCCCCTCCTCCCCACCCCTCACCTCATCCTAGCTTAAGTCTGGCACTACCTCAGTTGCCGTCAGGCATAGTCATTGTAGCCACCCGTTGTTCTCATCCTCTTCCCCTCCCTCCCCTCCCCTCATCCTTGCTTACGTCTGGCACTACCTCAGTTGCCGTCAGGCATAGTCATTGTAGCCACCCGTTGTTCTCATCCTCTTCCCCTCCCTCCCCTCCTCCCCATCCCTCCCCTCATCCTAGCTTAAGTCTGGCACTACCTCAGTTGCAGTCAGGCATAGTCATTGTAGCAGCTCGTTGTTCTCATCCTCTTCCCCTCCCTCCCCTCCTCCCCACCCCTCTCCTGATCCTAGCTTAAGTCTGGCACTATCTCAGTTGCCGTCAGGCATAGTCATTGTAGCCGCCCCCTGTTCTCATCCTCTTCCCCTTCCTCCCCTCCTCCCCACCCCTCACCTCATCCTAGCTTAAGTCTGGCACTACCTCAGTTGCCGTCAGGCATAGTCATTGTAGCCGCCCGTTGTTCTCATCCTCTTCCCCTCCCACCCCTCACCTCATCCTAGCTTAAGTCTGGCACTGCCTCAGTTGCCGTCAGGCATAGTCATTGTAGCCACCCTTTGTTCTCATCCTCTTCCCCTCCCTCCCCTCCTCCCCATCCCTCCCCTCATCCTAGCTTAAGTCTGGCACTACCTCAGTTGCAGTCATGCATAGTCATTGTAGCCGCTCGTTGTTCTCATCCTCTTCCCCTCCCTCCCCTCCTCCCCACCCCTCACCTCATCCTAGCTTAAGTCTGGAACTACCTCAGTTGCCGTCAGGCATATTCATTGTAGCCGCCCGCTGTTCTCATCCTCTTCCCCTCCCTCCCTCCTCCCCACCCCTCACCTCATCCTAGCTTAAGTCTGGCACTACCTCAGTTGCCGTCAGGCATAGTCATTGTAGCCACCCGTTGTTCTCATCCTCTTTTCCCCTCCCCTCCCTCCTCCCAACCCCTCCCCTGATCCTAGCTTAAGTCTGGCACTATCTCAGTTGCCGTCAGGCATAGTCATTGTAGCCGCCCGCTGTTCTCATCCTCTTCCCCTCCCTCCCTCCCCTCCCCACCCCTCACCTCATCCTAGCTTAAGTCTGGCACTACCTCAGTTGACGTCAGGCATAGTCATTGTAGCCGCCCTTTTTCTCATCCTCTTCCCCTCCCTCCCTCCCTCATCCTTGCTTACGTCTGGCACTACCTCAGTTGCCGTCAGGCATAGTCATTGTAGCCACCCGTTGTTCTCATCCTCTTCCCCTCCCTCCCCTCCTCCCCATCCCTCCCCTCATCCTAGCTTAAGTCTGGCACCACCTCAGTTGCCGTCAGCATAGTCATTGTAGCCGCCCGTTGTTCTCATCCTCTTCCCCTCCCTCCCTCCTCCCCCTCCCCTCCCTCCCCTCATCCTAGCTTACGTCTGGCACTGCCTCAGTTGCCGTCAGGCATAGTCATTGTAGCCGCCCGTTGTTCTCATCCTCTTCCCCTCCCTCCCCTCTCCCCACCCCTCACCTCATCCTAGCTTAAGTCTGGCACTACCTCAGTTGCCGTCAGGCATAGTCATTGTAGCCGCCCGTTGTTCTCATCCTCTTCCCCTCCCTCCCCTCCTCCCCACCCCCTCCCCTGATCCTAGCTTAAGTCTGGCACTATCTCAGTTGCCGTCAGGCATAGTCATTGTAGCCGCCCGCTGTTCTCATCCTCTTCCCTCCCCCCTCCTCCCCCACCCTCACCTCATCCTAGCTTAAGTCTGGCACTACCTCAGTTGCCGTCAGGCATAGTCATTGTAGCCACCCGATGTTCTCATCCTCTTCCCCTCCCTCCCCTCCCCTCATCCTTGCTTACGTCTGGCACTACCTCAGTTGCCGTCAGGCATAGTCATTGTAGCCACACCGTTGTTCTCATCCTCTTCCCCTCCCTCCCCTCCTCCCATCCCTCCCCTCATCCTAGCTTAAGTCTGGCACTACCTCAGTTGCAGTCAGGCATAGTCATTGTAGCAGCTCGTTGTTCTCATCCTCTTCCCCTCCCTCCCCTCCTCCCCACCCCTCTCCTGATCCTAGCTTAAGTCTGGCACTATCTCAGTTGCCGTCAGGCATAGTCATTGTAGCCGCCCGCTGTTCTCATCCTCTTCCCCTTCCTCCCCTCCTCCCCACCCCTCACCTCATCCTAGCTTAAGTCTGGCACTACCTCAGTTGCCGTCAGGCATAGTCATTGTAGCCGCCCGTTGTTCTCATCCTCTTCCCCTCCCACCCCTCACCTCATCCTAGCTTAAGTCTGGCACTGCCTCAGTTGCCGTCAGGCATAGTCATTGTAGCCACCCGTTGTTCTCATCCTCTTCCCCTCCCTCCCCTCCTCCCCATCCCTCCCCTCATCTAGCTTAAGTCTGGCACTACCTCAGTTGCAGTCAGGCATAGTCATTGTAGCCGCTCGTTGTTCTCATCCTCTTCCCCTCCCTCCCCTCCTCCCCACCCCTCACCTCATCCTAGCTTAAGTCTGGAACTACCTCAGTTGCCGTCAGGCATATTCATTGTAGCCGCCCGTTGTTCTCATCCTCTTCCCCTCCCTCCCCTCCCCATATCCTTGCTTACGTCTGGCACTACCTCAGTTGCCGTCAGGCATAGTCATTGTAGGCCCGCCCGTTGTTCTCATCCTCTTCCCCTCCCTCCCCTCCTCCCCCCCCTCCCTCATCCTAGCTTAAGTCTGGCACTGCCTCAGTTGCCGTCAGGCATAGTCATTGTAGCCACCCGTTGTTCTCATCTCTTCCCCTCCCTCCCCTCCTCCCCATCCCTCTCCTCATCCTAGCTTAAGTCTGGCACTACCTCAGTTGCAGTCAGGCATAGTTATTGTAGCCGCTCGTTGTTCTCATCCTCTTCCCCTCCCTCCCCTCCTCCCCACCCCTCACCTCATCCTAGCTTAAGTCTGGCACTACCTCAGTTGCCGTCAGGCATAGTCATTGTAGCCGCCCGTTGTTCTCATCCTCTTCCCTCCCTCCCCTCCCCTCATCCTTGCTTACGTCTGGCACTACCTCAGTTGCCGTCAGGCATAGTCATTGTAGCCGCCCGTTGTTCTCATCCTCTTCCCATCCCTCCCCTCATCCTAGCTTAAGTCTGGCACTACCTCAGTTGCCGTCAGGCATAGTCATTGTAGCCGCCCGTTGTTCTCATTCTCTTCCCCTCCCTCCCCTCCTCCCCACCCCTCCCCTCATCCTAGCTTAAGTCTGGCACTACCTCCGTTGCCGTCAGGCATAGTCATTGTAGCCGCCCGTTGTTCTCATTCTCTTCCCCTCCCTCCCTTGCTCTCCACCCCTCACCTCATCCTAGCTTAAGTCTGGCACTACCTCAGTTGCCGTCAGGCATAGTTATTGTAGCCGCCCGTTGTTCTCATCCTCTTCCCCTCCCTCCCCTCCTCCCCACCCCTCCCCTCATCCCTTGCTTACGTCTGGCACTACCTCAGTTGTCGTCAGGCATAGTCATTGTAGCCGCCTGTTGTTCTCATCCTCTTCCCCTCCCTCCCCTCCTCCCCATCCCTCCCCATCCCTCCCCTCATCCTTGCCTTAAGTCTGGCACTACCTCAGTTGCCGTCAGGCATAGTCATTGTAGCTGCCCGTTGTTCTCATCTCTTCCCCTCCCTCCCCTCCTCCCCCCCCCCTCCCCTCATCCTAGCTTAAGTCTGGCACTACCTCAGTTGCAGTCAGGCATAGTCATTGTAGCCGCTCGTTGTTCTCATCCTCTTCCCCTCCCTCCCCTCCTCCCCACCCTCCCTGATCCTAGCTTAAGTCTGGCACTATCTCAGTTGCTGTCAGGCATAGTCATTGTAGCCGCCCGCTGTTCTCATCCTTTCCCCTTCCTCCCCTCCTCCCCCACCCCTCACCTCATCCTAGCTTAAGTCTGGCACTACCTCAGTTGCCGTCAGGCATAGTCATTGTAGCCGCCCGTTGTTCTCATCTCTTCCCCTCCCACCCCTCACCTCATCCTAGCTTAAGTCTGGGCACTGCCTCAGTTGCCGTCAGGGCATAGTCATTGTAGCCACCCGTTGTTCTCATCCTCTTCCCCTCCCTCCCCTCCTCCCCATCCCTCCCCTCATCCTAGCTTAAGTCTGGCACTACCTCAGTTGCAGTCAGGCATAGTCATTGTAGCCGCTCGTTGTTCTCATCCTCTTCCCCTCCCTCCCCTCCTCCCCACCCCTCACCTCATCCTAGCTTAAGTCTGGAACTACCTCAGTTGCCGTCAGGCATATTCATTGTAGCCGCCCGTTGTTCTCATCCTCTTCCCCTCCCTCCCCTCCCCTCATCCTTGCTTACGTCTGGCACTACCTCAGTTGCCGTCAGGCATAGTCATTGTAGCCGCCCGTTGTTCTCATCCTCTTCCCCTCCCTCCCCTCCTCCCCACCCCTCCCCTCATCCTAGCTTAAGTCTGGCACTGCCTCAGTTGCCGTCAGGCATAGTCATTGTAGCCACCCGTTGTTCTCATCCTCTTCCCCTCCCTCCCCTCCTCCCCATCCCTCCCCTCATCCTAGCTTAAGTCTGGCACTACCTCAGTTGCAGTCAGGCATAGTCATTGTAGCCGCTCGTTGTTCTCATCCTCTTCCCCTCCCTCCCCTCCTCCCCACCCCTCACCTCATCCTAGCTTAAGTCTGGCACTACCTCAGTTGCCGTCAGGCATAGTCATTGTAGCCGCCCGTTCTCATCCTCTTCCCCTCCCTCCCCTCCCCTCATCCTTGCTTACGTCTGGCACTACCTCAGTTGCCGTCAGGCATAGTCATTGTAGCCGCCCGTTGTTCTCATCCTCTTCCCCTCCCTCCCCTCCTCCCCATCCCTCCCCTCATCCTAGCTTAAGTCTGGCACTACCTCAGTTGCCGTCAGGCATAGTCATTGTAGCCGCCCGTTGTTCTCATTCTCTTCCCCTCCCTCCCCTCCTCCCCACCCCTCCCCTCATCCTAGCTTAAGTCTGGCACTACCTCCGTTGCCGTCAGGCATAGTCATTGTAGCCGCCCGTTGTTCTCATTCTCTTCCCCTCCCTCCCTTGCTCTCCACCCCTCACCTCATCCTAGCTTAAGTCTGGCACTACCTCAGTTGCCGTCAGGCATAGTTATTGTAGCCGCCCGTTGTTCTCATCCTCTTCCCCTCCCTCCCCTCCTCCCCACCCCTCCCCTCATCCTTGCTTACGTCTGGCACTACCTCAGTTGTCGTCAGGCATAGTCATTGTAGCCGCCCGTTGTTCTCATCCTCCTCCCCATCCCTCCCCATCCCTCCCCTCATCCTTGCTTAAGTCTGGCACTACCTCAGTTGCCGTCAGGCATAGTCATTGTAGCTGCCCGTTGTTCTCATCCTCTTCCCCTCCCTCCCCTCCTCCCCACCCCTCCCGTCATCCTAGCTTAAGTCTGGCACTACCTCAGTTGCCGTCAGGCATAGTCATTGTAGCCGCCCGTTGTACTCATTCTCTTCCCCTCCCTCCCTTCCTCTCCACCCCTCACCTCATCCTAGCTTAAGTCTGGCACTACCTCAGTTGCCGTCAGGCATAGTCATTGTAGCCGCCCGTTGTTCTCATCCTCTTCCCCTCCCTCCCCTCCTCCCCACCCCTCCCCTCATCCTAGCTTAAGTCTGGCACTACCTCAGTTGCCGTCAGGCATAGTCATTGTAGCCGCTCGTTGTTCTCATCCTCTTCCCCTCCCTCCCCTCCTCCCCACCCCTCACCTCATCCTAGCTTAAGTCTGGCACTACCTCAGTTGCCGTCAGGCATAGTCATTGTAGCCGCCCGTTGTTCTCATCCTCTTCCCCTCCCTCCCCTCCCCTCATCCTTGCTTACGTCTGGCACTACCTCAGTTGCCGTCAGGCATAGTCATTGTAGCCGCCCGTTGTTCTCATCCTCTTCCCCTCCCTCCCCTCCTCCCCACCCCTCCCCTCATCCTAGCTTAAGTCTGGCAGTACCTCAGTTGCCGTCAGGCATAGTCATTGTAGCCGCCCGTTGTTCTCATTCTCTTCCCCTCCCTCCCTTCCTCTCCACCCCTCACCTCATCCTAGCTTAAGTCTGGCACTACCTCAGTTGCCGTCAGGCATAGTCATTGTAGCCGCCCGTTGTTCTCATCCTCTTCCCCTCCCTCCCCTCCTCCCCACCCCTCCCCTCATCCTTGCTTACGTCTGGCACTACCTCAGTTGTCGTCAGGCATAGTCATTGTAGCCGCCCGTTGTTCTCATCCTCTTCCCCTCCCTCCCCTCCTCCCCATCCCTCCCCATCCCTCCCCTCATCTGTTGCCGTCAGGCATAGTCATTGTAGCCGCCCGTTGTTCTCATCCTCTTCCCCTCCCTCCCTCCCCTCCTCCCCACCCCTCCCCTCATCCTTGCTTACGTCTGGCACTACCTCAGTTGTCGTCAGGCATAGTCATTGTAGCCGCCCGTTGTTCTCATCCTCTTCCCCTCCCTCCCCTCCTCCCCATCCCTCCCCTCATCCTTGCTTAAGTCTGGCACTACCTCAGTTGCCATCAGGCATAGTCATTGTAGCCGCCCGTTGTTCTCATCCTCTTCCCCTCCCTCTCCTCCTCCCCACCCCTCCCGTCATCCTAGCTTAAGTCTGGCACTACCTCAGTTGCGGTCAGGCATAGTCATTGTAGCCGCCCGTTGTTCTCATTCTCTTCCCCTCCCTCCCTTCCTCTCCACCCCTCACCTCATCCTAGCTTAAGTCTGGCACTACCTCAGTTGCCGTCAGGCATAGTCATTGTAGCCGCCCGTTGTTCTCATCCTCTTCCCTTCCCTCCCCTCCTCCCCACCCCTCCCCTCATCCTAGCTTAAGTCTGGCACTACCTCAGTTGCTGTCAGGCATAGTCATTGTCGCCGCTCGTTGTTCTCATCCTCTTCCCCTCCCTCCCCTCCTCCCCACCCCTAACCTCATCCTAGCTTAAGTCTGGCACTACCTCAGTTGCCGTCAGGCATAGTAATTGTAGCCGCCCGTTGTTCTCATCCTCTTCCCCTCCCTCCCCTCCCCTCATCCTTGCTTACGTCTGGCACTACCTCAGTTGCCGTCAGGCATAGTCATTGTAGCCGCCCGTTGTTCTCATCCTCTTCCCCTCCCTCCCCTCCTCCCCATCCCTCCCCTCATCCTAGCTTAAGTCTGGCACTACCTCAGTTGCCGTCAGGCATAGTCATTGTAGCCGCCCGTTGTTCTCATTCTCTTACCCTCCCTCCCCTCCTCCCCATCCTTCCCCTCATCCTAGCTTAAGTCTGGCACTACCTCAGTTGCCGTCAGGCATAGTCATTGTAGCCGCCCGTTGTTCTCATTCTCTTCCCCTTCCTCCCTTCCTCTCCACCCCTCACCTCATCTTAGCTTAAGTCTGGCACTACCTCAGTTGCCGTCAGGCATAGTCATTGTAGCCGCCCGTTGTTCTCATCCTCTTCCCCTCCCTCCCCTCCTCCCCACCCCTCCCCTCATCCTTGCTTGCGTCTGGCACTACCTCAGTTGCCGTCAGGCATAGTCATTGTAGCCGCCCGTTGTTCTCATTCTCTCCCCCTCCCTCCCCTCCTCCCCACCCCTCACCTCATCCTAGCTTAAGTCTGGCACTACCTCAGTTGCCGTCAGGCATAGTCATTGTAGCCGCCCGTTGTTCTCATCCTCTTCCCCTCCCTCCCCTCCTCCCCATCCCTCCCCATCCCTCCCCTTATCCTTGCTTAAGTCTGGCACTACCTCAGTTGCTGTCAGGCATAGTCATTGTAGCCGCCCGTTCTTCTCATCCTCTTCCCCTCCCTCCCCTCCTCCCCACCCCTCCCCTCATCCTAGCTTAAGTCTGGCACTACCTCAGTTGCCGTCAGGCATAGTCATTGTAGCCGCTCGTTGTTCTCATCCTCTTCCCCTCTCTCTCCTCCTCCCCATCCCTCCCCTCCTCCTAGCTTAAGTCTGGCACTACCTCAGTTGCCGTCAGGCATAGTCATTGTAGCCGTCCCCTGTTCTCATCCTCTTCCCCTCCCACCCCTCCTCCCCATCCCTCCCCTCATCCTAGTTTAAGTCTGGCACTACCTCAGTTGCCGTCAGGCATAGTCATTGTAGCTGCTCGTTGTTCTCATCCTCTTCCCCTCGCTCCCCTCCTCCCCATCCCTCCCCTCATCCTAGCTTAAGTCTGGCACTACCTCAGTTGCCGTCAGGCATAGTCATTGTAGCTGCTCGTTGTTCTCATCCTCTTCCCCTCGCTCCCCTCCTCCCCATCCCTCCCCTCATCCTAACTTAAGTCTGGCACTACCTCAGTTGCCATCAGGCATAGTCATTGTAGCCGCCCGTTGTTCTCATTCTCTTCCCCTCCCTCCCCTCCTCCCCACCCCTCACCTCATCCTAGCTTAGGTCTGGCACTACCTCAGTTGCCGTCAGGCATAGTCATTGTAGGCGCCCGTGGTTCTCATTCTCTTCCCCTCCCTCCCCTCCTCCCCCCCCATCACCTCATCCTAGCTTAAGTCTGGCACTACCTCAGTTGCCGTCAGGCATAGTCATTGTAGCCGCCCGTTGTTCTCATCCTCTTCCCCTCCCACCCCTCACCTCATCCTAGCTTAAGTCTGGCACTGCCTCAGTTGCCGTCAGGCATAGTCATTGTAGCCACCCGTTGTTCTCATCCTCTTCCCCTCCCTCCCCTCCTCCCCATCCCTCCCCTCATCCTAGCTTAAGTCTGGCACTACCTCAGTTGCAGTCAGGCATAGTCATTGTAGCCGCTCGTTGTTCTCATCCTCTTCCCCTCCCTCCCCTCCTCCCCACCCCTCACCTCATCCTAGCTTAAGTCTGGAACTACCTCCGTTGCCGTCAGGCATATTCATTGTAGCCGCCCGTTGTTCTCATCCTCTTCCCCTCCCTCCCCTCCCCTCATCCTTGCTTACGTCTGGCACTACCTCAGTTGCCGTCAGGCATAGTCATTGTAGCCGCCCGTTGTTCTCATCCTCTTCCCCTCCCTCCCCTCCTCCCCACCCCTCCCCTCATCCTAGCTTAAGTCTGGCACTACCTCAGTTGCCGTCAGGCATAGTCATTGTAGCCGCCCGTTGTTCTCATCCTCTTCCCTCCCTCCCCTCCTCCCCACCCCTCCCCTCATCCTAGCTTAAGTCTGGCACTACCTCAGTTGCAGTCAGGCATAGTCATTGTAGCCGCTCGTTGTTCTCATCCTCTTCCCCTCCCTCCCCTCCTCCCCACCCCTCACCTCATCCTAGCTTAAGTCTGGCACTACCTCAGTTGCCGTCAGGCATAGTCATTGTAGCCGCCCGTTGTTCTCATCCTCTTCCCCTCCCTCCCCTCCCCTCATCCTTGCTTACGTCTGGCACTACCTCAGTTGCCGTCAGGCATAGTCATTGTAGCCGCCCGTTGTTCTCATCCTCTTCCCCTCCCTCCCCTCCTCCCCATCCCTCCCCTCATCCTAGCTTAAGTCTGGCACTACCTCAGTTGCCGTCAGGCATAGTCATTGTAGCCGCCCGTTGTTCTCATTCTCTTCCCCTCCCTCCCCTCCTCCCCATCCCTCCCCTCATCCTTGCTTAAGTCTGGCACTACCTCAGTTGCCATCAGGCATAGTCATTGTAGCCGCCCGTTGTTCTCATCCTCTTCCCCTCCCTCTCCTCCTCCCCACCCCTCCCGTCATCCTAGCTTAAGTCTGGCACTACCTCAGTTGCGGTCAGGCATAGTCATTGTAGCCGCCCGTTGTTCTCATTCTCTTCCCCTCCCTCCCTTCCTCTCCACCCCTCACCTCATCCTAGCTTAAGTCTGGCACTACCTCAGTTGCCGTCAGGCATAGTCATTGTAGCCGCCCGTTGTTCTCATCCTCTTCCCCTCCCTCCCCTCCTCCCCACCCCTCCCCTCATCCTAGCTTAAGTCTGGCACTACCTCAGTTGCTGTCAGGCATAGTCATTGTCGCCGCTCGTTGTTCTCATCCTCTTCCCCTCCCTCCCCTCCTCCCCACCCCTCACCTCATCCTAGCTTAAGTCTGGCACTACCTCAGTTGCCGTCAGGCATAGTAATTGTAGCCGCCCGTTGTTCTCATCCTCTTCCCCTCCCTCCCCTCCCCTCATCCTTGCTTACGTCTGGCACTACCTCAGTTGCCGTCAGGCATAGTCATTGTAGCCGCCCGTTGTTCTCATCCTCTTCCCCTCCCTCCCCTCCTCCCCATCCCTCCCCTCATCCTAGCTTAAGTCTGGCACTACCTCAGTTGCCGTCAGGCATAGTCATTGTAGCCGCCCGTTGTTCTCATTCTCTTACCCTCCCTCCCCTCCTCCCCATCCTTCCCCTCATCCTAGCTTAAGTCTGGCACTACCTCAGTTGCCGTCAGGCATAGTCATTGTAGCCGCCCGTTGTTCTCATTCTCTTCCCCTTCCTCCCTTCCTCTCCACCCCTCACCTCATCTTAGCTTAAGTCTGGCACTACCTCAGTTGCCGTCAGGCATAGTCATTGTAGCCGCCCGTTGTTCTCATCTCTTCCCCTCCCTCCCTCCTCCCCACCCCTCCCCTCATCCTTGCTTGCGTCTGGCACTACCTCAGTTGCCGTCAGGCATAGTCATTGTAGCCGCCCGTTGTTCTCATTCTCTCCCCCTCCCTCCCCTCCTCCCCACCCCTCACCTCATCCTAGCTTAAGTCTGGCACTACCTCAGTTGCCGTCAGGCATAGTCATTGTAGCCGCCCGTTGTTCTCATCCTCTTCCCCTCCCTCCCCTCCTCCCCATCCCTCCCCATCCCTCCCCTTATCCTTGCTTAAGTCTGGCACTACCTCAGTTGCTGTCAGGCATAGTCATTGTAGCCGCCCGTTCTTCTCATCCTCTTCCCCTCCCTCCCCTCCTCCCCACCCCTCCCCTCATCCTAGCTTAAGTCTGGCACTACCTCAGTTGCCGTCAGGCATAGTCATTGTAGCCGCTCGTTGTTCTCATCCTCTTCCCCTCTCTCTCCTCCTCCCCATCCCTCCCCTCCTCCTAGCTTAAGTCTGGCACTACCTCAGTTGCCGTCAGGCATAGTCATTGTAGCCGTCCCCTGTTCTCATCCTCTTCCCCTCCCACCCCTCCTCCCCATCCCTCCCCTCATCCTAGTTTAAGTCTGGCACTACCTCAGTTGCCGTCAGGCATAGTCATTGTAGCTGCTCGTTGTTCTCATCCTCTTCCCCTCGCTCCCCTCCTCCCCATCCCTCCCCTCATCCTAGCTTAAGTCTGGCACTACCTCAGTTGCCGTCAGGCATAGTCATTGTAGCTGCTCGTTGTTCTCATCCTCTTCCCCTCGCTCCCCTCCTCCCCATCCCTCCCCTCATCCTAACTTAAGTCTGGCACTACCTCAGTTGCCATCAGGCATAGTCATTGTAGCCGCCCGTTGTTCTCATTCTCTTCCCCTCCCTCCCCTCCTCCCCACCCCTCACCTCATCCTAGCTTAGGTCTGGCACTACCTCAGTTGCCGTCAGGCATAGTCATTGTAGGCGCCCGTGGTTCTCATTCTCTTCCCCTCCCTCCCCTCCTCCCCCCCCATCACCTCATCCTAGCTTAAGTCTGGCACTACCTCAGTTGCCGTCAGGCATAGTCATTGTAGCCGCCCGTTGTTCTCATCCTCTTCCCCTCCCACCCCTCACCTCATCCTAGCTTAAGTCTGGCACTGCCTCAGTTGCCGTCAGGCATAGTCATTGTAGCCACCCGTTGTTCTCATCCTCTTCCCCTCCCTCCCCTCCTCCCCATCCCTCCCCTCATCCTAGCTTAAGTCTGGCACTACCTCAGTTGCAGTCAGGCATAGTCATTGTAGCCGCTCGTTGTTCTCATCCTCTTCCCCTCCCTCCCCTCCTCCCCACCCCTCACCTCATCCTAGCTTAAGTCTGGAACTACCTCCGTTGCCGTCAGGCATATTCATTGTAGCCGCCCGTTGTTCTCATCCTCTTCCCCTCCCTCCCCTCCCCTCATCCTTGCTTACGTCTGGCACTACCTCAGTTGCCGTCAGGCATAGTCATTGTAGCCGCCCGTTGTTCTCATCCTCTTCCCCTCCCTCCCCTCCTCCCCACCCCTCCCCTCATCCTAGCTTAAGTCTGGCACTACCTCAGTTGCCGTCAGGCATAGTCATTGTAGCCGCCCGTTGTTCTCATCCTCTTCCCCTCCCTCCCCTCCTCCCCACCCCTCCCCTCATCCTAGCTTAAGTCTGGCACTACCTCAGTTGCAGTCAGGCATAGTCATTGTAGCCGCTCGTTGTTCTCATCCTCTTCCCCTCCCTCCCCTCCTCCCCACCCCTCACCTCATCCTAGCTTAAGTCTGGCACTACCTCAGTTGCCGTCAGGCATAGTCATTGTAGCCGCCCGTTGTTCTCATCCTCTTCCCCTCCCTCCCCTCCCCTCATCCTTGCTTACGTCTGGCACTACCTCAGTTGCCGTCAGGCATAGTCATTGTAGCCGCCCGTTGTTCTCATCCTCTTCCCCTCCCTCCCCTCCTCCCCATCCCTCCCCTCATCCTAGCTTAAAGTCTGGCACTACCTCAGTTGCCGTCAGGCATAGTCATTGTAGCCGCCCGTTGTTCTCATTCTCTTCCCCTCCCTCCCCTCCTCCCCACCCCTCCCCTCATCCTAGCTTAAGTCTGGCACTACCTCCGTTGCCGTCAGGCATAGTCATTGTAGCCGCCCGTTGTTCTCATTCTCTTCCCCTCCCTCCCTTGCTCTCCACCCCTCACCTCATCCTAGCTTAAGTCTGGCACTACCTCAGTTGCCGTCAGGCATAGTTATTGTAGCCGCCCGTTGTTCTCATCCTCTTCCCCTCCCTCCCCTCCTCCCCACCCCTCCCCTCATCCTTGCTTACGTCTGGCACTACCTCAGTTGTCGTCAGGCATAGTCATTGTAGCCGCCCGTTGTTCTCATCCTCTTCCCCTCCCTCCCCTCCTCCCCACCCCTCCCGTCATCCTAGCTTAAGTCTGGCACTACCTCAGTTGCCGTCAGGCATAGTCATTGTAGCCGCCCGTTGTACTCATTCTCTTCCCCTCCCTCCCTTCCTCTCCACCCCTCACCTCATCCTAGCTTAAGTCTGGCACTACCTCAGTTGCCGTCAGGCATAGTCATTGTAGCCGCCCGTTGTTCTCATCCTCTTCCCCTCCCTCCCCTCCTCCCCACCCCTCCCCTCATCCTAGCTTAAGTCTGGCACTACCTCAGTTGCCGTCAGGCATAGTCATTGTAGCCGCTCGTTGTTCTCATCCTCTTCCCCTCCCTCCCCTCCTCCCCACCCCTCACCTCATCCTAGCTTAAGTCTGGCACTACCTCAGTTGCCGTCAGGCATCGTCATTGTAGCCGCCCGTTGTTCTCATCCTCTTCCCCTCCCTCCCCTCCCCTCATCCTTGCTTACGTCTGGCACTACCTCAGTTGCCGTCAGGCATAGTCATTGTAGCCGCCCGTTGTTCTCATCCTCTTCCCCTCCCTCCCCTCCTCCCCACCCCTCCCCTCATCCTAGCTTAAGTCTGGCAGTACCTCAGTTGCCGTCAGGCATAGTCATTGTAGCCGCCCGTTGTTCTCATTCTCTTCCCTCCCTCCCTTCCTCTCCACCCCTCACCTCATCCTAGCTTAAGTCTGGCACTACCTCAGTTGCCGTCAGGCATAGTCATTGTAGCCGCCCGTTGTTCTCATCCTCTTCCCCTCCCTCCCCTCCTCCCCACCCCTCCCCTCATCCTTGCTTACGTCTGGCACTACCTCAGTTGTCGTCAGGCATAGTCATTGTAGCCACCCGTTGTTCTCATCCTCTTCCCCTCCCTCCCCTCCTCCCCATCCCTCCCCATCCCTCCCCTCATCTGTTGCCGTCAGGCATAGTCATTGTAGCCGCCCGTTGTTCTCATCCTCTTCCCCTCCCTCCCTCCCCTCCTCCCCACCCCTCCCCTCATCCTTGCTTACGTCTGGCACTACCTCAGTTGTCGTCAGGCATAGTCATTGTAGCCGCCCGTTGTTCTCATCCTCTTCCCCTCCCTCCCCTCCTCCCCATCCCTCCCCTCATCCTTGCTTAAGTCTGGCACTACCTCAGTTTGCCATCAGGCATAGTCATTGTAGCCGCCCGTTGTTCTCATCCTCTTCCCCTCCCTCTCCTCCTCCCCACCCCTCCCGTCATCCTAGCTTAAGTCTGGCACTACCTCAGTTGCGGTCAGGCATAGTCATTGTAGCCGCCCGTTGTTCTCATTCTCTTCCCCTCCCTCCCTTCCTCTCCACCCCTCACCTCATCCTAGCTTAAGTCTGGCACTACCTCAGTTGCCGTCAGGCATAGTCATTGTAGCCGCCCGTTGTTCTCATCCTCTTCCCCTCCCTCCCCTCCTCCCCACCCCTCCCCTCATCCTAGCTTAAGTCTGGCACTACCTCAGTTGCTGTCAGGCATAGTCATTGTAGCCGCTCGTTGTTCTCATCCTCTTCCCCTCCCTCCCCTCCTCCCCACCCCTCACCTCATCCTAGCTTAAGTCTGGCACTACCTCAGTTGCCGTCAGGCATAGTAATTGTAGCCGCCCGTTGTTCTCATCCTCTTCCCCTCCCTCCCCTCCCCTCATCCTTGCTTCCGTCTGGCACTACCTCAGTTGCCGTCAGGCATAGTCATTGTAGCCGCCCGTTGTTCTCATCCTCTTCCCCTCCCTCCCCTCCTCCCCATCCCTCCCCTCATCCTAGCTTAAGTCTGGCACTACCTCAGTTGCCGTCAGGCATAGTCATTGTAGCCGCCCGTTGTTCTCATTCTCTTACCCTCCCTCCCCTCCTCCCCCATCCTTCCCCTCATCCTAGCTTAAGTCTGGCACTACCTCAGTTGCGTCAGGCATAGTCATTGTAGCCGCCCGTTGTTCTCATTCTCTTCCCCTTCCTCCCTTCCTCTCCACCCCTCACCTCATCCTAGCTTAAGTCTGGCACTACCTCAGTTGCCGTCAGGCATAGTCATTGTAGCCGCCCGTTGTTCTCATCCTCTTCCCCTCCCTCCCTCCTCCCCACCCCTCCCCTCATCCTTGCTTGCGTCTGGCACTACCTCAGTTGCCGTCAGGCATAGTCATTGTAGCCGCCCGTTGTTCTCATTCTCTCCCCCTCCCTCCCCTCCTCCCCACCCCTCACCTCATCCTAGCTTAAGTCTGGCACTACCTCAGTTGCCGTCAGGCATAGTCATTGTAGCTGCCTGTTGTTCTCATCCTCTTCCCCTCCCTCCCCTCTTCCCCATCCCTCCCCCATCCCTCCCCATCCCTCCCCTTATCCTTGCTTAAGTCTGGCACTACCTCAGTTGCTGTCAGGCATAGTCATTGTAGCCGCCCGTTCTTCTCATCCTCTTCCCCTCCCTCCCCTCCTCCCCACCCCTCCCCTCATCCTAGCTTAAGTCTGGCACTACCTCAGTTGCCGTCCAGGGCATAAGCCGCTCGTTGTTCTCATCCTCTTCCCCTCTCTCTCCTCCTCCCCATCCCTCCCCTCCTCCTAGCTTAAGTCTGGCACTACCTCAGTTGCCGTCAGGCATAGTCATTGTAGCCGTCCCCTGTTCTCATCCTCTTCCCCTCCCTCCCCTCCTCCCCATCCCTCCCCTCATCCTAGTTTAAGTCTGGCACTACCTCAGTTGCCGTCAGGCATAGTCATTGTAGCTGCTCGTTGTTCTCATCCTCTTCCCCTCGCTCCCCTCCTCCCCATCCCTCCCCTCATCCTAGCTTAAGTCTGGCACTACCTCAGTTGCCGTCAGGCATAGTCATTGTAGCTGCTCGTTGTTCTCATCCTCTTCCCCTCGCTCCCCTCCTCCCCATCCCTCCCCTCATCCTAACTTAAGTCTGGCACTACCTCAGTTGCCATCAGGCATAGTCATAGTAGCCGCCCGTTGTTCTCATTCTCTTCCCCTCCCTCCCTCCTCCCCACCCCTCACCTCATCCTAGCTTAGGTCTGGCACTACCTCAGTTGCCGTCAGGCATAGTCATTGTAGGCGCCCGTGGTTCTCATTCTCTTCCCCTCCCTCCCCTCCCTCCCCCCCCATCACCTCATCCTAGCTTAAGTCTGGCACTACCTCAGTTGCCGTCAGGCATAGTCATTGTAGCCGCCCGTTGTTCTCATCCTCCTTCCCCTCCCTCCCCTCCCTCCCCATCCCCCCCTCATCCTTGCTTAAGTCTGGCACTACCTCAGTTGCCGTCAGGCATAGTCATTGTAGCCGCCCGTTGTTCTCATCCTCTTCCCCTCCCTCCCCTCCTCCCCACCCCTCCCCTCATCCTAGCTTAAGTCTGGCACTACCTCAGTTGCCGTCAGGCATAGTCATTGTAGCCGCCCGTTGTTCTCAACCTCTTCCCCTCCCTCCCCTCCTCCCCACCCCTCCCCTCATCCTAGCTTAAGTCTTGCACTACCTCGTTGCCGTCAGGCATAGTCATTGTAGCCGCCTGTTGTTCTCATCCTCTTCCCCTGCCTCCCTCCTCCCCACCCCTTCCCTCCCCTCATCCTAGCTTACGTCTGGCACTACCTCAGTTGCCGTCAGGCATAGTCATTGTAGCCGCCCGTTGTTCTCATCCTCTTCCCCTCCCTCCCCTCCTCCCCACCCCTCCCCTCATCCTAGCTTACGTCTGGCACTGCCTCAGTTGCCGTCAGGCATAGTCATTGTAGCCGCCCGTTGTTCTCATTCTCTTCCCCTCCCTCCCCCTCCCTCCCACCCCCCTCACCTCGTCCTAGCTTACGTCTGGCACTACCTCAGTTGCCGTCAGGCATAGTCATTGTGGCCACCCGTTGTTCTCATCCTTTCCCCTCCCTCCCCTCCTCCCCATCCCTCCCCCTCATCCTTGCTTAAGTCTGGCACTACCTCAGTTGCCGTCAGGCATAGTCATTGTAGCCGCCCGTTGTTCTCATCCTCTTCCCCTCCCTCCCCTCCCTCCCCACCCCTCCCCTCATCCTAGCTTACGTCTGGCACTGCCTCAGTTGCCGTCAGGCATAGTCATTTGTAGCCGCCCGTTGTTCTCATTCTCTTCCCCTCCCTCCCTCCTCCCCTCCCCTTCCTTCCCCTCATCCTAGCTTACGTCTGGCACTGCCTCAGTTGCCGTCAGGCATAGTCATTGTAGCCACCCGTTGTTCTCATCCTTTTCCCCTCCCTCCCCTCCTCCCCATCCCTCCCCATCCCTCCCCCTCAACCTTGCTTAAGTCTGGCACTACCTCAGTTGCCGTCAGGCATAGTCATTGTAGCCGCCCATTGTTCTCATCCTCTTCCCCTCCCTCCCCCCCCTCGTCCTTGCTAGGTCTGGCACTACCTCATTTGCGTCAGGCATAGTCATTGTAGCCGCCCGTTGTTCTCATCCTCTTCCCCTCCCTCCCCTCCTCCCCATCCCTCCCCTCATCCTAGCTTAAGTCTGGCACTACCTCAGTTGCAGTCAGGCATAGTCATTGTAGCCGCCCGTTGTTCTCATCCTCTTCCCCTCCTCCCCCTCCCCTCAATCCTAGCTTAAGTCTGGCACCACCTCAGTTGCAGTCAGGCATAGTCATTGTAGCCGCTCGTTGTTCTCATCCTCTTCCCCTCCCTCTCCTCCTCCCATTCCCTCCCCTCATCCTAGCTTAAGTCTGGCACTACCTCAGTTGCCGTCAGGCATAGTCATTGTAGCCGCCCGCTGTTCTCATTCTCTTCCCCTCCCTCCCTCCTCCCCACCCCTCCCTCATCCTAGTTTAAGTCTGGCACTACCTCAGCTGCCGTCAGGCATAGTCATTGTAGCCGCCCGTTGTTCTCATCCTCTTCCCTCCCTCCTCCCCTCCCCACCCCTCCCCTCATCCTAGTTTAAGTCTGGCACCTACCTCAGTTGCCGTCAGGCATAGTCATTGTAGCCGCCCGTTGTTCTCATCCTCTTCCCCTCCCTCCCCTCCTCCCCACCCCTCACCCTCATCCTAGCTTAAGTCTGGCACTGCCTCAGTTGCAGTCAGGCATAGTCATTGTAGCCGCCCGTTGTTCTCATTCTCTTCCCCTCCCTCCCCTCCTCCCCACCCCTCACCTCATCCTAGCTTAAGTCTGGCACTACCTCAGTTGCCGTCAGGCATAGTCATTGTAGCCGCCCGCTGTTCTCATTCTCTTCCCCTCCCTCCTCTCCCCCCACCCCTCACCTCATCCTAGCTTAAGTCTGGCACTACCTCAGTTGCCGTCAGGCATAGTCATTGTAGCCGCCCGTTGTTCTCATCCTCTTCCCCTCCCTCCCCTCCTCCCCACCCTCCCCTCATCCTTGCTTAAGTCTGGCACCACCTCAGTTGCCGTCAGGCATAGTCATTGTAGCCGCCCGTTGTTCTCATTCTCTTCCCCTCCCTCCCTCCCCTCCTCCCCACCCCTCCCCTGATCCTAGCTTAAGTCTGGCACTATCTCAGTTGCCGTCAGGCATAGTCATTGTAGCCACTCGTTGTTCAAATCATCTTCCCTAACCTTCCCTCCACCCAGTCCCTTCCCCTCATCCTTGCTTAAGTCTGGCACTACCTCAGTTGCCGTCAGGCATAGTCATTGTAGCTGCCCGTTGTTCTCATCCTCTTCCCCTCCCTCCCTCCTCCCCCGCCCTCACTCATCCTTGCTTACGTCTGGCACTACCTCAGTTGCCGTCAGCCATAGTCATTGTAGCCGCCCGTTGTTCTCATCCTCTTCCCCTCCCTCCCCTCCCCTCATCCTTGCTTACGTCTGGCACTACCTCAGTTGCCGTCAGGCATAGTCATTGTAGCCGCCCGTTGTTCTCATCCTCTTCCCCTCCCTCCCCTCCCCTTATCCTTGCTTACGTCTGGCACTACCTCAGTTGCCGTCAGGCATAGTCATTGTAGCCGCCCCGTTGTTCTCATCCACTTCCCCTCCCCTCCCCTCCTCCCCACCCTTCCCGTCATCCTAGCTTAAATCTGGCACTACCTCAGTTGTCGTCAGCATAGTCATTGTAGCCGCCTGTCTTTCGCATCCTCCTGCCATCTCCTCTTCCCCTCCCTCCCCTCCCTATCCATCATGCGTGTCTTGACTTTGTGATAGCAGCTTGTTTTGTCTCTCTCCCCTTCCCCTCCGTGTCTTTTCCTCCCGCTTTCCCCTTCCAGCACTACTCTGAACCGTCGTTTTGTCCTAGGGCCTCATTAGGACCCTGGCGGTAGCCATGCCCTTATTAAGGGCACGGCTGCCGCAGGTACTGAATTTTTACCGGGTCGATGGAATGGGCAATTACTGGGTCATGCCGATCTTGGCGGACCCAGTAATTGTCCATTCCATGGACCTGGTAAAAATTAATCCCCATTGGGCTCAATGGGAATGGGGATGATGCTAACAACGGGGCCGTTAATAATAGGCCCGTTGTTATGATGCTCGTCCCCTCGCGGGACCCGCAAAGGACGTCTGGTAAAACCAGACGTCCAAAGCGGGTCCCGCGAGGGGACCTCGTAATAGAGCGGAATGGGTTTAACGGCACCAGCAGCTCTACCGGCGCCATTAAACCCATTCCGCCTGGGTCGTAATGAGGCCCCTAGTATGTTAGTTGCTTGTGTTGTTCTTCTTGTTAATTTTGCGGCATTGCATCAATTGTCGTCAGAATAGTAATGTAACCACTTGTTTGTCTCACCTCCCCCCCAGCCTACTGTTTCCTTGCACTTGCACTAATCTAGTTATTTTTCACATTCTGAATTGTTTCAAGGACTTGTAAGAATGTAACTGTATTCTCCCATTTTCCCCTCCTAGTTGAAGCGCTTTGAAACACACTGGGCCTCATTACGAGTTTATTATTATTAAGGGGATGGCTGCCTCCAAACTCGGGTCCGGGTTCCCTGAATGGGGAAATACCGGGCCATTCCGACCTTGGAGGACCCAGTATTTCACCTTTCAGGGAAACCGGACCCGGACCTTCTCCATTCCCATTCGAGCCCCCATAGGGCTCAATGGGAATGGGGAGGGAGCTAACAAGGGGCCCATTAATAGCGGGCCAGTTGTTAGCTCCCTGGTCCCTTTGCGTAAAACCAGACGTCCAGAGTGGGTCCCGCAAGAGTACCATGACCGGTGCCGTTAAACCCATTCCGCCAGCCTCGTAATGAGGCCCACTGTCTATAGGCGCTATATAAATAAACAATCAATTCAATTGATGGGACAACAACAGACATTTTCACTGAGGCCAGTTTAAGCAGGAGCACAGTACTGACATCACTGTCCATGTGGCATTGGGTACACACATGTAAAAGGGTGACACTCGGGTTGGTTCTTGTGCCAAGTGTCTCTGGCCGCATGCAGGGAAACCCACACCCGCATTACCGAGGCCCACATCTGCTTTGCGGGATCTGTCCTTGTATAATATATTGTTGGGGTTTCGGGTGGCTGGGCACCATAATGTTAAAGGTGCTGGGAAAGGCCGAGCTGCGTGACCTGCTCCTGGCACGTGGCCGCTAGGATTGGCAGGGTCATTGATGAGGCTTTGTAGGAGTCACTGCCGCGGCGGTCCTTGCTGCACCAATCTTCACCCCCAGGCAGGAGTTCAAAATGCATATGGATGCAGCAGTGATCATCACTGTGTCGCTCTTCTCTCCCCCAGCCAGGATGGGCCTGAAGCCAGTGCGCTTCCGGTGCCGCTTCCTCTCCCTCAGGTAGGAGCACCATAGGCATGGGTGCAGCGGCAGTCCTTGCCGTGCTGCTTCATCTCCCCCAGGCGGGAGCGGGCAACCTCCCTCAATTCCCTGGTAAATCAGGCAGCATGAGCCTGCTTGCTGCAGGACCGCCTCCGGAAAGACCTGACTAATGATCGCTCACCGCGAGGCGGGCGCACACAGCCGCATGCTCCAGCACGCCATCCTGCCAGGTTCTTCAAACACCTCGTCGTCAGTTGTTAGGGGGGCCAGGGTAGCAGGACCGCTACAATGAAGGGCTCTGCAGGGCAGGACCTCTGCCACCAGTGTGGCACTGGCGCAGCCTGGTATACTGGCACAGAGGGAGGGTCCGATGGCAGTGTCTAGCGCACGTGCAGCTGTGTGCCGCTTTTATTAGCACTATAACATGAGTGGTCATGTGACCCATGGCAGGTGACTAGGCACAAGTCCTCGTCATGGGCTCTGGTTACAACAAAGGGAAGAGGTTGCGGGCAATGTTCCCTCTAATTCTTTTTCTCCATGTGCGGAACCGGTTGGCTGTTGTGAACACTTTTATTTTCCATGTGCGCAACTGACTAATGAGGTAAGCCACCTCGCGAGCTTCCATCGCAGAAGCGAACTTGGAAACAAATTTCCTCTTCCCAGTCACTGCAATACTTTAAAAATCTTACAACACTTTTTCCAAACACATGGGCTAAAATAAAATATGTCATATGTGATTATACAGAAAACTCAACCAGTCCAAGACTTCAATATCTGCCACAATACCTTGCAAACATACTTTTTAAAAAAAATGTAATTTCATGTAGTTTATTACAAACTTTTGAAATATAAAAATCATATAAAAGCTTTGTTAGTGAAAAAAAAACTAAGGAGCGGATCCAGCTTCCAGTTGTCCTTCTCTCATTCTGCTGCGCCTTCTTAAGAGTTCTGCTCAACATTTAGGGCCTCATTACACGGACGGCGGTAATGGTTAACGGTCACCGTTAATGGTAACGGTCACCGTTAACCAATAACGCCTTACTACGAGGTCCCTTAGCGGGTTGGTGCTTTAACGCCTGCTTTTTGCAGGCGTTAAAAAACAACCCGCTAAGGGATCTTGGTGCTAATTACGGCACCGCAAAATTGCGGTGCCGTAATTAGCACCTTCCCCATTCCCATTATGCCCTATGGGGCAAAAATGGGAATGGGGAAGGGCAGTGGTGGAAGGGAGAATTACCGCCCGCCAACCTTGGAATGGGGCGGTAATTCCCCTTTCCACCAAGGTGGTGCCGGTATTTTACCGGCATGGACCAAGGTGCTCATAGCACCTTGGTCAATGTGCTAATACCGCCATCCGTGTAATGAGGCCCTTACTCTTCAGTGTTTTTACTTGTCTCTATCCCCATCTTCTTTTGGAGCTGTTCCAAGAACTTTGTGAGTGCTAATGTCAAGTCTTTGCATTCGCTATTATGCATTTGACCCCACCAGTCATCGGCACTGTAAATCGAGCATTTGTCCATCTCTTTCCCTAGGTAGTTCTTTCTGATAGTTCTTAAGCCTGGGCAAAAGAGGATTAGCTGTTTTAAGCTTTCTTCATTACAATTGCAGAATCTGCAATTTAGATCGTCTGTTCGTATAATTTGTCTTTGTCTTTGGATTTCCTTAGTTTCAAACAGATTCGGTCGAAATTTTAAGAAGATCTTTCTTAGGCATTTACATGGGGAAAGTACCATATATTTGGGTATGCTATTGAGTCCTTTAGATTCAGTCGGAAAATTTTCCATGCATTTATGATTTGTTCATTTTTCTGATGTTTAAATCCAGTCCAATTGCAGCCATTTTTTTTATTGCATTTGGATTGGTCCATAATGTCTCCTCATCAGTAGCTAGTTGTTTCATTATTTTCAGGATTAGAGTTACGAATACAAGAACGATGTTCATTCCAGCGTACTTTTGCTGCTCTTGTGGATTGGCCTACATAATACTTCCCACAGGGACACTTGATGCCATATATAATGTTGGTACTGTCACAAGTTCCAAATGTTCTCAAAAAGATTTTCTGGCCTGTACGTGGATGGTGTATTGTATTGCCCTTCAATACCAGATTACAATTGGCACAGTGAAGGCAGGGATATGTCCCAGTCCATTGGGTAATAGATTATTTCAACCTGGGTCGTGTGTGAACAAGTTCATCTTGCAAATTCCTTGATTGCAGAGTTATTTTTGACCTACCCGCATCGCGCCTTTCTTCAGACACGATGCGGTCACGTGGTTATTTGAATAACCGTTTCCTTATCAACGCCACAACACGGCGATGCACAGCGGCGATCAGACGGCTTTTCAGACGGCCGCGCTGCTTACACAGGTACTCCTGCGTTCTGGTACGATTGCTTTTGGCAATATTAACTTACTTAAATCCATTCAGGCAACTGATTAATTTAACCTTTATGTTTCCAGAATGCCATTTGATCATTGTCCTCTAATGGACTGTGTGCCTCATTACAACCCAGGCGGTAAGTTACCGCCTGGGTTGTGACTTTACCGCCATGGCGTAAACTACGTTTACGCCATGGCGGAATGGGGATTTACCGCCCCATTCCGACCTTGGCGGGGCGGTAAATCCCCATGTCCCATTTACCCTTCCCCATTCCCATTTTTGCCCCATAGGGCATAATGGGAGTGGGGAAGGCGCTAATTACGGTGCCGCAAATTGCGGCACCGTACTTAGCACCAAGGTCCCTTTGCGGCATGGTTTTTAACGCCTGCAAAAAGCAGGCGTTAAAAACACCATCCCGCAAAGGGACCTCGGAATCAGGCGTTAAGGGTCGGCGCCGTTTACGGCGCCGTTAACCCCTTAACGCCTGACTCATAATGAGGCCCTGTGTGTGCTTTTAAAATTAACACGCCTGTTATTGCAAAAGCTACCATTGGCTACACGCCATTGTAGAGGTACTTTTTGTCCCTTTATTTTCTTAGCACCATCCTATTTTCGTTTTCTGTTCACTCACTGCATTTTCCCTGTTGTTTTTTCTTCAAAATGCACTTCTACGTTATTTTCAACATCCCTACACCCTGGTATGTGTTTTGAATTTTCATTTTATGGTCATTTTTGAAGGTTTTGTTTCTCCTTTTTTGCATTTGTATTTGTGTGATGTCATTACATTATTATGTTATTACATTGTTACCATTTAAACTTGCCCTGACGAAGGAGTTCTTATACTCTGAAATGCATTGGCATATAAAGTCGATACTCACCAAGAGATGTGTAACCGCATCCTCACTAAGATTACATTAGTGCTCGGTTTTCATTACCTGTTTGTTGATAAATCCTTATTCAACACGCAGTAAGAACCGTCAAACTTAAATCTAGGACAGAGCATATCAGCGACTCCAGAAGGGAGCTACACTGGCTCAAAATCGAAGAGGTTGATTGTAGCTGCATCAATGGCTTGCCAGAGGTTGACATTGTTCCTGATATAATCTAGAGGTTGTTGCCAAGCTTCTGGCGAAGGTGTGGGGGTGTTGGTGCATGATGTACAGTTGTCATTTTGTTGATAATTTTGAACATTTCTTTTTGTGAGTTGTCTGTTGTTAGGATTCTTTTGGTGTTGTGACATTTCTTGGCTTCATACATGGCTGGTAGCTGTAGACAGACTGACTCTCTGTGTTTGACTTTGTTGGCCTGGTTCTTGTGTTTTCTACAGGCTTCCTCTTCATATTCGCCCTCATTCAAATGCTTGACTAACTATTCAGTGTTCAGTGAATACTAAATATGCTGTTCGGTGCAACCCTACCGATGATGTGTTCTTATTAGTCCTATAGATTTTAATGGGTCACTTGTTTAGTTTCTAAACACCAGTGCTCTTTCTTTAAATACAACCAGGGCTACATTGATGTTGCTGGGTGAATGGAAAGTTAATGCCTAACCAGTAAAGTGTAGAAGATTAAATAATTGATTAGGTTCCGATGTATGACCATTTGGGGATCACATTTGATTACCTGATAAGATGGGGTGACCATGTGTGGAGGCAGATGACAAAGAGTAATACAAGCTTTCCTCTGTTTGCTTAATTAATGATACTGCGAGCCATCCAATGAAAGCAATACTTAGCGCTTTTTTGGAAAGACCATAGGGTCGGTGGCATCTGGCGATGGTATTTGGGAAATTGCAGATATGATTTTATGTCTGTCACTGAGAATGTTTTGCCCAGGAAGCTTGGGCAACTTCCCCGGTCAATTCACATATTTTTTACATGAGGATGTGAGTTTACGCCACCTGGGATATTATGTAAAAATGAAACCACTTTGCCTTTGGTGCTCGTTCTCGATCCAATCCCTCTTAAGCACTCTGTGACGAATCGAGGGAAGCTGGCAGTTTTCCCCAAGGGGGAACCACTTCCTGTGAGGCTAGTGAGGTGAGCCCGCTTCACAACACCCTCCCTAGGTGTCTGAGAAACTGGGACCTCGCTGGGAGAGACTCCCCCTGAGGGGGATCAGACTTCCGTTGCTGTGAGGAACTCCCTATAGTTAAGCACACTATGGCCTACATGACTAGTTCTGCAATACCAGAGGCCTTTTTAAATCAAGACTGGGACGAAGAAAATCCTCTGAGATATCATTATCTTATTGGAAAGGAACATGTCCCTTTAAATTAGAATGTACTGAGACGAGAATGTTAAATAACGTAAAACTTAGGGGGCTTCTATCTGGTTACATTAACAATATATATATATTTTGAAAACCTTCATACAAAAGTACGCAAAGCGGAGTGCACTCCTAAGAGCAGCTGGGGATCAGTTTCCTTTCAACATCAAGAAGAGTCGTCACATCGGAACCAGGCAACACAAAATATTTTTATTAGTGAGTGTGCCTTGGAGAAAAGAAAACCTGATAAAAATACGCTGCGTTTCTTGGAATTCCGACCACTTGATCACGTGAGGAAAAGGGAGACAGATAATGGACCAAAATATACCCGGACGTCTCTAGGGTTATGCACAGAGTGTCAGCATGTGAAAAGCAATTCAAAGCAGTCAGTCATCTTTAGATGTCGTGATGCCTACTAGTTAAAGCATATACTCAACATGTTGCATCAATCGAAGCTCATATTAAGTCTGGTTAAGACTACCGTGTTTCGCTAATGGAGGTCAGCCACAGAAATGTTATATGTGCTGGCAAAAGAAGTAGCCAAATTATAAGAATGTCTTTAATGTGTCTATGTTAGGCAGAATCATATGCAGTACCCTTTGGGAACACCACACACAATTAAGACTACAAGTGACAGTACAAGTTCACCTTTGGTACAAGCCTGTACTACAGGTAAACCCAAGTGAGAGCCTAGCAAGGCTCTCACTTGGGTTTGAGTAGTAGGGGTGGCCCAGTTTTGTACAGCTTGTACTTTGCTAGGCAAAGGCCTTATTTCACCTCCTCCTACCTCATGACCACTTTGCTCTGACAAATTGGACATTTGCTTGCCTTTATGGTCAGATGGGCCTGCTCAAGAGCCTGCAAAACATATCCTAAGTGATCAATATGTTCTTTCCATGTAGGGCTGAACACTGCAATGTCATCCAGTTATGCCATGCAGAAGTCCTCCATCCCATTCAGAACTTGATTGACCATCCTTTGGAATGTAGCAGGTGCATTCTTTAATCCAAAAGACATAACCTTAAACTGGTAGAGGGCTGCTGGAGTTGAGAATGCAGGTTTCTTCTTGGCATGGTCTGTCAGGGCTTTTTGCCAATAGCCTGACGTTAGATCAAATGTACTGAGGTACTTGGCTGCACCAGGTTTATCCACCAGTTCATCTGTCCTTGGCAAAGGATGGGCATCCGTCTTAGTGACTGCATTAAGAGCTCTATAGTCCACACAGAATCTCAGCTCTTTGGATCCTGCCTTTGGTACTAGAACAACTGGACTAGACCATGGACTTGTAGAGGGCTCTATAACCCAGAGATCAAGCATCTTGTTGACCTCTCCTTTGATTTGAGATCTCACATGATCTGACATTCTGTAACCTCTGCCTTTCACAGGTAAACAGTCACCAGTGAGAATATTATGCTGGCCCCAAGGGGTCAAGCCTGGTGAAAGTGAAAACAGGGAGGCAAACTGATTTAACAGAACCTTGCACTCCTCCTGTTGTTCAGATGTCAGATTAGAGGAGAGATTGACTCCTTCTATGTTCTCATCCAAAGGTTGGCCTCTGCGTAGGTCAGGTAGAGGTTCACTCTCCTATTGAGCTGAAGCTAGAAGCAATGCTCCCACTTCTGGTCTCGAGGCATATGCCTTCAAACGGTTGGTGTGAAAGACTCTGGGAGCCTCCTTAGGTCTGCCTAAGTCCACCAAATAGTTTACCTCTCCAAGTTTGCCCACAACCCTGAAGGGTCCTATCCATTTGTCCTGTAAGGCCCTCTGCATTGTTGGCACCATAACTAGTACAAGCTGGTCTTGAGTAAACTCAACCATGCTAGCCTTCTGGTCATGCCAATGTTTGACCAGAGTCTGACCTGCTTTTAAGTTATCACTAGCTTCTGCCATCATGTGTGACATTCTCCTCCGGAGACCTATCACATAGTCAGTCACTCAGACTGGCTTGGGGGAAGGAGCACTCTCCAACCCCTCCTTAATCAGGGCCAATGGACCTCTGACTGGATGGCCATAGAGAAGTTCAAAGGGTCTGTAACCAACTCCCTCCTGAGGGACTTCTCTATAAGCAAAGAGAAGACATGGCAGTAGAAGGTCCCACTTTCTTTTAAGGGGTTCCTCTAAAGCAACTATCATGCTGTTCATAGTACGATTAAACCTCTCTACCAGTCCTTTTGTCTGTGGATGGTAGGCTGTAGAGAACTTGTAAGTGACACCACAGTTTTTCCACATGGCTTGCATGTAGTGGGACATACAATTGGATCCCCTGTCGGATATCACTTCCTTAGGAAACCCTACTCTGGTAAAAATACCAAGTAGAGCTTTAGCCACAGCCTGAGCCTTAACAGTCCTCATAGGTATTGCTTCAGGATACCTAGTTGCATGGTCTACTACAACCAGGATAAACCTGTTTCCTGAAGATGTGGGTGGGTCAAGGGGACCAACAATGTCGATGCCCACCTCTCAAAAGGAACTCCCACCACATTCTTGGCTCCACTCTTGCCAGAGGTTTGGCAAGTGTGACAGCTCAGAATTTGTCAACTTCTGAACCCATCTTAGGCCAGTAGAAGTATAGGGAGAGCCTTTCCTTGGTATTTTTGAAACTGAAATGAGACATCTATTAATGGAGTGTGAAGGCACTTGGGAAGCCAGACGGTTGCTCTTTAGAAGATTCGTGGCCAAGGAGGAAAATCTAATTTGAGAATTTTTTTTGGGACAGAATGATTGCTGGTCAAGAGACCATGCTAACAGCAACAATAGTACAAGTCTTGAAAGTAAGTTCCATCATAATCTAAAAGTAGACTTTAGTTACGCTGAAATGATTGCTGTTATAGTTTCCTGCTCCCTGAGGGACCTTTGGTTGTTTTCTTCTTTCGTTTTCTTAAATGTAGTTACTTTGGATATTGTTCTTATTTTTGTAAAGGTTTTCTTTTATAAACCAAAACAAATAAATAATAATAAAAAAAAAAAAGAAATGAAAACTCCAAGAGTTTTCAGGTCATTACCCAACAGGACTCTCCCAGGCACTTCACTCTGCACACACTAACAGGTATTTTGACAGTCCTATCATTACACGGGATGAGAGCTGGTAACTGGGGAAGCATTTGCACAGGGCCTCCAGCTAACTTGGTGAGGCGTTTGGGTGCCTTAGCAACATCCTCTACCTTGAAAGATCTGGCTGCAGTGTCTCTGATGGCAGGTGTCTCCTGGCCATTCACAAGAACACTATCTTTATAATACTCTTTAGTATTATCTGGGATGGAATTATAGATATCTAAATTCAGTTGTTGCCACAAGCCCAGGGACACTAAAGACACACTAGCTGAGACTCTCATGGGTTCATTAGCCAGTAGGTAAACGTTTCCACTTGCCATAGGTACTTCTTCCTCTGGGGAAAAGGCTAAGGAGACAGTGTGGACCCCTGAAGGTTTACCCTTACATCTGGGATCCCCTTTCCCATGGTCAGTTGACCCACAAACACAAACATAACATTTCCCAAATGTTTTGATCAATGGGTTTTTTTTCTGACCTCCATCTTGTTTGGGTCCAGATGGTACACTAGCCTGATTCGGTTTCCCTTGTTGCTTACCCTTTTTGTTTTGTTTGGGGCCCTCTTTTGGATTGGAGGTATTAGAATTCTCCTTGTTATCTTTCTTTGGCTGCTTTCCCTCATCCCTCTTCTGAGTGGCCCCAGAATCCTTGTGAGTAGCCCTGTTGGCAACCGGGTTGACGGCTCCGGCACCATTACCGGCGCTGTTAACCCCTTATCGCCAAGATTGTAATGACCCCCAAAGAATTCAGGAAAAGACATGAGACAAGACGCACAGGTGTGGAATAATGACTAAAGGGGTCAGGTTATTTAAAGATCTGGGTTTTCACAAGTTTTCGGAAGCGTAGGTAGTTTGCTTCCATTCTCATGTGGGCAGGGAGGATGTTCCATAGGCCAGCCACCAGAACAGGGAAAGATTTCCCTGAACCAGATTTGCACTTGCGGGGCGCAACTGCAATTTTGTCTTGGTCAGAGGATCTGAGTAGTCTACCAGGTACGTATAGGTAGATTTTAGCTTTTAGATAGGCGGGGATTTCCCGTAAATGCACCTATGCACCAACGTCAAGGCCTTGAACTGAGTCCTATCCTCAATCTTTAGCCAGTGTAACTCTGTTCTGGAGTTACTGATATGTTCTGATTTGGCCTTTTTCTTGATGACCCTCTCTCCGGTATTCTGGATGACTTCGTAGCAATGGATGCATTGTTTGTTGGACCCTAGCAGAAATGCATTGCAGTAGTCTAGGCACAACAGGATTGTGGCCCTTGCTATGGTGGCACAATTGTTTTCAGATAGATAAGGCTGACCTTGGACTTCGGGCCCTAGTGATGCTTCAACCATCATGCCCAGAGTTTTGACCTTGCTCAAAACTTGCATTTGGATGTCTTTTATCAGGAACGCGCTGCATGCTTGAGTTAGTTTGGCTCTAGCAGATTGTGATCCAAAAAGCATGAGCTCTGTTTTCTTCCATTTAGACACATCCAGATGGTGTCCATCCACAGTTCCACCTTACTGTAGATCCTGGATAGATGTTCGCTATCTTTCTTGTAGTCCCCACTACGTTCACTCACCAGCTGAGTATCTTCAGCGTAGTTTGTGAAGAACGTATTGATGTGGTCTAGGACTAGGCACATGTATCTTAGATATAAGTTGAAAAGAAGCGGTGAGATACTGGCCCCTTGTGGGACGCCGCATAGAATTTCCTTTTCCAGCGAGAATGTGTCTCCCCAATGTACCCTAGAGAACCTGTTTGTTAGAAAGGACATTATCCAGCCAATTGCTTCTTCCGAGCAGTTGGCTGGTTTTCTTTTTAGGGCAGTTTTAAGTAGGTTGTGGTCCAGTAGATTGAATGCTGCACTAAGGTCCAAAAGAATGAGAAGGCCTGCCCTCCCCTTATCCATGATGCTGAGCATTTTTGTTTGGAGGTCGAGCATGGCGGTCTCGGTGCATTGGGTGGTCTCTTTGCTGTGGGCGGTCTCTTTGCTGTCGGCGCTCTCTCTGCTGTGGGCGGTCTCGCTGCTGTGGGCAATCTGTTTGCTGTGGGCGGTCTCTTTGCTGTGGGCGGTCTCTTTGCTGTGGGCGGTCTCTTTGCTGTGGGCGGTCTTTCTGCTGTGAGTGGTCTCTCTGCTGTGGGCAATCTGTTTGCTGTGGGCGGTCTCTCTGCTGTGGGCGGTCTCGGTGCTATGGCCGGTCTCTTTGCTGTGGGCGGTCTCTCTGCTGTGGGCGGTCTCTCTGCTGTGGGCAAGCTGTTTGCTGTGGGCGGTCTCTCTGCTGTGGGCGGTCTCTTTGCTGTGGGCGGTCTCTTTGCTGTGGGCGGTCTCTCTTCTGTGGGTGGCCTCGGTGCTATGGGCGGTCTCTTTGCTGTGGGTGGTCTCTCTTCTGTGGACGGTCTCGGTGCTATGGGCGGTCTCTTTGCTGTGGGCGGTCTCTTTGCTGTGGGCGGTCTCTTTGCTGTGGGCGGTCTCTCTGCTGTGGGCAATCTGTTTGCTGTGGGCGGTCTCGGTGCTATGGGCGGTCTCTCTGCTGTGGGCGGTCTCTCTGCTGTGGGCGGTCTCTCTGCTGTGGGCGGTCTCGGTGCTATGGGCGGTCTCTCTGCTGTGGGCGGTCTCGGTGCTATGGGCGGTCTCGGTGCTATGGGCGGTCTCTCTGCTGTGGGCGGTCTCTCTGCTGTGGGCGGTCTCTCTGCTGTGGGCGGTCTCCCTGCTGTGGGCGGTGTCTCTGCTGCGGGCGGTGTCTCTGCTGCGGGCGGTGTCTCTGCTGCGGGCGATGTCTCTGCTGCGGGCGGTGTCTCTGCTGCGGGCGGTCTGTTTGCTGTCGGCGGTCTCTCTGCTGTCGGCGGTCTCTCTGCTGTGGGCGGTCTCGGTGCTGTGGGCGGTCTCTCTGCTGTGGGCGGTCTCTCTGCTGTGGGCGGTCTCGGTGCATTGGGCGGTCTCTCTGCTGTGGGCGGTCTCGGTGTTATGGGCGGTCTCCCTGCTTTGGGCGGTCTCTCTGCTTTGGGCAGTCTCTCTGCTTTGGGCGGTCTCTTTGCTGTGGGCGGTCTCTGCTGTGGGCGGTCTCTCTGCTGTGGGCGGTCTCTCTGCTGTGGGCGGTCTCGGTGCTGTAGGCTGTCTCTCTGCTGTGGGCGGTCTTGGTGCATTGGGCGGTCTCTCTGCTGTGGGCGGTCTCGGTGTCATGGGCGGTCTCTCTGCTTTGGGCGGTCTCTCTGCTTTGGGCGGTCTCTCTGCTTTGGGCGGTCTCTCTGCTTTGGGCGATCTCTTTGCTGTGGGCGGTCTCTCTGCTGTGGGCGGTCTCGGTGCTATGGGCGATCTCGGTGCTATGGGCGGTCTCTGCTGTGGGCGGTCTCTCTGCTGTGGGCGGTCTCTCTGCTGTGGGCGGTCTCTCTGCTGTGGGCGGTCTCAGTGTTATGGGCGGTCTCTCTGCTGTGGGCGGTCTCTCTGCTGTGGGCGGTCTCTCTGCTGTGGGCGGTCTCGGTGCTATGGGCGGTCTCGGTGCTATGGGCGGTCTCTCTGCTGTGGGCGGTCTCTCTGCTTTGGGCGGTCTCTCTGCTTTGGGCGGTCTCTCTGCTTTGGGCGGTCTCTTTGCTGTGGGCGGTCTCTGCTGTGGGCGGTCTCTCTGCTGTGGGCGGTCTCGGTGCTGTAGGCTGTCTCTCTGCTGTGGGCGGTCTTGGTGCATTGGGCGGTCTCTCTGCTGTGGGCGGTCTCGGTGTCATGGGCGGTCTCTCTGCTTTGGGCGGTCTCTCTGCTTTGGGCGGTCTCTCTGCTTTGGGCGGTCTCTCTGCTTTGGGCGATCTCTTTGCTGTGGGCGGTCTCTCTGCTGTGGGCGGTCTCGGTGCTATGGGCGATCTCGGTGCTATGGGCGGTCTCTCTGCTGTGGGCGGTCTCTCTGCTGTGGGCGGTCTCTCTGCTGTGGGCGGTCTCGGTGCTATGGGCGGTCTCGGTGCTATGGGCGGTCTCTCTGCTGTGGGCGGTCTCTCTGCTGTGGGCGGTCTCTCTGCTGTGGGCGGTCTCTCTGCTGTGAGTGGTCTCTCTGCTGTGGGCGGTCTCTCTGCTGTGGGCGGTCTCTCTGCTGTGGGCGGTCTCCCTGCTGTGGGCGGTCTCCCTGCTGCGGGCGGTCTCTCTGCTGCGGGCGGTGTCTCTGCTGCGGGCGATGTCTCTGCTGCGGGCGGTGTCTCTGCTGCGGGCGGTCTGTTTGCTGTCGGCGGTCTGTTTGCTGTCGGCGGTCTCTCTGCTGTCGGCGGTCTCTCTGCTGTGGGCGGTCTCGGTGCTGTGGGCGGTCTCGGTGCTGTGGGCGGTCTCGGTGCTGTGGGCGGTCTCTCTGCTGTGGGCGGTCTCTCTGCTGTGGGCGGTCTCTCTGCTGTGGGCGGTCTCGGTGCATTGGGCGGTCTCTCTGCTGTGGGCGGTCTCGGTGTTATGGGCGGTCTCTCTGCTTTGGGCGGTCTCTCTGCTTTGGGCGGTCTCTCTGCTTTGGGCGGTCTCTTTGCTGTGGGCGGTCTCTGCTGTGGGCGGTCTCTCTGCTGTGGGCGGTCTCGGTGCTGTAGGCTGTCTCTCTGCTGTGGGCGGTCTTGGTGCATTGGGCGGTCTCTCTGCTGTGGGCGGTCTCGGTGTCATGGGCGGTCTCTCTGCTTTGGGCGGTCTCAGTGTTATGGGCGGTCTCTCTGCTGTGGGCGGTCTCTCTGCTGTGGGCGGTCTCGGTGCTGTAGGCTGTCTCTCTGCTGTGGGCGGTCTTGGTGCATTGGGCGGTCTCTCTGCTGTGGGCGGTCTCGGTGTCATGGGCGGTCTCTCTGCTGTGGGCGGTCTCAGTGTTATGGGCGGTCTCTCTGCTGTGGGCGGTCTCTCTGCTGTGGGCGGTCTCTCTGCTGTGGGCGGTCTCGGTGCTATGGGCGGTCTCTCTGCTATGGGCGGTCTCTCTGCTGTGGGCGGTCTCTCTGCTGTGGGCGGTCTCTCTGCTGTGGGCGGTCTCTCTGCTGTGAGTGGTCTCTCTGCTGTGGGCGGTCTCTCTGCTGTGGGCGGTCTCTCTGCTGTGGGCGGTCTCTCTGCTGTGGGCGGTCTCTTTGCTGTGGGCGGTCTCTCTGCTGTGGGCGGTCTCTCTGCTGTGGGCGGTCTCTCTGCTGTGGGCGGTCTCTCTGCTGTGGGCGGTCTCGGTGCTATGGGCGGTCTCTCTGCTGTGGGCGGTCTCTCTGCTGTGGGCGGTCTCGGTGCTATGGGCGGTCTCGGTGCTATGGGCGGTCTCTCTGCTGTGGGCGGTCTCTCTGCTGTGGGCGGTCTCTCTGCTGTGGGCGGTCTCTCTGCTGTGGGCGGTCTCAGTGTTATGGGCGGTCTCTCTGCTGTGGGCGGTCTCTCTGCTGTGGGCGGTCTCTCTGCTGTGGGCGGTCTCTCTGCTGTGAGTGGTCTCTCTGCTGTGGGCGGTCTCTCTGCTGTGGGCGGTCTCTCTGCTGTGGGCGGTCTCTCTGCTGTGGGCGGTCTCGGTGCTGTGGGCGGTCTCTCTGCTGTGGGCGGTCTCTCTGCTGTGGGCGGTCTCTCTGCTGTGAGCGGTCTCTCTGCTGTGGGCGGTCTCTCTGCTGTGGGCGGTCTCTCTGCTGTGGGCGGTCTCGGTGCTATGGGCGGTCTCGGTGCTATGGGCGGTCTCGGTGCTATGGGCGGTCTCTCTGCTGTGGGCGGTCTCTCTGCTGTGGGCGGTCTCTCTGCTGTGGGCGGTCTCTCTACTGTGAGTGGTCTCTCTGCTGTGGGCGGTCTCTCTGCTGTGGGCGGTCTCTCTGCTGTGGGCGGTCTCTCTGCTGTGAGTGGTCTCTCTGCTGTGGGTGGTCTCTCTGCTGTGGGCGGTCTCTCTGCTGTGAGTGGTCTCTCTGCTGTGGGCGGTCTCTCTGCTGTGGGCGGTCTCTCTGCTGTGAGTGGTCTCTCTGCTGTGGGTGGTCTCTTTGCTGTGGGCGGTCTCTTTGCTGTGGGCGGTCTCTCTGCTGTGGGCGGTCTCTCTGCTGTGGGCGGTCTCTCTGCTGTGGGCGGTCTCGATGCTATGGGCTGGTCTGAATCCTGATTGTTGGTGAAGTTGCATAGTAGCCATTTTGTCCACAATCTTTAGGATAACATTACAGTTGGTAATAGGCCTAGGGTTATTAGGGTCTCTTTGATCTAGATTAGGTTTCTTGACTAAAGGTGTTACTGTCACTTTTTTTTAGGATGAACACGCTTCTGTTTAAGCCACTCACAGTGAACAGGTATGGTGGTAATCCCAGGAGTGTTTCTAGAGAAGGAGGAGGAAGTGTTGCAGTTTTGTTCTGGATGAGCTGCAGAGGGCGCCGGGTAGAAAAAGGGAGGTTTAGGAAGAGGCTGTTGCAATAGTCCATCCTAGAGAGAACCAGGGCTCTGGAGACAGTGAGCCGCTGAGGGAAAGTAGAGTACCTCTGAGGAGGTGTAGCTGATAGTTAGACTTGTGGAAGGAGAGAGTGGAGTTGAAGATGACCCCGGGGGGTTTTAGCTCGCAGGGGGGTGCGGGCGCAGGGCCAAGGGAGGCCGGTAAAGAACAATAGTGAAGCTTCTTATTGAGAAGGAGGAGGAAGTGTTGCAGTTTATGTTCTTTTGCCCATTGTCTGCTCTTCTTAGCCAGAGAATTGTATTTTCTGCCCTTAACCCCACACGTCTTAGACAGTCCTGTCCTGCTTTGATTTCTCTTCAGATGATTTCTGATCTGGTTGTTTTAATGGAGAAAAGGCCCTGATTTATTCTTTCAGAATATATTGGTGCATTTGACTGTTTCATGTGTGTATTCGTTGCTTATACTTTTTTCTGCTTTTATGGATGAATAATTTCATCAGGAATATAGCGCCACTGGAATGTGGATTAGAAACACCAGCAGTGGTATTTCAGTGAGTCCACGTCCATTACTGTCATTTATGTGGTATTCCTGTAATCTGGGGAGGCACCTGAGATTACCACCAGTGACATAGTAATTACCGCTGTCAATCATCCAGACAAACAGAAACTGCCATGCTGCAATGAAGTTCAATTAGTTTCATTTAATTAAACTTCATGTGTTTCTCTTCCATTCTTTGCACAGGAACTGTGAAGTCTGAAGTTATTGCACTATTTAAGGTGGACGAGGCTCGGCAGAGCTAAGAAGAGAGAGGGGCGGTATGGAGGAGCTTACTTCAGGTGAGAAAGAACAATGTCTTTATGATCCCAACATCGATACATGTACAGGCAAGCACACTGGATGCTGAAAGATTAGAAATGAACAGAGTCTTTAGGATGTTACAACTGATATAAGGGAAGACAGAGAAGCGCCTCTGGTTTCCATACATAAGTTCCCGCCGTTGCTTCAACGCCCTCGTTTCTACCACCGAGACGATTATCCTCTGTTCTGAGAAAAGTTGATCAGGGTGAGGGTGAACCTTCTCATCAGATGTTACTGGAGATAATCGGGTGCTATGATCTTGGTATCTTTGTACGAGGGTCTGAAGGTGGAAACCAGGACAAACTTGGTTCTGCTTGAATCATCACTATTCGAGTCTGATAATATCAAGTTCATGCACCAGCAAAATAGTTCCTATTTCATCAAATCCTCTTGAAGCCTGAGACCAAATGATTGAACAGCTTTTGGAAGAGAGCAATGAATCGGGGACAATCTTCCGACCTGGGAGACGTACAATTGGAAGGACACATGGTGTGGAAGGTGTTGGTTAAAATGTCCTCCCTTATATCAGTTGTAACATCCTAAAGTCTCTGGTGGGAAACTAGTGAATGTTGTAATGTTGTAATGTTCAAAGGTACACGTTTGTGATAACAACGTTCCGCGTCTTCCTCTTAATGTATCCACTCCACCACCAGATGTCATCTGTGTGGATGGATATATCCACGTTAGACAGGAGGAGGTTATTACCTCTCAGTCTGGTGCTCCTGTCTTTATTGTGGTTCTGAATGCATTGGCCAGTAAGAGAAGATGTGGCAACCAGCTAAGGAAGGCCAAGAATCGTCTGACTCATCAGCGGACGAAACAAGTGTCCAGAAGATTTTTAAGGACATCGTTTATGCAACCAACCATGAAAGCCGCACTTGTCCATTCCACGGTTGAAACTACACCAGTAGCTTTGATGGAGACTATGATTGTGGATCCCCACTTCCAGCCCAAAACGCTGCCCAAGGCTTACACTGCTTCCATCCAGCCAGTCTCCAACATAGTTACTATGAGATCGCTACACTGCTTCCATCCAGCCAATCTCCGACTTAGTTACTATGAGATCGCTACACTGCTTCCATCCAGCCAATCTCCGACTTAGTTACTATGAGATCGCTACACTGCTTCCATCCAGCCAGTCTCCTACCATCCAGCCAGTCTCCTACATAGTTACTATGAGATCGCTACACTGCTTCCACCCAACCAGTCTCTGACATAGTTACTATGAGATCGCTATGCTGCTTCAACCCAGCCAGTCTCCGACATAGTTACTATGAGATCGCTACGCTGCTTCCATCCAGCCAGTCTCCGACATAGTTACTATGAGATCGCTACGCTGCTTCCATCCAGCCAGTCTCCGACATAGTTACTATGAGATCGCTGCTTCCACCCAACCAGTCTCCGACATAGTTACTATGAGATCGCTACGCTGCTTCCATCCAGCCAGTCTCCGACATAGTTACTATGAGATCGCTACGCTGCTTCCAACCAGCCAGTCTCCGACATAGTTACTATGAGATCACTACGCTGCTTCAACCCAGCCAGTCTCCGACATAGTTACTATGAGATCGCTACGCTGCTTCCACCCAACCAGTCTCTGACATAGTTACTATGAGATCGCTATGCTGCTTCAACCCAGCCAGTCTCTGACATAGTTACTATGAGATCGCTACGCTGCTTCCATCTAGCCAATCTCCGACTTAGTTACTATGAGATCGCTACACTGCTTCCATCCAGCCAGTCTCTGATATAGTTACTATGAGATCGCTACGCTGCTTCCATACAGCCAGGCTCCGACATAGTTACTATGAGATCGCTACAATGCTTCCATCCAGCCAGTCTCCTACCATCCAGCCAGTCTCCTACATATTTACTATGAGATCGCTACACTGCTTCCATCCAGTCAGTCTCCGACATAGTTACTAGGAGATCGCTACGCTGATTCCATCCAGCCAGTCTCCGACATAGTTACTAGGAGATCGCTACGCTGCTTCCACCCAGCCAGTCTCCGACATAGTTACTATGAGATTGCTACGCTGCTTCCATCCATCCAATTTCCGACATAGTTACTATGAGATCGCTACGCTGCTTCCATCCAGCCAGTCTCCGACATAGTTACTATGAGATCGCTACGTTGCTCCCACCCAGCCAGGCTCCGACATAGTTACTATGAGATTGCTACGCTGCTTCCACCCAACCAGTCTCTGACATAGTTACTATGAGATCGCTACGCTGCTTCCATCCGCCAGTCTCCGACATAGTTACTATGAGATCGCTATGCTGCTTCCATAGTTAATATGAGATCGATTCAACCGGATGAGAGGACAAAGTTAGCAAATTGTACGGCTCATGGGGCAGCGCCAAGTGCATCCCCAGTGATTCTTATTGAAGAGGCTAACCAGGCTTTCAGTAATAATGTGACGGGCGCTGTTCCTAATGACTGTCGGTGCCAGATTAGGAATGGATCACGTGTCCTCTCTGAATCTATGAGTAATACGAAGGCCCATACAAAGGCCCCTGTTTGCCCCCTGAGCCTTAGTCAGCAACATCTACAGCCACCTGAGGAGAGAGCAGGAGCCCCTTCCACCTCCGCTCACCTGCATCAGGAGCACGGATCGAGCCATGCGGATGCACGGCACCTAGCTGCACCCCATCTCTCCAGAGAGCCTTTTGCCTTGGTAAGGCCTTATTGCCCACAACAACCCCTGCCTGCACCAGGAAACGTGACCCTGTATGTTTTACAGAGCAGGCCATGACGATCTCGCTCCGCCTGACCTGCTCTGCCTGACCCCGTAATGTCGGGCGTGACGCAGCGCCATAACGAGGCTGGTGCCTCATTGCCAGGATACTAGCGGTATTTGATCAGGCCACATCCGCCGGGAGGCAGAAATGCCAGCGGCCTCCATACGAAGGTCCATACAAAGGCCCCTGTTTGCTCCCTGAGCCCTAGTCAGCAACATCTACAGCCACCTGAGGATAGGGCAGGAGCCCCTTCCTCCTCCGCTCACCTGCATCAGGAGCGCGGATCGAGCCATGCGGACGCACGGCACCTACCTGCACCCCATCCATCCAGAGAGGCTTTTGCCTTGGTAAGGCCTTATTGCCCACAACAACCACTGCCTGCACCAGGAAACGTGACCCTGTATGTTTTACAGAGCAGGCCACGATGATCTCGCTCCGCCTGACCTGCTCTGCCTGACCCCGTAATGTCAGGCGCGACGCAGCGCCATAACAAGGCTGGCGCGTCGTTGCCAGGATACTAGCGGTATTTGATCAGGCCACATCCGCTGGCAGGCGGAAACGCTGGCGGCCTCCAATACGAAGGCCCCTGTTTGCCCCCTGTTTGCGTCCTGAGGCGTCCGGCTATGTCCCATCGTGACCATAATACATCTGAGGTACAGACCCTGCTAGCCTGCACTACTACTGAACCTGTATTTCAATTGCTCCATGTACATTGCTGCCTATTAGTGTGGAAATAGTGTCTGAATTATACCGCACCCTTATGGTTACACAGGGTAACATGCATAGTTAAGCTCAAGGGACTACACAGACTGTCTCCACTCAAAACACTTCTGCACATAATGATTGCCTTTGTTTTAGAGCCTCTGCCCATCTGCATTCTATACTTTAGGCCCATTTAGCGTAAAGTTATATCTGCCTATTGCAAATGCCTTTGCTATAGAGCCTCTGCCCACCTGTATACTGTACTTTACTGTACTTTTCTCCACCTTGGACTGTTTTAGTAAAGGGCACCCAGATGGCTGGACGGTCTTGGTAAACTTTATCTAGACTACTGGGAAACCTTGCTCATTGACTGGCTACTGTTGCAAAATTTTATATAGAGTGCCTAAGACATGCATTCCACCTAATGTGTCCTACTATATACAGCTGCTGCACCACTGCATTTTACCCAAATGTGTAACTTCGAATCTAGGTGCTACCCATCACATTTTACCTAATTGTGTTACTTCAAACTTAGGAGTTACCCCATTGCATTTTAGCCAAATGTGTAGCTTATAATCTAGGTGCTACCCATCACATTTTACCTAATTGTGTTATTTCAAACTTAGGAGTTACCCCATTGCATTTTAGCCAAATGTGTAGCTTATAATCTAGGTGCTACCCATCACATTTTACCTAATTGTGTTATTTCAAACTTAGGGGTTACCCCATTGCATTTTAGCTAAATTGTGTAATTTCGAATCTAGGTGCTACCCTATTGCACCTCAGCTTAAGTTCTGTAAACCTGGGGGTTATAATGCTTTTACTCTCTTATGCCATACTAATATTGAGATTGTACCTCACCTTGCTGCACGTTTGACTGTGGCTAGTGCCTCCCTGCCTATTGTTTCACCCCTGCAACACCCTTAATCGGTACTTATTTACTGCTCTTTAGCCAGGAACACTCTTTCTGTATGTCCCAGCCTGTGCCACATACCACTCCTGATGCTGTACTCTGTCTAGAGAGTGCCTAAATCTGTATTGGCTCTAGCCCTAGCACCTAGCACCCCTCCCAGCGCTAGGCAACCTCCCATCTACCTAACACACCTGCCACTACCACCTAGCGTGTGTCCCCTGATCACCAGTTTGCTTGCTTGCGTCCTGCTCCTCCTAAATACCGCAGTACAGCTTAGGATGGCTCCACACTTACCCATCATGACGTACTCGACTATGCTCAACACTAAGTCTTCCAGCAATTCACACCTAAATATAAATGACCCTCAGCCAATGCTACCTACTAGCTTCCCTCGCTCTACTACTGATAGGAACTTAGGACTCAGAGCCAGATGAGCCCCTACCCGCTCATTGCCTACCATACAGAATCCAAAAACTTTGCCGGTCCGACACAGCTTATCTACTGGAAAGCCTAACTTACCCCAGAACACTAACCCCACACCTCTACTTAGTCCCTCAAATCAGGGCACTCCTGAACTAACACAGAACCACTGCCAGACTACTAATACTAAAACCATAGCCAGCCCCCAAATTAAGGGAGCCCTGATCAACGCCAGATCGTTGGTAGCTCATGCAACAGAAATTGCTGATTTGATTCTCAAAGAAGACCTCGATTTCCTTGCTATTACTGAGACCCGGCTTCATCCAGCAGCAGGACCTATGCTCATGCTTGCAGTCCCAGATAATTATTCTATCCTGAGGCAAGATCGACCCAACTCCAGAGGAGGGGGTGTCGCTATTATCCACAAATGTAGTCTCACCATGAGATTAGCAACAACTATCAACGTCCTCTCTTGCGAAATACTCTCATTTAAAGTCCCTCTCACCCATGCCCAAACTCTCAACATCCACCTGATCTTCTGCCCTCCAGGCCCAATAGGCACTTTTAACGAGGACATTAACACCATTCTATCTAGCAACCTGAAAAGTTCCACCCAAGTACTCACCTTGGGGGACTTTAATATGGGCTACAATGACCCGGAAGTCCAAACCGCCAGCACTATAGTCAATACCCTCTCCGAATTAGGTTTTGCACAAAGAAGTATGGCACCCACACATGCTAAAGGCAGAATACTTGATTTGGTGGCCGACTACAACTGTCTAGCGAACATCACCAACATCTCACTATTAGCCTGGACTGACAACCATCTGGTATCGTTCATGCTCTCCACCATCCGACCCCCACCCCTGCCGACTATTAGGGCCCCCCTACACTCACGAGAAACAAGAAGCGCATTACAGTCGAGAGACTCATCCCGAACCTACTCCCCACTCTCAACACACTCCCTGAAAACGTGGACCCAGAGACTATGGTCGAAGAATATAATAAAATCATGACCACCTCATTGGACCTAAATGCCCCCCTCAAACTCAGACCAAGCAAACCCAAAACGCATCTAAACAAATGGTACACACCATTCCTCAAAAACTTAAGGCAGCAAAAAAAGAAACTGCAAGGCCACGTGGAAAAAAGTCCCCTCAGCAGCTAACAAACTCAAACTATCTAAATTAGCCGCCCTCTACAAATAAGAAATCTACTTGGCTAAACAAAACTCCTTTGACTCCCGTATATCCCAAGCAAAATCAAACATGAAGGAACTATTCTCCATCCTTAAAGAAGTAGAAACCCCTATAATGCCACCAGATACCTGTACCAAAGATAAGAATTGGTGCTCAGAAATCCAAATCGCCCTAGCTAACAAGATTGCTACCTTACAGAACAAAATCTCCTGCAAAAAAGCCTCCTTAAACAATCCTCTCCCTTCTAAACTACCGGAGAAGCCTACTCTAAGAGAAATCACTTGTTTCAATTTCACCAAAGCCACCACACTTGAAGTGGAAAAAATCATCCTGTCTCTGAAACCTTACAATTGTCAGGGAGATCTGTGCCCGGCACAGCTCATCAAAGATTCCGCCCGCGACCTCTCCCCTTTCATTACAAAAATAGTTAATGCTTCCTTCTCCACTGGTTCTATCCCCACTAATCTAAAACAATCCTGGGTACTCCCACTACTAAAAAAACCTACACTCGACCCAGCCACGCCCACAAATTACAGAGTCATAACGACCGTACCATTCCTTCTAAAAATCCTGGACAAGTTTGCATACGTACAAATACAGAAGTACCTGGAAGAACATCACCTTTTAGGAACTAGACAATCTGGCTTCCGTCCTCAACACCGGACGGAAACTGCTTTCATCGACTTGAAAGCACAGATCGAACAGCTCAGAGACAATGGCCAAGCCGCCCTACTCCTCCGTCTTGACCTCTCTGCTGCTTTCGACTTGGTCGATCACTCTGGCCTATGCACACACCTCCACACATCAGCCCACTTCTCTGCTGAGGCCATTACCTGGATTAGTTCATTCCTTAACGGTAGAACCATGAGGGTCTTCTCACCTACAGTGGCAGCAGACCCCATACCTATCACCTGTGGCGTGCCACAGGGCTCTTGTGTCTCCCCTACATTGTACAACATATTTACCAAGCCCCTTTTCAATGATTTGGATCATCTTGGTATCACCTACACCAACTACGCAGATGATACCCAGATCCTCCTTCCGCTTTCTGGGGATTATGGGAAGGATTTGGCCTTGGTCAATAGAGTGTACATCATCATCCAGGAATGGATGGCCATACATGGACTATGCCTGAATGATGATAAAACTGAACTCATCATCCTAGGCACTACCATCAGTCTAAAGAAACTGAGCCCTGCCTACTGTTCCTTCGTGATTGATGGCAACAACATCAAAGTGGGACAAGAGGTCAAAACACTAGGCTTTTACCTGGACTCCAATTTCTCCTTCAACAAACAGGTGAGCTCCCTAGCATCCTCCACGGCATACACGTGTAAATTGATCCGTGCAGTCAAACCATTCCTGTCTGACATTAGCTGCCTTACCCTCGCTAGAGCCCTCATACTGTCCCGCCTAGACTATTGTAACGCCCTCTATCTGGGATCCTCTAAAGCCACTACTAGCAAACTACAAACTCTTCAGAACAACGCTCCTAGAGCGGCTCTGGGCATCTCCCGAAGAGAGCATATCACAGGCTATAGCCAACAGAACAACTGGCTCTCCATCAAAGACAATATTCTCCTAAAAATGGCGTCACTCACTCATAAATCCCTTAATAACACTGCCCGATCTATTTGATCGACAGATTTCATAGAAGGTCCTCCTTTAGACCCATAAGAACAGCCACAAAGACTGTCCCTAACTTCAAACGCTCTACTATGGGTGGTAACAGCTTCCCTGTGAAAGCAGCTAAATTGTGGAACTCCTTGCAGCCAACACTCAGAACAGACTTGCCCTATCAAAACTTCCGATCCAAGGTAGTTCTTTGGCTAAAAACATAGGCCCTTATATACACTCAGGTGCCATGTCTGTCCCACTCGTGCCACCTGCACACACTGTAACCACGTGCCTACCTGTATATATGTATATAATCTTGCATATCTCCATTGTGTCTATGTATATATTATGCTTGTTGTAACTAAGCTTCACAAATTCATGTAAAGGCTGCGCCCTGATACCTGAGGGTATGCTCGCGCATTACAAATAATAAAACAAACAATACCCAGTGTGCCTCAAGGGGCAACTTGCGTAGAGCCGTACCCTTTAAGGCTCTATCAAATCCCTCATAAAACTCAATCACCTGGGATAACCCGGACAGTGAGCTTCGGACCGCATGCCAATGGGCCAAATGCGAGTATTGGATTAGTCGCCCTGGACACCCACCATGATCATCCATTCATGATTTTGAGTGAGAGCGTTCAGCCTGACAATAGGTCTTTGATATTAAATCGTACAAACATTCTTCAACTACTCTGGGAAATTCCAAATTTAGAGGGTATCCCCACAAGTGATTTACAGAGAGTCCATTTTATAGATCTTTACTGGACAGATTGCTCAGCTTTTTATGTTAAATCAAAAATTACATGAAAGAGAAAATGTCAGAGTGTTTGGTTTTAATTTGAATTGTTATATAATCAGAACAAGAAGTCTTGGTAATTCTTGTAATCGCGGGGGCACTGCTACTGCAGTGTCCACCTTGAGAGCGAGTGAGAGTGATGTAGCTATTGGGCAAGAAATTATGGCACTCAGGCAAAGACTGAAAGTGTCTGAAGACAGCAGCGATTGGTCGCGACTGCTGAGTGCAACGCATCGAGAATAAATGTATATACCTTGTCTCTTGCACAAACAGTATCAACCCACTCTTACTCATGTCCTAAGCCGTGTTCCCCCTTGAGATGCCTGGGTCCATTGGCCAGAGGGAACCACCTCGCCAATGGCAGCTGCCACCTAGATCCCTGCAGACCCTCACCATACCTTGGAGAGAGAAATACTGAGTCCTGAACCTAAGCAGTGCCCCCCCCCCCTCGAGAGGCCTGGGTCCATTGGTCTGTGGTGACCACCCCACCAATGGCCACTGTCCCCTAGATCCCTGCAGACCCTGACCATACCTTAGAGAGAGAAGTGCTGCGTCCTGAACCTAAGCAGTGCTCCCCTTGAGATGCCTGTGTCCATTGGCCAGAGATGAGCACCCTGCCAATGACAACTGTCCCCTAGATGCCTGTAGACCCTCACCATACCTTAGAGAAGTGCTGAGTCCTGAACCTAAGCAGTGTCCCCCTTGAGATGCCTGGGTCCATTGGTCAGGTGACCACCTCGCCAATGGCAACTGTGCCCTAGATCCCTGCAGACCCCCACCATACCGTAGAGAGGGAAGTGCTGAGTCCTGAACCTAAGCAGTGCTCCCCCTTGAGATGCCTGGGTCCATTGGCCAGAGGTGACCACCCAGCCAATGGCAACTGTTCCCTAGATCCCTGCAGACCCCCACCATACCTTAGAGAGGTGCTGAGTCCTGAACCTAGCAGTGTTCCCCCTTGAGATGCTTGAGTCCATTGGCTAGAGGTGACCACCCCGCCAACGGCAACTGTCCCCTAGATCCCTGCAGACCCCACCATACCTTAGAGAGATAAGTGCTGTGTCCTGGACCTAAGCAGTGTTCCCCATTGAGATGCCTGGGTCCATTGGTCAGAGGTGAACACCCCACCAATGGCAACTGTCCCCTAGATCCCTGCAGACCCCCATCATACCTTAGAGAGAGAAGTGCTGAGTCCTGAACCTAAGCAGTGTTCCCCCTTCAGATGCCTGGGTCCATTGGTAGAGGTGACCACCCCGCCAATGGCAGCTGCCACCTAGATCCCTGCAGACCCTCACCATACCTTGGAGAGAGAAATACTGAGTCCTGAACCTAAGCAGTGTAACCCCATGAGATGCCTGGGTCCATTGGTCAGAGGTGACCACCCCGCCAATGGCAACTGTCCCCTAGATCCCTGCAGACCCCACCATACCTTAGAGAGGTGCTGAGCCCTGAACCTAAGCAGTGTTCCCCCTTGAGATGCCTGGGTCCATTGGCCAGAGGTGACCACCCCGCCAATGGCAACTGTCCCCTAGATCCCTGCAGACCCCCACCATACCTTAGAGAAGTGCTGAGTCCTGAACCTAAGCAGTGTTCCCCGTTGAGATGCCTGGATCCATTGGTCAGAGGGGAACACCCCGCCAATGGCAACTGTCCCCTAGATCCCTGCAGACCCTCACCATACCTTAGAGAGGTGCTGAGCCTTGAACCTAAGCAGTGTTCCCCCTTGAGATGCCTGGGTCCATTGGCCAGAGATGACCACCCCGCCAATGGCAACTGCCCCCTAAATCCCTGCAGACCCCCACCATAATTTAGAGACAGAAGTGCTGAGCCCTGAACCTAAGCAGTGTTCCCCCTTGAGATGCCTGGGTCCATTGGCCAGAGGTGACCACCCCGCCAATGACAACTGTCCCCTAGATCCCTGCAGACCCCCACCATACCTTAGAGAAGTGCTGAGTCCTGAACCTAAGCAGTGTTCCCTGTTGAGATGCCTGGATCCATTGGTCAGAGGTGACCACCCCGCCAATGGCAACTGTCCCCTAGATCCCTGCAGACCCTCACCATACCTTAGAGAGGTGCTGAGCCTTGAACCTAAGCAGTGTTCCCCCTTGAGATGCCTGGGTCCATTGGCCAGAGGTGACCACCCCGCCAATGACAACTGTCCCCTAAATCCCTGCAGACCCCCACCATACTTTAGAGACAGAAGTGCTGAGTCCTGAACCTAAGCAGTGTTCCTCCTTGAGATGCCTGGGTCCATTGGCCAGAGGTGACCACCCCGCCAATGGCAACTGTCCCCTAGAGGCCTGCAGACCCTCACCATACCTTAGAGAGAGAAGTACTGAGTCCTGAACCTAAGCAGTGTTCCCCCTTGAGATGCCTGGGTCCATTGGCCAGAGGTGACCACCCCGCCAATGGCAACTGTCTCCTAGATCTGTGCAGACCCCCACTATACCTTAGAGAGGTTCTGAGTCATGAACCTAAGCAGTGTTCCCCCTTGAGAACATTGGCCAGAGGTTACCACCTCGCCAATGGCAACTGTCCCCTAGAGGCCTGCAGACCCTCACCATACCTTATAGAGAGAGGTGCTGAGCCATGAACCTAAGCAGTGTTCCCTCTTGGGATGCCTGGGTCCATTGGCCAGAGGTGACCACCCCACCATTGACAACTGTCTCCTAGATCTGTGCAGACCCCCACCATACCTTAGAGAGTTGCTGAGTGCTGAACTTAAGCAGTGTTCCCTCTTGAAATACCTGGGTCCATTGGCCAGAGGTGACCAGCCCGCCAATGGCAGCTGTCCCCTAGATCCCTGCAGACCCTCACCATACCTTAGAGAGAGAATTGCTAATTCCTGAACCTAAGCAGTGTCCCCCCTTGAGATGAGTCCATTGGTGTCCTCTCACCGATGACAATGGTTGTGAAAAACAATGGAAGATCCCAGATGCCTCCCTGCAGGCTTGAGGATGAGTTTAATTTGAGATCAACCACCAGTGTGTCAGTCCAGAAGGCGCAGTGCAGTCAAAGAGAAAATGTTAACATTGCTCTACAAATTGATCCATTTACAACCATGTGTTTTTGAAGACATTTTGACTTTGTTTGAACTCCGGTATTTAATTGATGAACAGAGAGACAAGTAGACTCACTCACTGTCACCGGTCCCCGTGTGTCGGAAGGGAGTATGGGCAGATATACAGGAGCCAATTCTCATCCTGGCGGCACAATGACATGAAATAATTAGTACAATCTTTGCTTCTTTTAACAGGGACTGGATCCGTTACTAAAAGCAAGTGCCTGGAAATGAACACGAGGAGATGGGACACACAGTGGAACGAGAAACTCTCTACAGAAGATGAGCAACATGATCCCACGGACCCTGTACCGGACTCGACATCCCCTCAGCAGAGGCAAACACCCAACACATCTATGGGGAGTCATACCAGGGAGAAGGAATTTGCCTGCAGTGTCTGTGAGATGTGCTTCACACACAGGTCCAGTCTTACCAATCACAAGAGATCCCATGAACCTGCGAAAGCATACAAGTGTACAGAGTGTGAGAAAAGCTTCCCTCGAATCTCACGTCTGTACGTGCATCAGAGGACTCATACTGGGGTGAAACCGTACATGTGCACAGAGTGCAAGAAATGCTTCAGTAACCCCTCAACTCTGCAAAGACATCAGAGCATCCATACCGGGGAAAAACCGTACAAGTGCACAGAGTGCACACAATGTTTCAGACAATCCTCAGATCTAGCTAGCCATTACATCATCCATACAGGGGTGAAACCGTACATGTGCACAGAGTGCAAGAAAAGCTTCAGTCGCTCCTCAGCACTGTTAGATCACCTATTGATCCATACTGGTGAGAAGCCGTACAAGTGCACAGAGTGCACGAAAAGCTTCAGTCACTCCTCAAAACTGAGAAGACATCTATTTATCCATACTGGTGAGAAACCCTACCAGTGCACAGAGTGCAAGAAAAGCTTCAGTCACTCCTCAGCACTGATAAATCACCAATTGATCCATACTGGTGAGAAGCCCTACAAGTGCAAAGAGTGCCCAAAAAGCTTTGGTCACTCCTCAAAACTGATACATCACCTTTTGATACACACTGGTGAGAAGCCCTACAAGTGCACAGAGTGCAAGAAAGGCTTCAGGGCCCCCTTAGCTCTACGAGAACATCAGTGGAAACATACAGGGGGGAAACCGTACAAGTGCCCGGACTGCAATAAATGCTTCAATAGGTTTGCACATTTGAAAAATCACCAGAGGACTCATACAGGGGAGAAGCCCTACACATGCACAGAGTGCATGAAAAGCTTCAGTGACCCCTCGGCTCTGCAAAGACATCAAAGGATCCATACAGGAGAGAAGCCCTACAAGTGCACAGGCTGCAATAAATGCTTCAGTGACCCCTCAGCTCTGCGAAGACATCTAAGGATCCATACAGGGGAGAAGCCGTACAAGTGCACAGAGTGTGAGAAAAGCTTCAGTCATTCTTCAATACTGAGAAAGCATCTATTTATCCATACTGGTGAGAAACCCTTCAAGTGCAATGAGTGCACAAAAAGCTTCAATCAGCTTTCACATTTGGTAATTCATCAGAGGACCCATACAGGGGAGAAGCCCTACACATGCACAGAGTGCAAGAAAAGCTTCAGCGACCCCTCAGCTCTGCGAAGACATCAAATGATCCATACTGGGTCGAAAAACCCTACAAGTGTATGGAGTGCACAAAATGTTTCAGACACTCCTTACATATAGTTAGCCATCACAGCATCCATACAGGGGGAACCCTACAAGTGCACAGAGTGAAAGAAAAGCTCCAGTGACCCCTCAGCTCTACTAAAACATTAGAGGATCCACACTGGGACGAAAAACCCTACAAGTGCATGCAGTTCACAAACTGTTTCAGACAATCCTCGGATGTAGTTCGACATCACAGCATCCATACAGGGGGGAAACCCGACACATTCAAGTATTCCAAAAGAAGCTTCAGTAAACCCTCAGCTCTGCGAAAACATAAGAAGATCCATACTGGGGAGAATCCGTTCATATGCACGGAGTGCAAAAGAAGCTTCGGTCAAGCCTCAGGTTTGAGCCGGCATCAGAATATCCATTATTTCAAAATGACTGGAGGACCACCAGGTCTTTAGGAGAGCGTTGAAGGTTGCACGCTTCCCATAGATGTCCAGTATGGAGATGGTATGGATGCATTGCTGTTAGTGATTAGCGCCGAGAAGCCCAAAGGCTGTCACCCTCACTCTAGATGTGATTAATAGCATTACATGAAGGGAGAATCCACATGTCCTGTGCACAGAGATCAACAAAAGAACTGAAATAAAAGAAATGCCATCACAGCAACAATCGTGACTCGACATCACAAGATCAATCAGTAGTGATTTACATGAAATGTATCATAGAAATGATGAATTAACACATGAAGATCAGATGTGTTGATAGAATAAACACCAACCTAGCTCACAAAAGCAAGACTATGGCCCTCATTATGAGTAAGCAGGTAAATCGGCCGGTGCAACCAGCAGCAGAATTGCTCCTGGACCAGCTGTTAGGACAGTTTTTCTGAAATCCAACTAAGGGTTTAGCACAACCATTCAACTGAGGCAGTACAAGACTCCACTCTTAGTATAAGGCTGACCGCCTGAGTATAGGGTAGCGTAGACAGAGCAGCCAGGCTTATCTTGGGAGGGAGAGAGAGCTGTAGAAAAGTACAAAGAACTTGAAGCACTCAAATGGTTAAATAGAAACACAACCAGAAGTATTCTAAAAAATAAAGGTTTATTATGAATACACATACAGGCCAAGTTAGGTCTTGGGGTAATTAGTAGTCAGTCATAAACACTTTTATAAAAACACACTCCACTGTGCTCGAAGGCACACAGGCCAAAGAATATAACCTTATTTGGAACAGCTAACAGGAGTTCTAGGGAACTCACACCAATACTTACGTTTAGATTACATACAGTAATTCAAGGGTAGTAGACCCTAACATGTGTACCATGACGTTCAGCAAGAAATCACATGTTAAGTCAACCGGACAATATACATTTGTGAATAGTAACACACTTATTCTAGGAACAGGATACAACTAAAACCTTTTTTGCTATAACTTAGTTAAACTCAAGGTAAGTAAACCCTTTTGTGTAATATATAATTACAGCTACTTTTCAGCTCAGTGACACATGCAAGAACTTTGTAACTTATTTTAGATCGGCACACAGCTAACTCAAGGTAAGCGGAACCTCTATACTTTTGTAAGTAGCTACCAGCAACCTAACAGGTAAGTATAAACTAATGCAGACTGTTCTAGACCGGCTAACAGCAAGTCAGGGGAAGCAAGACCCAGTTGGGGGCACTCATACAATTATCCTAACAGGAATAATAAAGTGAAAACAACAGCATTACTTTTGGGAAGAGAGGAACCCACTTCACAGGTGAGTAACTTGACCCTCAGTCTACTTTCAGTTAGAATGGTAAGAACGTTTCTAAGGAAAGCTAGACTTGGAGATTACTTATTTAAGAAGGCACACAGCTTATTCAAGGTAAGTAAATCCTATCTATACTTTTCAGCACGGCAGAAAATAGCTAAGGTAAGAACATTTTGTAACTATCCACTCAGAGAGTTTAAAGTTACCAACTAACTCTGTTACAGGTAAGTACCCTTTCCAACACTTGTTTTGCAAAATTATCCAGCCCTTCCCAATTCTAGTACATGAGTACTCTCTGAGGCAGAACAAGGTCCCAATTGGTCTAGGAGCCAGCAGTAGGGAGGGTGAGATAAGGCTCAGTTGCAGGTAAAGTCCACGTTCCAGAGGAAGACTGGGCATACAAGTAAGTAGTTCACTTTAAAAGTTAGTTGAGGGGCCAGGGGCTTCACAGAAGACACCCTAGGAGGATTGTAGCACTGTGCCTGGGTGAACTGTACAATAGACCTCCCAATCACAGTAGCACCTCAAGGATAGACAGGAATCACAAGAGACTGAAGGTAAGTAAATACCACAGCCAACACAATACTTCAGGACAGAAGAAGTGTTGCAGCAGGAAGACTTCAGGATCTGCAGCCAAAAACATAGTCGATGGATTCCTTTGTCATGAAGATGGAAGACAGGACTTCAGAAGGACTTTTGCAGCAGGGATCATAGAATGCTCCAGGCAATAATTTCCTCATGGCTGGATGGGGCTCTGTGGTTTTGGTGCCTTTTTCAGAAGCACAGAAGAAGGCAAAGGGCCTCATTACACAGATGGCGGTGGACCAAGGTGCTATTAGCACCTTGGTCCATGCTGGTAAAATACCGGCAGCGCCTTGGTGGAAAGGGGAATTACCGCCCTATTCCAAGGTTGGCGGGGCGGTAATTCCCCCTTCCCCCATTGCCCTTCCCCATTCCCATTTTTGCCCCATAGGGCATAATGGGAATGGGGAAGGTGCTAATTACGGCACCGCAAATTGCGGTACCGTAATTAGCTCCCTGGTCCCTTTGCGGGTTGGTTTTTAACGCCTGCAAAAAGCAGCCGTTAAATTCCCCAACCCGCAAAGGGACCTCGTAGTAAGGCGGTAAGGGTTTACCGGTACCAGTAGAATACCGGTACCGGTAAACTCTTACCGCCTACCATGTAATGAGGCACAAAATATCGCTGGTCGGATTCTCGTCATTTGCAAGGTCCGCACTCTGATGAGCAGACTTTTTGGACTCGATTCACGTCTCTCGAGCTACAACAGGATTCACACAAAGTTTCAGCAAGATTCATAATTTGGAAGACTGTGAACCGCACAATATCTTAAGGTCCGAGGGTATTGGGGTATTGCAGACCTGCAATGTCGCAGTACGTCATGGGATGGCTCAAAATGCAGGTCTTCCAGAGTCTAGTGGGCCTTACCAGGCTCTGGGTTGGGGTCATCTTTTTCGGATCTCTAGGCCGATTGGAAGGAAGGGCTACAGCAAGCTCTCCGGTCGCTGGAAATCATCTCAGCCGCATTTCCTTCATCATCCTCTTCGGTTTTGGTTCCAGTTGTCGACTTGTCAGCAGCTTCCTGGTTCGGAGTTTTGATCAGGAACTACAGTAGAATCGCTGCATTCTCCCCCTGCATTTTACAGAAAGGGGCGGTTTGTCTGTCCAATCAGGACAGCCAGTCCTCAACTGGGAGTTGGTCCCTTTCAGACAAGGTGGAAGACAAAGGGCTGTGGAGTTTTAGACTCTTCCCTCGCTTCCTGCCTTTCCAGACACTCTGGAACCTTGGCTGGGAATCCACAGGATTCCCACCGAAGACTAGACAGACACTGAGGTCATTCCCACATAGAATCGCTGGGGAAGACCTCAGAAACAGCAAGGACACAAGAAATGGTGTCCCTTCTGTGCATTACCGAGGCTGAATTTACAGCCTGTGAGAAATAAGACTAAAAGTCATAAAGGTAAAACCACTGCCACCAGCCAATCATGGAAAACTTGTAACAGAATGTTATCAGGTAAGTAAGAAAGGGGATAAGGTGGGGTGGGCTGGCTCACTATATAAAATATAAAGGGTGATGACAATCCCTCTTTATCCCCTTGGGAACTGTAGCTCACCCAAGTACATGAAACAGAAATTAACAGGAGAGCCCATAGGGGGAATCCAGCCTTAACCCACAAGTTGTAGCAAACTATAACTTCAACCATACACTATGGAGAGACATAAAAAGGTCACCCATAAAAAGAGTAAAATACTAGGTGAGAGGGCAAAAAGATTCCCCTACACCTAGGGACAATGTAAAATAGTTACCTAGTCAAAGCAAAGGGTTCTGGGGTTGACACAGGTCAGAAAGATTTATCATAAATATCAAAATCTCACCTAACACCAGCTTACTCCCAATCTGCCAGTAGGGGCCTGAACTCCCGGCAGGTCAGGCCTGCCGATTCTTCAGTGCCCCTAATGGCAGACTCAGGGTACCATTGCTACCGGCACATTATTTCCAGACTGGCATGCTCGTCATGAGGCCCTATGTCTACTCCTCAAGAACCTACTGCTTCCTCTACACGCTCCCTGAAGCCTATGCTAGGATAGAAATGGCCAGATACATATCCAAACGGAATCATAAAACATTGCGACAATCAAATAAATTGGCAGCACCTAGTCTTTTGAGGAACTAAATACCAGGCGATGCTGAATAAAGTCCTCATGGACAGCGGGAAGAAAAACTGAAACCTCAGCAGAGGGGGAGAAGTCCTGCACATGCAGTGATGGGGTGCAAGGCAAAGAAAAAGACAAATGGGATCCCCGGTTTTGGGTGTCAGGCAAGTAAAAAACAACTACAAGAATTGGACTGAACCACAGCAACTCTGCTTTGCTACCACAAGGCCCTGGAAAGACCCTACTAGGGAAGCTCCGGGATGAACCCTATAAAGAGGGAAGAAACCATGAGGTGATTGAAGGAAAGTCAAGAAACTGTTCATGTGGATTGGACACTAAGCAGAAAACAATGTACTGAATGGAATAACGGCAATTGAACACTTATTGAATACCAAACTAAGTAGAAGCAATACTTTTAACACGTTATGGCAGGTTTTTGAATAGTGAGCCATTACTTGAAACCCTGATTGAAGGACTTTTGTAGGAAGAAGTCTGAAGGATAATAAGTGGACCATGTAGTAAGACAACTGTGCCTAGACCAGAAGCCACAAAAGGGCTGTCAAGTGGCAAGCGGTGTTAAACTAATCAAAGGAGGGGTCATGTGGTCCCTATGTTTTTCTGAGACCTAGTGAAGTAACTAATGAGAGGGAGTGACTCTTGGGGAAGGGAACCCTGAGAGGTAAAGCTCAGGAAGGGCCATGTGCAACCTATGTTTTTCTGAGAACGGGTGAAGCAACTAATGAGAGAGTGATGCTTGGGCAGGGGAACCCTAAGAGGTAAAGCTTGAAGATGTTTTGTCTTGGGGAAGGGAGTCCCGAGATAACTGTGTTGTGTTAAACTTTTGTATTGCATTTGAACTTGGGGAAGGGAGACCCCTAACATGCTGTCTTGATGTGAACTGTGACATTTGCGTGCCTACTACCAGGTGGCCTCAGAGCTGGCGCAGTCCTGGCTGAGAGGAAGCTATATTGGAACTGTGTTGAGCTCTGGTCGAAGAACTTTGAACACTCTGAACATTTTTGCTTTGGAACACTGATCTTTGGTTGAGAACATTCCCCCACTAGTTTGTTGTAGTTGTGAGGATAGCATACATTTTATGATACAGACAGAGGTTTTGCTTCTGGACTTCCTCACACAGACTTTCCTTAGTTCAAGTTAGGCAGGGAAATCTGTGTCATAGCATAGGGTTAGTTAGGCATTATACCAACCTAAATATAAATAAAGTTGTTGAACTATAGTTTTGTTGTCTGTGTCATCTCTCTTGGTAACATGTCAGTCTCACATATGGTGTCAGCTGTGGGATACAGCTCAAGACACAGATCGATGAGCCTTAAACCTTAAAGTATGAGAAGTTGAGATGAGAAATAGAGCTTCGGACCTTACACTGGCAATTACTGGTTCTGTGGAGTTCGATATCTGTAGCAGTTGATCAGAGACTTTTCCTGGTGGGGAAAGAAGGTTGATATCGACATGTTTAATTGTGGTACCACTCCTGGTACCTATATTCGACTTGCTCCTCGATTCTGGTTGGCATGTCAATTTGATCCAAACTTTAGAGGTGAGGTGACAGTTTTGATGCAGAATTTTGGGAAGGACATTTTGTTTGTTCATCAAGGCCATAACATTGCCCGAGGGAGAATTGAGAAGGCTTTGACTCCCAGAATATTGGACATAAATTATGAGCAGGAAGGTTTTAGAGAAGAAATCCCAGTTGACTCTGTCCCTTATGGAACAGGTCATGGAGGGGAAAAGGAAGCGTCCATGAGTCTTCCAGATTTGGCAGTGGCACAACAAGATACCCTCTTAGAATTTTTTTTTCTCACAATTAATTTCAGAGGAGGACAGATGTGAGAGAGGGGATATGTTCTTCTTTTTGAAATAGGGTCTCTCATATCAGGGAGAACCCAGTTCCGGGGGCCAGATACAATCTCAATTGGTAATTCCTGAAGAGTATAAAAATATTGCTTTGGGGACTATTCAGTGTCCTTTTAACACAAGAACATACTAATCATATAAACCGGCATGCTCGCAATGAAGCCCTATGTCTACTCCTCTAGAACCTACTGCTTCCTCTACACGCTCCCTGAAGCCTACGCTAGGATCGAAATGGCCAGATACATAATCAAACGGAATCATAAAACATTGCGACAATCAAATAAATTAGTAACACAACAGTCTTTTGAGGAACTAAATGCCAGGCAATGCTGAATAAATGTAAAGGGTTCTTAAAGGAAAGGTTCTTTTGCGTTGGGATAGAAGCTGATATTCAAACCCTGGTACGTGATTGTGTAATCTTACAGAAAATGGATTTGTCTCTCCTGCTGATAGAATCGTGCAGTGAAAATACACGATCAGATATTCTCGAAACATCTAGAGATGATTTATGCAAGGAGAAGGAGGAATATTTTCCAGACCAGAAGAACAAAAGACTTCTTTGGTAGGATTAGCTTTTTGACCCTTAAATGCTCACGCTATTGTTTCCATTGGATAATCTGTGGGAGGGAATGACTGCCATCTTGGTTGTCCCATTGATTGCCAAGTATCTTGCAGAGAAAAACGAATAGTCTCCTTGGGCCTACAGGTCAATTGTCCCTGTGATTCATGTATATATGTGTTACCATCTAAGATTGCAGGGTTACAAATCCAACCTATAATTTCCTATCATTTTTCAGATGATCCTGTGGGAATTAGTAGAGGCCAGCAATTAGCAATCCTGAAATATGAAGATTTTGTGACAATACTGGGTTCTTTGGAGACAAGGGAGGATTTTGGAAAACCCATTTTTGAAAAGGAAGAAAGAAAAACCCGAGTCTCTAACTTTTACAAGCTAAACCTACAGCTGCCATATTCTAATAATAGACAGGCAAAACCGACTGTTTAATAGACCTCTAATGGACATCTTCTTAAAGTTCAAATTGAACTACCATTCCTACGCAGATGACACACAAATGTATGTCAGAATGAAAAATGCTCCAGATGTGACTGAACGCATCCTAGCCTGTGTCAACACGATTAAAAGCTGGATGACTGAAAGTAAGCTTTAGCTTAACCCCTCAAAAACTGAGTTTATAACGTTTGGGCCAAAACATACTCTTAGAAAATTACCACTGCGCTACTATGTGCCCAGCAATTTTTGATGATGCAACAGCCCTTTCAAATAAAATTAAAATCTTGGCTGCATCTGGCAAGCATCCTTGGGCTGTAATGCGCATGTTTCAGAGGTGGTTAAGTTAATATTTTTTCAACACAGGTTGTTAAAACCTATTCTGCCATTTATTTCACAATCAAACCGTGCAGTGGTCATAGGGACAATGGTAAACTCCAGGCTTGTCTATTGTGGCACTCTTCGTCTGGGAGCACCCGAGGGCCAACTCTAGCGGCTTCAGGTGGCCCAGATTCCCGGGGTTAGACTGGCCTTTGGTTTGCCAATAACGGCCCCTATCTCCATGCATGGGAGGACAATGCACTGGCTGCCAGTCCGGAAGAGAATTGAATTTATAGTATTGTGTCTTATCCATGAATGTATTTTTGGAATGGCACCTAAATGTCTGGCCCTAAAACTCGAGCCTTACCAGCCGGTACGAGCGCTGCGCTCATCTGATATAAATATGCTAGCCGTCCCACTGTCTCATTGTGTCTACAGGGGGCCTGTTGTTTTTCCATCAGAGGACCCCATCTGTGGAACACACTCCCTGATGTTTTGCGGAAAACCAGCTCTATGGGCCTCTTCCGGAAGAATCTGAAAATGTTCTTGTTCCGGTAAATGTTTATCATGTTTATAGCCGGGCAAAAGAATGTAACATCAGCGCCTCGATGAGGCGCTCTGCTTGGTTCCAGTGGGAAAAACGCAATAAGAATGTTAAATCAAATTAGATCAAATCTGATCTTGCGAATGACTAAACCATCTAAAAAGGAAGAAAGTGAAGTGATTGACTATCGATTTCCAGGCACAGCATCAAAACTGTGTTAGATATTAATCTTCCCCAGATAATGTCCTCAGTTAAAATAGGAAATGGACTAGATAATGCTAATAAAGAGGATGGAAAAAAAAGAAAGAAGTCCTGTAGTAACCAACAATTGAGTTCATGTAAAGGGTTTGGACAAGTGGAAACAATGAGTTATCAGACTCCTCAGTTATCGTCATCTACACCAGCTAATCCCTCCAGGATAGAGCATAATCCCCTGTTATATGTCAAGAGATGCAAGTGAACAACAAGTGAACTCTTTAGCATCCTCTACCGCTTGCACGTGCAAGCTCATCAGGGCAAGTAGAGCATTCCTCTCCCAAGCTAGCTGCATTACCATCGCCAATGCCTCAATACTATCCAGAATCGACTGCTGCAATGCCATGTATCTAGGAGCCAACAAATACATAACAGACAAGCTCCAAACTCTGCAAAATAACGCACTCAGCACAGCCCTTAACCTACCACACAAGGAACACATATCCAACAAAAGAAGAGAACACAAATGGCTCAAAATATGCGACCGCATCTCACTCAAAACAGCATCACTCACCTTCAAATACTTAAACAACGCTGCCCCTCCCTACCTGGCAACCAGAATAGTAAAAAGAACCTCCACCAGACCCATGAGGATGACCAACGCTTACTGCCTACAGGTACCCAAATTCAGACAGAAAAAAACAGGCGGTAGCAGCTTCCCTGTCATGGCAGCCCAACACTGAAATGCCCTCCCTCTCAACATCAGAACTGACCAATCCTATTACAGTTTTAGGTGAAACACCCTCACCTGGTTACGCTCCAACGATCCCATGACTGAACAATGCCCCTGCACCTAGCCTACCTCACTGTATATATGTATATAAACTGACCTGCTAAATGTACAATACTGTATGTATATTTGTATATATGCCTACTTAACAGACCCTGTAAGTAATGTAATGCTCCGCTCACCATTCGACTGTTTCCTACCCTGTAACCAAGCCTTTATGTATACTTACTCCTCTGTTCTCTGTTGCGCCCTGTTACCTCTGGGTTTTGCGCTCTGTATCAAATAAATAAACAAACAAACAAACAAACAAACAAACAAAATACAATACTTGCAAGAGTCCGGTCCTCCTAAAGGAAAGCTTGCTTTAGGCAGAAATGGATACAGGGAGTAAGAACAGTACTATATGACCTGGGGAACTTCCACAGATAAGGGGAAAAACTCAGAGAAAGGAGGTCAGCTGTGTACATGGACATTCCAAAATCTACCCAGTAACTGGAATGCCTGTGACCATTTTGGGGAGAAAAGCACCTTTAAAGTTTTTGTGGTTCCCAATTGATTGTAGGGCGGGATGTTCTGTATTTTGATCAATGGTTCTCCCGGATTGCCCAAATGAAGTCAAAAGAAGCGGTAGGGAAACCTCAAACTACTTCAGGAATAGAATACTCAAATGAGGAACCAGAATGTAGAAATCAAAAGAACAACCACGTTACAGAATGCAGGAATCCTTGGGCTGGAACATCAGTGATGCCACAGAAATTCCTCAAGGGAAACAAAGAACAGAGGTAAAGGTTTTACCCTCTCAGTCTTCTTGTGTCCCCAGTCCAAGCCGCGATGGGGAAGGGTATGTGAGAAACCTGAGGGTGTCCTCGCATCGATCTCCCAGGATCCTCTGTTCAGGTGGCCATGTAAGGGCCATCACTTTTAGATCCTTACCCTGGGGGTGGACAAGCGAGGGAGGATCACCTGAGTGGGAGGTCATTGGGAGATAGAGAGAGGATTGAGGGTTAGACATGGTATGCCCCTTTTCCTGATAGTGACTCAAACTCCCATCTCTTGGCTTTTATGGGCTAATGTCAGTCTTATCCCCTTGGTCCCCGCAAAATCCACTTTTTTACTGGGAAGAAGATACATCTAGAAGTAATAAAGATTACCAACTGCAAAACCCACTTTGGTACTGGGACGAGGAAGAGAGGATTAGAAGTCTCTAGCTACCCGAGTCAGGCAGGTTTCTTTAATAAGAGTAGGCAAGCTCAAATATTTATACCACCTGCAGACCCTTAATAATTAGAGTGTTTAAAAAGCAGGAGCAGAAGCAGCGTTACAAGCAGCGTCGTGAGCAGCAGGAGACCCGCACATGGATGCAGGCGTAGTGGTCTAGGAGGCGCCAAGATGGCGACAAATTACCCAAAGGACTTGCAGATCCCAGAGGAGCTGGGAATTTAAGATTCCTCAAGCCCGGAAGCCTGGCAGTGCTGGCGAAAGCAAGAACCAGCACAGGGGAGAAAGGGCGAACAAGTCAGGTTTGCGGCAGTGAGCGTCCCGCTGCCCGTGGGAGAGAGAGGGGAGCCATGGGACTCACAAAAGCCCAAAAGAGAAGGTGCGAGCAAGTCAGGCTCACTGGCGTGAGCGTCCCATCTCCCGGGAGAGAGAGAGGGAAGCTGCAGGAGCTACGAGAGCACACTGGAAGGTAATGGGAGCGTTGGAGCAATGCTCCAAGCTAATGGACTGCGACATAATACTGGGAAAGTGTAATGTGACTGCTGAAGTGAAGGAAATCAACATATTGAATGGAATAACGGCAATTGAACACTTATTGAATACCGAACTAAGTAGAAGCAATTAACTTAACACGTTATTGCAAGTTTTTGAATAGTGAGCCATTACTTGAAAGCCTGATTGAAGAACGTTTGTAGAAAGAAGCCTGAATGTTGACTTTAAGCTTGAATGTAGCAACAGGGCTGGTAAATCCATCCAGTGAAACTTTAATACACTTTGGCAAGGTCTGATGTAGCTCACCCAACTAAAACTGTATCCTGCAATTTTCTTGCCGATGAAACACCTCAAGAAACCTTTGAATATGAGCTATTGAACACCAGCTGGGGGAAACCTTTGGTTGTGTGACCTGTGATGGGTGGACGGTGTGGTGTGGTCTGACAACTGCGCCTAAACCATTGTGTTTCCATATGTTAACTTGGCTACTATCAAGATCTAAGTTATGAGCAAGACAGATGGCTTTTGGTTGCGTGGCCTGTAATGGGTGGACTATGTGGTTCGACAACTGCATCTAGACCAGAAGCCACAAAGGGGCTGATAAGTGGCAAGCGGTGTCATGTGGACGCAATGTGTTTCTGAGACCTAGTGAAAGAACTATTGAAAGAGTGACTCTTGGGGAAGGGAACCCTGGGGAAGGAGGACAATGGTATCCCCACTGATGAAAGTGGTGGCTCTGACTGCTCTCAGGTTCCCCTGGACTGAGGGGATGCAGGTGAGGAGAGGGGAAGGAGGGCGATGGTATGCCCAACGAACTGGGAGGGGGAGACCTGCCTGCCTCAATGACTATGTACTGGACCCCTGAGTCGAGCAGCCGGGAGTTTGCAGGAGATTGTTTCAGACCTGTTAAGTTAGAGGGTGTGATTTGCCACGTGTTTTGTGGGTGATGGTTTTGTGATAGTGTTGTTGTTATGAAAAAGGAGGAGTGGGGTGGCCCTTTAACAGACAAACACGTCGGAGTGACGCATCTCTGTTGTGTGTGGACATTAATAAATGGGGAGAGTCACGTGTGCTCATCAGAGCACGCGTGGAGCCCGGATGGGAAGCAGAGTCTGCTGTGTCTTCTGTGAAGCCGGGGGGCTCACGGTGCAACTGGAGACCTCATAGCAGGGAGCCCCTTCCCACACTGGGCAGGAGAGCTCACGTCTGGGCCCACAACAATCTCGTTGTCACCAATGTTATGAAGTTTGGAGGTCTCATACGGTACCTCAGGCTCTGAGCCAACAGAGTACACAGACACTGCAATGAGGGTCCCGGGCTCCACTCCTGCACACCTCTGTGTGCAGTGTGAAGCCCCTTTTATTTGCTTTATGACTTTGCGTCATCATGACATGGTGGCTTAAAGAAACCTTATAACCTGAAGGTAATAGCAGTTAATAAAAGGAAGGGGATGTGCGAAGGAGAGGAAGGAATAGAAGTGATAGAAAGTTCATCTCCTCCCAGAAGCACTGTCAGGATGTACCACTAGTGCACCCGAGAACTCCCCAGAGAAAGACGGCAAATCATGCCATAAACATGTAAAATATTCTGAACTGATTGCGATTCACCTAAAGAAGCAGCGGGGGTGCCCTGCACCAGGAGCAACTTGTCTATGCATGTGCAGGCTGGACAGCTCACAGGTTAAGCGCTCGCCTTGGCCATTATTCAAACCTGTAGATTGTATGTTCTGCAGGTGGACAGCATAGCTCTCAACCATGTGTGTCGCAAAGGCGGGTGAAATCACCCGATTTTGTTTTTGGCGGGTGAGACGCCCATTAGAATGAATGAGCATGCAGGAGGCTTGGCGGGTGAGTCAGCCCTTTACAGGGCGGGTGACACCCGCCAAAAGCGGGTGAGTTGAGAGCTATGGGACAGGCCATTGAATCCCATATTCTTCAGAGGTTGATAAATGTATTATTACCAATAAGTATCAATAATCACTGCTAATATTATGGCGGTGAGCACTTACTCATGGGAGGAACCTGGTATCAGCGCTATATACAAACCCAATATCATTGTGTGAAGTATTATTGCTATTACTTTCATTATTCATATTACTATTGTGAGATGAACATTCCGAGGCAGATATGAGAGCTGGATGCCCAATACCTGTGCCTGTATGTCGGGTCATTCCTAGGTTTCTACCATCAGCAAGGCCCCATATTGGGGGTGAGAGTAGGTTGGCTGCTGGGTGAGTTGTTCATTCCCTTCTCCTACCCCAAAGGGCTGTAATTGTTGTGGAAACATTGGTTATTTTTCACAATCTGTGCCCAGCTCTGGATGTATGTGTTATCCCCAGCTGGGGTTATTCCCCCTTCCCAGCCCCTGCCCTACTCCCCATTTCTGCAGCTCCCCCATCTTCAGCCCCTCCTCCTCTGGGGTTATTCCCCATTCCTGGTCCCTGCATACATTTTCCCCGTCGCTTTATCTCCGGCTCTCGGCTGCCAGGAAGAGAGGCCCAGGAGTGTCTGGAGACAATCCTGCTCAGGTGGGAGCCACTGCTATCGGAGATCTGTAACCAGGGGGGTCTAGTGATGGACACAGGGGTCTGTACATGTATTAATCTCTCAATGAATAGTGTTGGGGGAGTTAACCTGGAATGGGGGCGGGGGGATTGAGGAAAAGTTGGGACTTGTTTAAACAGTTATGAACCTCCCAGCCATTACCAGCCCCTCTCTGCTGTGCCTGGGGGCTTTCATGAGTACCCCCTGGCTGGGGGGAGTGTTTCATCTTTCTGTGTGGGTGGGTGGGGGCGGGGGGGTTGTACATTACATATATGGTGGGTGTGTGTGTGTGTCAGTCTTGCTCTTCCCCACGGGATGCTGGTGAAACGCCCAAGGGGGGCATTTTGAGATGATGATGTTGTGTCCAGGGCTCCGATGGGAAAAAAGCTCTCGGGTAGACTCATGTCAGGATGAACATAGCTCCTGTCCCGACGTACAGAGGACATGTGAGTACAGCTACCCACTGTCCCGGCTAAAGGGAGGAGCCGCAGGGGTGTAGGAGACCCATAAAATCTGGGGGGGGACACCTTGGGGACTTTGTTTTTTTATTTATTTGTTGTGTTTTAGTCAAAGAACTTGACTTTTCACAAACTCAAAACAGCCGTACGTATAACATTACATGTATCATCACTGTATAAGACAAGAGAAAAGAAGAAAAGAAAACAGAAGAACATTAAGAAAAAGAAAAGCAGTTCAGAGTATAAAACCCTCCCAGCGATGGACCTTTAGAGAGATCTTTTATAATACTCTCACCTGCTCTTTAAGTGCAGGTGCTTTATGGGGTTTCGCCACCCCTTCCTATACTAGTCCACTTGAACCCTCAATGAAGGAACATTAGTGTGCCCTTTCAGCAGTGCATGGGCTGCAATCCTACCTCGGCAGCAGGGTCTTCACTGGATTCACATGGATAGCGGAACAAGTGCTGTTTTGAATCTCAAGGCTCTGCTTTATTTTTTTCTAGATCACCAAATGCCTTATGGTGGCCTCTATTAAAACCTGTCTACAACTCATTATTCAGCTGGTGGTGGGTACCAAAAATGCAGTTGCATCCCTATTTTAAAACAAGCGTTGGCAACGTCAACTGTTTGGGCTTTAATGTAGCCATGAAAAAGGCATTTGCCAAGCACCGCCATAGTGGTATTAGGTACCATCTGATGGTAGCAGCTGCAAAATGGTGCAAGCACCTGGACATTTAATGGTAGTGCCTGGCAAATGCCCAATACGTATAGACAAGCCAACACTTGCCATTGTTGGTTTTTAGCAGGCCGTCAGTGAAGGAAATGCATAGCGCTACTAGAGTGATTGATTGTTTACATGTATAGCGCCTATACACAATGGGCCTCATTACGAGCATGGTGGTAGTCGTGCCTGTATGGCAGGCACGGCTACCGCCATGCTCACTACCGGCACCCCCTCCCGCGATTGGGCAATAACCGGCCCATTACGAGATGAATGGGCCGGTAATTGCCCATTTGCGGGTGGCGGTAATGCTGGGCTCCCAATCCCCATTCTGTCCCATGGGGGTCAGGAGCATGGTTACACCAGCACCGTTTATAATGGTGCCGGTGCAATCACGAGTTCTGCTCGCGGTTGCCGTACAGGATGCCAGGTAAGACCTGGCGGGCCGTCAGGAACCTGCAAGAAGAACTCGTAATGCGGCGGCCTGATATGAACGGTGCCGGTGCCGGTGCCTTAGTGTTAGGAAAGATTTCATATGTGTGTGTAATTTTCCCTTCATGTGTCAACCCCAAACTTTTTGCTGCTGTTTAGACACCATTGACTGACTTTGTCAGAGAAGCACAGCCTTCAGCTGCACTCCTGTGGGCTTTCACTCACTTTTCATGGGGAAACTGACATGCCCTTAAGACAGTCAGTACTGGGAGACTTTGTTTCCCTTAGTCCTTTCCTCATGTTGCAGCTTTTGTGCAACATGTAACAAGTGTGCAATGTATCTTACCATACAGCACACTTGGGTCTCTAGTCATTTCCAAAGGCCCTAGATACTCTTGCTGGACTTTTTATGAACTGTGCAGATGTGTCAAGGACAGGACTGGTGGCAGCTATCTTTTCGCATTCTTTTTAACCCTTCCCTGCCATGTTAACCGCGTTAACCGCGTTTGGCACGAATAGGTGGCCTGGCTCCAAAATGGCCATGCCACGAGGTTTTTTGTCCTGTCCTTTGGCCAATCTTGCCTCTTTGCCTTCCCCAGGTTAAGCCGACCCGGGTCAGTCCTTATTTGGTCATGCACTTTCCGCGAAACCCAATGTTTTTGCAGGCTTCTGCATGACTTGTGTGTGTGCCTCCAGGATGTGGGCTGGGATGCCTGATGACCCGCTGGAAGGTTTGCCACCCTGAGCCCGCTGTTGTCCCGTGGGACCCCTCTGCATCTGGCCGTCCTAGAAGGCCTGCGAAGACGCTTCGACCCATTGGAATAGTGGGACCAACTATTCTCAGCACCTTCATCAAACCCTGCAAGTAAGCTTTCTCGGAAGTGTCCCTGGGCCAACCAGTGGACTGACCAGCTTACCCATTTGCTTTGCTCTGTCATCGCCACCGTTTTGAGGAGGCACTCGAAACTAGGTATACTGATAGCTCTGTGTACACGGCACCCTCACACCGAATTTCGTACACTTGGCATTCCCAGGTCTGAAGTGAGATGAGTGTGCCAGGACCAGAGTTAGCGCGGTTACCATGTTGCCCTGCCACGGCAACGACCTGTGCAAGTTTGCTGCATTGGTCACCCTCTCGCACCTGAAGCCTGCTGCAGTGAAACTGGGCTATTTCCTCCTCCCGGAGCGGAGAAATAGCCACTGTCCCGTTTGGGAATCATCGCTGTATCTCAGGAACTGAAAGGTGCCGAGACATCCTTTTTGCCGCATTTGAACCTGCCAGCAACGTGGACTTAACTGGCGAAGTTTGAGTCTGCTTGCGTCGGGGATCGGTGAGTACTCCTTACCCCAACCGGTGGCCCCTAGCGCAGGAGCCCATTTTTACACACGAGTGGCCCCTGTGGGCCCCTTTCCTTTCCACAGCTATTGCAAAATAGTGACTACATCCGGTACTCTCAAACTGCCTCTGCCTACAAGTGGAGGGCCTTCTTGAATAGTGGGAACTTGTTCTGTATCGCCTCATCCACCTTCCTGAGCTGCTAAAGACCCTCGAAGAGACCCTATTCAGCCCATTGGCACAAGCGCGTGCCTGTACTATTGAGCACAAGGCTCCTCTTTTCGTAGGGCTTGGACTGCCTCTTAGTTAGGTGTATTATTGATGTTGAACTGTGCCTAAAGATTAACTGCACTGCCTGTTTCCTTCCCATCGAGGTTGTCGACATATTTCGTGCAGTCACCCCTTTGGACCCCCATGGTCTTATATATATATTGTATTGAGTGTGATGTGTTGGTTCACTTAGTGTTACTGTGATTCTTTGCTATGGTCTATGTTACAAAGGCCTTGTAATAAATGTGTCTATATTTTTAATATAACACCTGTCTGGAGTAATTCATAAGTGTCCCCGCTTTGTGTGCTCATTGAGGTCCTTCAGTTACCCTCACCCCTCCTGAGACTTAGGGCCTCATCACGACTTGGGTGGTAACGCCGGCGCTATTAGCGCCTGTGCTATCTGCCCTACCACCAAACCCCCCGGCGGTAATAGCGCCGGATCACGAATTCGGCGGTAATGGTATTCCCCATTCCCCATTGAGCTCATTCGGGAATGCCTAATTCCCCATTGGGCTCAATGGGGAAATTTCGCGCTCATACCGCCGGCGGATTTCCCGCCGGCGGTATGAGCGCGAATTTTCGGCGGATTTCCCCCCAGCTCAGAGCTGGGGCAAAATCCGCTGAAGCCCTGATTTGGCGGACCCTTAAATCCGGTGGTAATAGCGCTACCGCCGGATTTAAGGGTTACCGCCAAAGTCGTGATGAGGCCCTTAGTCTTGACTGCCTGCCATAGCTACCCTGATTGGTCTGGCTTGTCCAGAGGTTACCCTGCTCCAAGAAACTAGGTTGGCCTTCTGAACCTCTGCCCCTCCAGGTCTTGACACTTACTGGCACCGTTCACTTGGCACTTGGTTCATACCGTGGCCGCCACTATTGTAATGAGGCCCCATGTGTTTCAAAGTGCTTTGGGGGGGGCATGGGAGAAATACAATTACATTCCTACAGGTCCTTGAAACAATTAAGAATGTGAAGAATAACTTTCATAATCAGCCTGACGACAGTGCAAGTGCAATGAACAATTAAGGAGAAAAGGAGTGGATGAAGGCATCCCTGGATAAGACATTTGTATTACACCAGTAGTATGTTCCCAGCTCCAATCAAGTTATTAACTACACAAGTCAGTGGCTTTATCTAAACCAGAACTGGCACATTATGTGCCCTTTATAGATCATTCTAGTGTTTTTTTTTTTAAAGGATAATGTTATGGCATAAAATGAGTCTGAAACCCGCGTAGGATCCATCCACCACAACTCCATGAAGGTTGCTAGGATAGCCCAAATAACATGATGCTGTGTCGCAGGCAAGATGCCACGCACCCTGGCACCAGCTCCCACTACAGGACAGGTCAGAGGTGACTATATACCTCATTTAAGGTTAGTCCTGGCTTCAGACCTAGGCTGCAGGTAGGATTGAGTGAAAAGGGAATTGATGCAGGAACAGCCTGCTGTGACTGTCTCTTCCTGGAGAGGAACCAGACAGGAGTGCAGATGGCACTGGGGCAGTGGGAGAGCGCCGAGCCTGAGCTCCCACATTCCCTCTAATAAATCCTCCCCATGCCGGCCTGCACCTGGGAGGGGGGGGGCACTGGGTGTATTATCAGGCCCAATCACTGGTGTAGTGAATATATCTGCAATTATTTCAACAAACAACTTCCAACCGTCCTTGTGCAGGCCTCGTGAGCATGGATCAAGCGTCAGAAGAAGACGCATTCGTGAATCCACCCTTTATCTGGGAACATGAGGCGAGGCACCATTCTTCCTTCTACAAATCTCCCCTCTGTACCCTTCTCTACTCCACATTCTCGTCTGCTGTACACCCTTTTCTCCCAAGTCCCTTCTCTGCACCCCACACCAAGTCACTCCTCTGACACATTGCCCTCTGCACTTTCTCACTTGTCTGTATTTCTCTCTCATTTGCAAAACCCAAAGCACCTTGTTAGGCAGAAACCTGTGCAGTTCCCTTAGGGAGCACTGCAAAAAGTTTAAGACTACAGGTGTTGGCAGTAAACCCACTTGGTAGCAGTCTGCACCACACAGATTTACCTGGTAGCTGTGGCTGAGCAGTCAGACTTCTCTCAAGAAGAGTTAGGCAGTATATAGAGCATACACAATAGGTACAGAGCTACAGTAGCACAAGCAAACACTGACCAGAGCTTTGGTGTAAAAGTATATAATTATTTATTTAAAAACACACTTGTAAAAATACACTAACACTAATATGGCAAGCAAGTTCAAAACACAGTCACTATTAATATATATACATCCCTGATTACTTATTGAACAAGTCTTAGTTAAACACCACTTATTTGCAGACAGAGGTGAGCTCTTAACCTAAGATGGCACTGTTAGGGAGAATTCTCTCTTTAGGCTGAATTTCCTAACCTAGTGAGTCCCCCAGCAGCTTTGCTGGATTTCTGGAGTTTGCTTTTTTCTCCTGCCAAGAGTGAGACTCTTTTTCTCCCACTCTTGGACATGATTTATGGTATTCCTTTGACTGTTAATGTGTTTTATGGGCTATGGGGTCCTTTACTCCATAGAGTTCCATGTGTTTTTACTATGTGTGTTACACGGCACCCTCCGTGCAGTGACACAGGGGTGTCATAGTGACACCCCACCATAGACTCCATACCCTGGGACTGACTACTGTCTCCCAGGGCATGTAAAGTCACCATTGGCTTTACTAGTCCCAAATTATTAACAGAAACCGGTACAAACCATCATATTGTGGACGTACTGGTCGGGGCAATTCGATTGCCCCGGGGTCTGTTAGTCGAGGGGGCACGTCTCCGTCACCCCTGATCAAGTTTTGGCTGGTGGCAGTGGATACTACTTTTTATAATTGACCGCGAATATATCCCTATGGGATTTTCCGATTGTTCGAGGGTACCAACTTTAATTATTTAATTCTCATAGCCTCGAACATATCGCTGGTTTATTTATTTAATATTAATTCGCCGGTTGGTATTTTTTGCCAGGACTCGATTCTAAAATGGCGTTTGTGTTCTCTTTTGTGACTCCAACCCAAGTCGAGCCCTTTGTTCCACTTTTTGGCGGGCTTCTCCACAGAAGCCTCCAAAAGTGGTGCCACTCTGTCTGGGTACCACATGGGATGTGGGAGGGGGATTAGGCACCATGGACTGAGTTACCTTGGTAACTCAAGTCTCACTCTTGTGTGATTGGCCCAAGTGGTGAGCCGGCCGGTGAAGGTGAAGCTTAGCCAAGACCTACAGTAAATTAGCACTTGATGTCTTTTGAGAGATGCGCAGGATAGGCACCAACAAATGGTTTATTTTGGGCAGGAAATTCAGCCTAAACAGAGAATTCTCCCTAACAGAATCCTTCTATTAGGCGCCCAATCCCTGCTCGGGGTTCTTTATTCTGATCAGGGATCCTTCTATTAGTGGCCCATCCCTACTCTGGGTTCTTTACTCTGATCAGGGATCCTTTTATTAGGGGCCCGTCCCTACTCTGGGTTCTTTACTCTGATCAGGGATCCTTCTATTATGGCCCATCCGTACCTTGGATTCTTTACTTTGATCAGGGATCCTTATATTCGGGGCCCAGCCCTACTCTGGATTCTTTACTCTGATCAGGGATCCTCCTATTAGGGGCCCATCCCTACTCTGGATTCTTCACTCTGATCAGGGATCCTTCTATTAGGTGCCCATCTCTACTCTGGATTCTTTACTCTGATCAGGGATCCTTCTATTAGGGGCCCAATCCTACTCTGGGATCTTTACTCTCATCGCCTTCTGGGGACTGGGGCCTCAATACCTTGAACTCTCTCTTCCTAAATATCTTCCTTCTCGAGCTCTTTGCTCATCCGTCTCCAACTCCTTAAGGGTCAGTCGCTTCTTCAAGCAACGAGTTGGTGGTAGATCTCTTTCTTCGGCTGGAGCCTCCCTGCCTCCCTGAAACTTGAGGAGGACCATCTCTGGTTCCGGAAGCACCTCAAAACCTTTCTCTTTGCTTCGCCTTTTCTCCTCCTCTCCCCTGCTGACCTCCTGGCTGATTCGAATCTGCACTGGTTACCTGGCCACCCTCTGATCTTTGGTCCAGGCCCCTTCCCCACCAGTCACACACACCTGCACTGCCTGCCTGGCATCGCCCGTACTTGGGGACTGTTTCTGTATCCCTTCAGTCCAACTACCAGCACTTGACACCTGATGTCTTCACTCACCTTTGCACTTGCCACCTGCTGGCCGTTACTTTACTTACTGTCATTATTCTATTCCCATGTACTGCATTGTGCTTTCCCCCCTCCCCACCGCACTTTTCCCCTTTCCCCATCCCATGCACTTGCACAATCTGAATGACAACTGACCTAGTATGATCGTTGTCTGTCCTCCCTTTGTTCCCCCTCCCTTGCCTCGTTGCACCTTGAAACACTTGTGTATAGGTGCGTTATAAATGCAAATCACATCATATCATATCATCAGGGATCCTTCTATTAGGGGCCCATCCCTACTCCAGGTTCTTTACTCTGATCAGGGGTCCTTCTATTAGGGGCCCAACCCTACTCTGGATTCTTTACTCTGATCAAGGGTCCTTCAATTAGGGCCCAAAACCTACTCTGGATTCTTTACTCTGATCAGGGATCCTTCTATTAGAGGCCCAACCCTACTCTGGATTCTTCACTCTGATCAGGGATCCTTCTATTAGGGGCCCATCCCTACTCCAGGTTCTTTACTCTGATCAGCGGTCCTTCTATTAGGGGCCCAACCCTACTCTGGATTCTTTACTCTGATCAAGGGTCCTTCAATTAGGGCCCAAAACCTACTCTGGATTCTTTACTCTGATCAGGGATCCTTCTATTAGAGGCCCAACCCTACTCTGGATTCTTCACTCTGATCAGGGATCCTTCTATTAGGTGCCCAATCCTACTCTGGATTATTTACTCTGATCAGGGATCCTTCTATTAGGGGCCCATCCCTACTCTGGATTCTTCACTCTGATCAGGGATCCTTCTATTAGTTGCCCAATCCTACTCTGGATTATTTACTCTGATCAGGGATCCTTCTATTAGGGGCCCATCTCTACTCTGGATTCTTTAATCTGATCAGGGATCCTTCTATTAGGGGCCCATCCCTACTCCAGGTTCTTTACTCTGATCAGGGGTCCTTCTATTAGGGGCCTACCCCTACTCTGGATTCTTTACTCTGATCACAGACCCTTCTATTAGGTGCCCAACCCTACTCTGGATTCTTTACTCTGATCAAGGGTCCTTCAATTAGGGCCCCAAACCTACTCTGGATTCTTCACTCTGATCAGGGATCCTTCTATTAGGGGCCCATCCCTACTCTGGATTCTGTCATGATTTCCCAACGAGTTCCCTGATTAAACCCATGTTTCCGTAGATTATTATTATTACTCTGTCATTTGAGAAGAAGTTATTGTGCCCATTCAAATCCATATAGTTAGTCATGGAAAATCGGGATTCCAAAATGGCTGCCTAGTGGTGTAACCAGGAACTAATTTGTAGGTCTAGTCTTTTGCAACCTTCTGCTATAAGTACTCAATTTCTGAGGAGACTCGCGCTTCGCGTTGTTGACTGCCTCGCAGTACGGACGCTCACTGCGGTCTCCGCAGAATTCCAGTCAGAGTTTCCCCGCCCTTTGTATTTCCAGTCAGAAACTCTTCGTCCTGTCCCATAGTCTCCTTCTCTGCTGATAGTCAGTAGTTGCTTATTATTTTGATGCCCCCTAGTTTCCGCGTCCTCAGTTCCAGTCCGAAGTTTTCCTGTCAAGAGTTTCGTGAGGAATATTTCTTACATACACGCAAGTACCAGTATTTAGGTTTTTCCCGAGATTTACCAGTGCCCAGTTGCTTTTAGTTTTGCGAGTGTTTTTTGGCAACGGATAGTCAGTGTGCATTTTCTCATTTTTTGGTTTATTCTATATATACTTGTTTCCGTGTGCCATTGCTTTAAACACTTTTTGTTGGTGCCAGGTTGTTGTCACACAACTCAAGAAAGGGTTGCCAAGTTGTGTAGCTGTTGTAGCTAGTTTCCACATTCATTTTACCATAAGGGTTTTATATCATTCCACATTACACTCTCCTGATAGTGGTTTAGTCAGTTCCGATAGGACAGCGCTACATCCCCTCATTTCGGAACAGAGTGTCATCAATATATTTACACTATTGCCCTCCAGTTGATAGTACTGAGCCTTCTATTAGCTACACTAAGGATGACTAAATTTTAGGCATACCTCTCCTTGTCACCAGTCTCCTTATTTCGTTATTTAAGAATACAATTGACACCTAGACTACTCCGTTTTCTTCTGGACATGCGCCCCTGTATGAACGCAGGATGGAGAGCTCACTAAAAAAGAACCTTAGGTGAGAATTCCCTGATGTTAGTTATCATTCTATTTTCAGCACTGGAGAGTTTTCTCAGAATATAGGTAGGACAGTATTAAGGAGGGTTGTTATCTTGTCATCCTTTCTACAGGGATTGTGAATCTACGGAGGCTCCAGGGAGTTCTTCTGGTGTTCCCGCAGATTGACAGGTGAGCGTTACAGATTCTTTACTCTGATCACAGACCCTTCTATTAGGTGCCAAACCCTACTCTGGATTATTTACTCTGATCAAGGGTCCTTCAATTAGGGCCCCAAACCTACTCTGGATTCTTTACTCTGATCAGGGATCCTTCTATTAGGGGCCCATCCCTACTCTGGATTCTTCACTCTGATCAGGGATCCTTCTATTAGGTGCCCAATCCTACTCTGGATCCTTTACTCTGATCAGGGATCCTTCTATTAGGGGCCCATCCCTACTCTGGATTATTTACTCTGACCAGGGATCCTTCTATTAGGGGCCCATCCCTACTCTGGGTTCCTTACTCTGATCAGGGTTCCTTCTATTAGGGGCCCGTCCCTACTCTGGGATCTTTACTCTCATTGCCTTCTGGGGACTGGGGCCTCAATACCTTGAACTCTCTCTTCCTAAATATCTTCCTTCTCAAGCTCTTTGCTCATCCGTCTCCAACTCCTTAAGGGTCAGTCGCTTCTTCAAGCAACGAGTTGGTGGTAGATCTCTTTCTTGGGCTGGAGCCTCCCTGCCTCCCTGAAACTTGAGGAGGACCATCTCTGGTTCCGGAAGCACCTCAAAACCTTTCTCTTTGCTTCGCCTCTCCCCTGCTGACCTCCTGGCTGATTCGAATCTGCACTGGTTACCTGGCCACCCTCTGATCTTTGGTCCAGGCCCCTTCCCCGCCAGTCACACACACCTGCACTGCCTGCCTGGCATCGCCCGTACTTGGGGACTGTTTCTGTATCCCTTCAGTCCCCCTACCAGCCCTTGACACCTGATGTCTTCACTCACCTTTGCACTTGCCACCTGCTGGCCATTACTTTACTTACTGTCATTATTCTATTCCCATGTACTGCATTGTGCTTTCCCCCCTCCCCACCGCACTTTTCCCCTTTCCCCATCCCATGCACTTGCGCAATCTGAATGACAACTGACCTAGTATGATCGTTGTCTGTCCTCCCTTTGTTCCCCCTCCCTTGCCTCGTTGCACCTTGAAACACTTGTGTATAGGTGCGTTATAAATGCAAATCACATCATATCATATCATCAGGGATCCTTCTATTAGGGGCCCATCCCTACTCCAGGTTCTTTACTCTGATCACAGACCCTTCTATTAGGTGCCCAACCCTACTCTGGATTCTTTACTCTGATCAAGGGTCCTTCAATTAGGGCCCCAAACATACTCTGGATTCTTTACTCTGATCAGGGATCCTTCTATTAGGGGCCCATCCCTACTCTGGATTCTTCACTCTGATCAGGGATCCTTCTATTAGGTGCCCAATCCTACTCTGGATTATTTACTCTGATCAGGGATCCTTCTATTAGGGGCCCATCTCTACTCTGGATTCTTCACTCTGATCAGGGATCCTTCTATTAGGTGCCCAATCCTACTCTGGATTCTTCACTCTGATCAGGGATCCTTCTATTAGGGGCCCATCCCTACTCTGGATTCTTCACTCTGATCAGGGATCCTTCTATTAGGTGCCCAATCCTACTCTGGATTATTTACTCTGATCAGGGATCCTTCTATTAGGGGCCCATCCCTACTCTGGATTCTTCACTCTGATCAGGGATCCTTCTATTAGGTGCCCAATCCTACTCTGGATTCTTCACTCTGATCAGGGATCCTTCTATTAGGTGCCCAATCCTACTCTGGATTCTTTACTCTGATCAGGGGTCCTTCTATTAGGGGCCCAAACATACTCTGGATTCTTTACTCTGATCAAGGGTCCTTCAATTAGGGCCCCAAACATACTCTGGATTCTTTACTCTGATCAGGGATCCTTCTATTAGGGGCCCATCCCTACTCTGGATTCTTCACTCTGATCAGGGATCCTTCTATTAGGGGCCCATCTCTACTCTGGATTCTTTAATCTGATCAGGGATCCTTCTATTAGGGGCCCATCCCTACTCCAGGTTCTTTACTCTGATCAGGGGTCCTTCTATTAGGGGCCCAACCCTACTCTGGATTCTTTACTCTGATCAAGGGTCCTTCAATTAGGGCCCAAAACCTACTCTGGATTCTTTACTCTGATCAGGGATCCTTCTATTAGAGGCCCAACCCTACTCTGGATTCTTCACTCTGATCAGGGATCCTTCTATTAGGTGCCCAATCCTACTCTGGATTATTTACTCTGATCAGGAATCCTTCTATTAGGAGCCCAATCCTACTCTAAATTCTTTACTCTAACCAGGGGTCCTTCTATTAGGGGCCCATCCCTTCTCTGGAGTCTCTACTCTGATCAGGGATCCTTCTATTAAGGTCTTAAGGGCCCAATCATACTCTAAATTCTTTACTCTGATCAGGGATCCTTCTATTAGTGGCCCATCCCTACTCTGGAGTCTCTACTCTGATCAGGGATCCTTCTATTAGGGGCCCCATCCTACTCTGGATTCTTTACTCTGATCAGGGGTCCTTCTATTAGGGGCCCATCCCTACTCTGGAGTCTCTACTCTGATCAGGGATCCTTCTATTAGGGGTTCATCCCTACTCTGGATTATTCACTCTGATCGGGGTTCCTTCTATTAGGGGCCCGTCCCTACTCTGGGTTCTTTACTCTGATCAGGGATCCTTCCATTAGGGGCCTATCCCTACTCTGGATTCTTTACTCTGATGAGGGTTCCTTCTATTATGGGCCTATCCCTACTCCGGATTCTTTACTCTGATCAGGGTTCTTTCTTTTAGGGGCCCATCCCTGCTCTGGATTCTTTACTCTGATCAGGGATCCTTATATTAGGGCCCATCCCTACTCTGGATTATTTACTCTGATCAGGGATCCTTCTATTAGGGGCCCATCCCTACTCTGGATTCTTTACTTTGATCAGAGATCCTTCTATTAGGGCCCATACCTTCTCTGTATTTTTTACTCTGATCAGGAATCCTTCAATTAGGGGCCCATCCCTACTCCGGATTCTTTACTCTGATCAGGGATCCTTCTATTAGGGGTTCATCCCTACTCTGGATTATTCACTCTGATCAGGGTTCCTTCTATTAGGGGCCGTCCCTACTCTGGGTTCTTTACTCTGATCAGGGATCCTTCCATTAGGGGCCTATCCCTACTCTGGATTCTTTACTCTGATGAGGGTTCCTTCTATTATGGGCCTATCCCTACTCCGGATTCTTTACTCTGATCAGGGGTTCTTCTATTAGGGGCCCATGCCTACTCTGGGTTCTTTACTCTGATCAGGGATCCTTCTATTAGGGGCCCATCCCTACTCTGGGATCTTTACTCTCATCGCTTTCTGGGGACTGGGGCCTCAATACCTTGAACTCTCTCTTCCTAAATATCTTCCTTCTCGAGCTCTTTGCTCATCCGTCTCCAACTCCTTAAGGGTCAGTCGCTTCTTCAAGCAACAAGTTGGTGGTAGATCTCTTTCTTCGGCTGGAGCCTCCCTGCCTCCCTGAAACTTGAGGAGGACCATCTCTGGTTCCGGAAGCACCTCAAAACCTTTCTCTTTGCTTCGCCTTTTCTCCTCCTCTCCCCTGCTGACCTCCTGGCTGATTTGAATCTGCACTGGTTACCTGGCCACCCTCTGATCTTTGGTCCAGGCCCCTTCCCCGCCAGTCACACACACCTGCACTGCCTGCCTGGCATCGCCCGTACTTGGGGACTGTTTCTGTATCCCTTCAGTCCCCCTACCAGCCCTTGACACCTGATGTCTTCACTCATCAGGGATCCTTCTATTAGGGGCCTACCCCTACTCTGGATTCTTTACTCTGATCAAGGGTCCTTCAATTAGGGCCCCAAACCTACTCTGGATTCTTTACTCTGATCAGGGATCCTTCTATTAGGGGCCCATCCCTACTCCAGGTTCTTTACTCTGATCAGGGGTCCTTCTATTAGGGGCCCAACCCTACTCTGGATTCTTTACTCTGATCAAGGGTCCTTCAATTAGGGCCCAAAACCTACTCTGGATTCTTTACTCTGATCAGGGATCCTTCTATTAGGGGCCCAACCCTACTCTGGATTCTTCACTCTGATCAGGGATCCTTCTATTAGTTGCCCAATCCTACTCTGGATTATTTACTCTGATCAGGGATCCTTCTATTAGGGGCCCATCTCTACTCTGGATTCTTTAATCTGATCAGGGATCCTTCTATTAGGGGCCCATCCCTACTCCAGGTTCTTTACTCTGATCAGGGGTCCTTCTATTAGGGGCCTACCCCTACTCTGGATTCTTTACTCTGATCACAGACCCTTCTATTAGGTGCCCAACCCTACTCTGGATTCTTTACTCTGATCAAGGGTCCTTCAATTAGGGCCCCAAACATACTCTGGATTCTTTACTCTGATCAGGGATCCTTCTATTAGGGGCCCATCCCTACTCTGGATTCTTCACTCTGATCAGGGATCCTTCTATTAGTTGCCCAATCCTACTCTGGATTATTTACTCTGATCAGGGATCCTTCTATTAGGGGCCCATCTCTACTCTGGATTCTTTAATCTGATCAGGGATCCTTCTATTAGGGGCCCATCCCTACTCCAGGTTCTTTACTCTGATCAGGGGTCCTTCTATTAGGGGCCCAACCCTACTCTGGATTCTTTACTCTGATCAAGGGTCCTTCAATTAGGGCCCAAAACCTACTCTGGATTCTTTACTCTGATCAGGGATCCTTCTATTAGAAGCCCAACCCTACTCTGGATTCTTTACTCTGATCAAGGGTCCTTCAATTAGGGCCCCAAACATACTCTGGATTCTTTACTCTGATCAGGGATCCTTCTATTAGGGGCCCATCCCTACTCTGGATTCTTCACTCTGATCAGGGATCCTTCTATTAGTTGCCCATTCCTACTCTGGATTATTTACTCTGATCAGGGATCCTTCTATTAGGGGCCCATCTCTACTCTGGATTCTTTACTCTGATCACAGACCCTTCTATTAGGTGCCCAACCCTACTCCAGGTTCTTTACTCTGATCAGGGGTCCTTCTATTAGGGGCCCAACCCTACTCTGGATTCTTTACTCTGATCAAGGGTCCTTCAATTAGGGCCCAAAACCTACTCTGGATTCTTTACTCTGATCAGGGATCCTTCTATTAGAGGCCCAACCCTACTCTGGATTCTTTACTCTGATCAAGGGTCCTTCAATTAGGGCCCCAAACATACTCTGGATTCTTTACTCTGATCAGGGATCCTTCTATTAGGGGCCCATCCCTACTCTGGATTCTTCACTCTGATCAGGGATCCTTCTATTAGTTGCCCAATCCTACTCTGGATTATTTACTCTGATCAGGGATCCTTCTATTAGGGGCCCATCCCTACTCCAGGTTCTTTACTCTGATCAGGGGTCCTTCTATTAGGGGCCCAACCCTACTCTGGATTCTTTACTCTGATCACAGACCCTTCTATTAGGTGCCCAACCCTACTCTGGTTTCTTTACTCTGATCAAGGGTCCTTCAATTAGGGCCCCAAACCTACTCTGGATTCTTCACTCTGATCAGGGATCCTTCTATTAGGGGCCCATCCCTACTCTGGATTCTGTCATGATTTCCCAACGAGTTCCCTGATTAAACCCATGTTTCCGTAGATTATTATTATTACTCTGTCATTTGAGAAGAAGTTATTGTGCCCATTCAAATCCATATAGTTAGTCATGGAAAATCGGGATTCCAAAATGGCCGCCTAGTGGTGTAACCAGGAACTAATTTGTAGGTCTAGTCTTTTGCAACCTTCTGCTATAAGTACTCAATTTCTGAGGAGACTCGCGCTTCGCGTTGTTGACTGCCTCGCAGTACGGACGCTCACCGCGGTCTCCGCAGAATTCCAGTCAGAGTTTCCCCGCCCTTTGTATTTCCAGTCAGAAACTCTTCGTCCTGTCCCATAGTCTCCTTCTCTGCTCATAGTCAGTAGTTGCTTATTATTTTGATGTCCCCTAGTTTCCGCGTCCTCAGTTCCAGTCCGAAGTTTTCCTGTCAAGAGTTTAGTGAGGAATATTTCTTACATACACGCAAGTACCAGTATTTAGGTTTTTCCCGAGATTTACCAGTGCCCAGTTGCTTTTAGTTTTGCGAGTGTTTTTTGGCAACGGATAGTCAGTGTGCATTTTCTCATTTTTTGGTTTATTCTATATATACTTGTTTCCGTGTGCCATTGCTTTAAACACTTTTTGTTGGTGCCAGGTTGTTGTCACACAACTCAAGAAAGGGTTGCCAAGTTGTGTAGCTGTTGTAGCTAGTTTCCACATTCATTTTACCATAAGGGTTTTATATCATTCCACATTACACTCTCCTGATAGTGGTTTAGTCAGTTCCGATAGGACAGCGCTACATCCCCTCATTTCGGAACAGAGTGTCATCAATATATTTACACTATTGCCCTCCAGTTGATAGTACTGAGCCTTCTATTAGCTACACTAAGGATGACTAAATTTTAGGCATACCTCTCCTTGTCACCAGTCTCCTTATTTCGTTATTTAAGAATACAATTGACACCTAGACTACTCCGTTTTCTTCTGGACATGCGCCCCTGTATGAACGCAGGATGGAGAGCTCACTAAAAAAGAACCTTAGGTGAGAATTCCCTGATGTTAGTTATCATTCTATTTTCAGCACTGGAGAGTTTTCTCAGAATATAGGTAGGACAGTATTAAGGAGGGTTGTTATCTTGTCATCCTTTCTACAGGGATTGTGAATCTACGGAGGCTCCAGGGAGTTCTTCTGGCGTTCCCGCAGATTGACAGGTGAGCGTTACAGATTCTTTACTCTGATCACAGACCCTTCTATTAGGTGCCAAACCCTACTCTGGATTATTTACTCTGATCAAGGGTCCTTCAATTAGGGCCCCAAACCTACTCTGGATTCTTTACTCTGATCAGGGATCCTTCTATTAGGGGCCCATCCCTACTCTGGATTCTTCACTCTGATCAGGGATCCTTCTATTAGGCGCCCAATCCTACTCTGGATCCTTTACTCTGATCAGGGATCCTTCTATTAGGGGCCCATCCCTACTCTGGATTATTTACTCTGACCAGGGATCCTTCTATTAGGGGCCCATCCCTACTCTGGGTTCTTTACTCTGATCAGGGATCCTTCTATTAGGGGCCCATCCCTACTCTGGGATCTTTACTCTCATCGCCTTCTGGGGACTGGGGCCTCAATACCTTGAACTCTCTCTTCCTAAATATCTTCCTTCTCGAGCTCTTTGCTCATCCGTCTCCAACTCCTTAAGGGTCAGTCGCTTCTTCAAGCAACAAGTTGGTGGTAGATCTCTTTCTTCGGCTGGAGCCTCCCTGCCTCCCTGAAACTTGAGGAGGACCATCTCTGGTTCCGGAAGCACCTCAAAACCTTTCTCTTTGCTTCGCCTTTTCTCCTCCTCTCCCCTGTTGACCTCCTGGCTGATTCGAATCTGCACTGGTTACCTGGCCACCCTCTGATCTTTGGTCCAGGCCCCTTCCCCGCCAGTCACACACACCTGCACTGCCTGCCTGGCATCGCCCGTACTTGGGGACTGTTTCTGTATCCCTTCAGTCCAACTACCAGCACTTGACACCTGATGTCTTCACTCCCCTTTGCACTTGCCACCTGCTGGCCGTTACTTTACTTACTGTCATTATTCTATTCCCATGTACTGCATTGTGCTTTCCCCCCTCCCCACCGCACTTTTCCCCCTTTCCCCATCCCATGCACTTGCGCAATCTGAATGACAACTGACCTAGTATGATCGTTGTCTGTCCTCCCTTTGTTCCCCCTCCCTTGCCTCGTTGCACCTTGAAACACTTGTGTATAGGTGCGTTATAAATGCAAATCACATCATATCATATCATCAGGGATCCTTCTATTAGGGGCCCATCCCTACTCCAGGTTCTTTACTCTGATCACAGACCCTTCTATTAGGTGCCCAACCCTACTCTGGATTCTTTACTCTGATCACAGACCCTTCTATTAGGTGCCCAACCCTACTCTGGATTCTTTACTCTGATCAAGGGTCCTTCAATTAGGGCCCCAAACATATTCTGGATTCTTTACTCTGATCAGGGATCCTTCTATTAGGGGCCCATCCCTACTCTGGATTCTTCACTCTGATCAGGGATCCTTCTATTAGGTGCCCAATCCTACTCTGGATTATTTACTCTGATCAGGGATCCTTCTATTAGGGGCCCATCTCTACTCTGGATTCTTTAATCTGATCAGGGATCCTTCTATTAGGGGCCCATCCCTACTCCAGGTTCTTTACTCTGATCAGGGGTCCTTCTATTAGGGGCCCAACCCTACTCTGGATTCTTTACTCTGATCAAGGGTCCTTCAATTAGGGCCCAAAACCTACTCTGGATTCTTTACTCTGATCAGGGATCCTTCTATTAGAGGCCCAACCCTACTCTGGATTCTTCACTCTGATCAGGGATCCTTCTATTAGGTGCCCAATCCTACTCTGGATTATTTACTCTGATCAGGAATCCTTCTATTAGGAGCCCAATCCTACTCTAAATTCTTTACTCTGATCAGGGATCCTTCTATTAGGGGCCCATCCCTACTCCAGGTGCTTTACTCTGACCAGGGGTCCTTCTATTAGGGGCCCATCCCTACTCTGGAGTCTCTACTCTGATCAGGGATCCTTCTATTAAGGGCCCAATCATACTCTAAATTCTTTACTCTGATCAGGGATCCTTCTATTAGTGGCCCATCCCTACTCTGGAGTCTCTACTCTGATCAGGGATCCTTCTATTAGGGGCCCTATCCTACTCTGGATTCTTTACTCTGATCAGGGGTCCTTCTATTAGGGGCCCATCCCTACTCTGGAGTCTCTACTCTGAACAGGGATCCTTCTATTAGGGGTTCATCCCTACTCTGGATTATTCACTCTGATCAGGGTTCCTTCTATTAGGGGCCCGTCCCTACTCTGGGTTCTTTACTCTGATCAGGGATCCTTCCATTAGGGGCCTATCCCTACTCTGGATTCTTTACTCTGATGAGGGTTCCTTCTATTATGGGCCTATCCCTACTCCGGATTCTTTACTCTGATCAGGGTTCTTTCTTTTAGGGGCCCATCCCTGCTCTGGATTCTTTACTCTGATCAGGGATCCTTATATTAGGGCCCACCCTACTCTGGATTATTTACTCTGATCAGGGATCCTTCTATTAGGGGCCCATCCCTACTCTGGATTCTTTACTTTGATCAGAGATCCTTCTATTAGGGCCCATACCTTCTCTGTACTTTTTACTCTGATCAGGAATCCTTCAATTAGGGGCCCATCCCTACTCCGGATTCTTTACTCTGATCAGGGATCCATCTATTAGGGGTTCATCCCTACTCTGGATTATTCACTCTGATCAGGGTTCCTTCTATTAGGGGCCCGTCCCTACTCTGGGTTCTTTACTCTGATCAGGGATCCTTCCATTAGGGGCCTATCCCTACTCTGGATTCTTTACTCTGATCAAGGGTCCTTCAATTAGGGCCCAAAACCTACTCTGGATTCTTTACTCTGATCAGGGACCCTTCTATTAGGGGCCTACCCCTACTCTGGATTCTTTACTCTGATCAAGGGTCCTTCAATTAGGGCCCAAAACCTACTCTGGATTCTTTACTCTGATCAGGGATCCTTCTATTAGGGGCCCATCCCTACTCTGGATTCTTCACTCTGATCAGGGATCCTTCTATTAGTTGTCCAATCCTACTCTGTATTATTTACTCTGATCAGGGATCCTTCTATTAGGGGCCCATCTCTACTCTGGATTCTTTAATCTGATCAGGGATCCTTCTATTAGGGGCCCATCCCTACTCCAGGTTCTTTACTCTGATCAGGGGTCCTTCTATTAGGGGCCCAACCCTACTCTGGATTCTTTACTCTGATCAAGGGTCCTTCAATTAGGGCCCAAAACCTGCTCTGGATTCTTTACTCTGATCAGGGATCCTTCTATTAGAGGCCCAACCCTACTCTGGATTCTTCACTCTGATCAGGGATCCTTCTATTAGGTGCCCAATCCTACTCTGGATTATTTACTCTGATCAGGAATCCTTCTATTAGGAGCCCAATCCTACTCTAAATTCTTTACTCTGACCAGGGGTCCTTCTATTAGGGGCCCATCCCTACTCTGGAGTCTCTACTCTGATCAGGGATCCTTCTATTAAGGGCTTAAGGGCCCAATCATACTCTAAATTCTTTACTCTGATCAGGGATCCTTCTATTAGTGGCCCATCCCTACTCTGGAGTCTCTACTCTGATCAGGGATCCTTCTATTAGGGGCCCCATCCTACTCTGGATTCTTTACTCTGATCAGGGGTCCTTCTATTAGGGGCCCATCCCTACTCTGGAGTCTCTACTCTGATCAGGGATCCTTCTATTAGGGGTTCATCCCTACTCTGGATTATTCACTCTGATCAGGGTTCCTTCTATTAGAGGCCCGTCCCTACTCTGGGTTCTTTACTCTGATCAGGGATCCTTCCATTAGGGGCCTATCCCTACTCTGGATTCTTTACTCTGATGAGGGTTCCTTCTATTATGGGCCTATCCCTACTCCGGATTCTTTACTCTGATCAGGGTTCTTTCTTTTAGGGGCCCATCCCTGCTCTGGATTCTTTACTCTGATCAGGGATCCTTATATTAGGGCCCATCCCTACTCTGGATTATTTACTCTGATCAGGGATCCTTCTATTAGGGGCCCATCCCTACTCTGGATTCTTTACTTTGATCAGAGATCCTTCTATTAGGGCCCATACCTTCTCTGTATTTTTTACTCTGATCAGGAATCCTTCAATTAGGGGCCCATCCCTACTCCGGATTCTTTACTCTGATCAGGGATCCTTCTATTAGGGGTTCATCCCTACTCTGGATTATTCACTCTGATCAGGGTTCCTTCTATTAGGGGCCCGTCCCTACTCTGGGTTCTTTACTCTGATCAGGGATCCTTCCATTAGGGGCCTATCCCTACTCTGGATTCTTTACTCTGATGAGGGTTCCTTCTATTATGGGCCTATCCCTTCTCCGGATTCTTTACTCTGATCAGGGGTTCTTCTATTAGGGGCCCATGCCTACTCTGGGTTCTTTACTCTGATCAGGGATCCTTCTATTAGGGGCCCATCCCTACTCTGGGATCTTTACTCTCATCGCCTTCTGGGGACTGGGGCCTCAATACCTTGAACTCTCTCTTCCTAAATATCTTCCTTCTCGAGCTCTTTGCTCATCCGTCTCCAACTCCTTAAGGGTCAGTCGCTTCTTCAAGCAACAAGTTGGTGGTAGATCTCTTTCTTCGGCTGGAGCCTCCCTGCCTCCCTGAAACTTGAGGAGGACCATCTCTGGTTCCGGAAGCACCTCAAAACCTTTCTCTTTGCTTCGCCTTTTCTCCTCCTCTCCCCTGCTGACCTCCTGGCTGATTCGAATCTGCACTGGTTACCTGGCCACCCTCTGATCTTTGGTCCAGGCCCCTTCCCCACCAGTCACACACACCTGCACTGCCTGCCTGGCATCGCCCGTACTTGGGGACTGTTTCTGTATCCCTTCAGTCCAACTACCAGCACTTGACACCTGATGTCTTCACTCACCTTTGCACTTGCCACCTGCTGGCCGTTACTTTACTTACTGTCATTATTCTATTCCCATGTACTGCATTGTGCTTTCCCCCCTCCCCACCGCACTTTTCCCCTTTCCCCATCCCATGCACTTGCGCAATCTGAATGACAACTGACCTAGTATGATCGTTGTCTGTCCTCCCTTTGTTCCCCCTCCCTTGCCTCGTTGCACCTTGAAACACTTGTGTATAGGTGCGTTATAAATGCAAATCACATCATATCATATCATCAGGGATCCTTCTATTAGGGGCCCATCCCTACTCCAGGTTCTTTACTCTGATCAGGGGTCCTTCTATTAGGGGCCCAACCCTACTCTGGATTCTTTACTCTGATCAAGGGTCCTTCAATTAGGGCCCAAAACCTACTCTGGATTCTTTACTCTGATCAGGGATCCTTCTATTAGAGGCCCAACCCTACTCTGGATTCTTCACTCTGATCAGGGATCCTTCTATTAGGGGCCCATCCCTACTCCAGGTTCTTTACTCTGATCAGGGGTCCTTCTATTAGGGGCCCAACCCTACTCTGGATTCTTTACTCTGATCAAGGGTCCTTCAATTAGGGCCCAAAACCTACTCTGGATTCTTTACTCTGATCAGGGATCCTTCTATTAGAGGCCCAACCCTACTCTGGATTCTTCACTCTGATCAGGGATCCTTCTATTAGGTGCCCAATCCTACTCTGGATTATTTACTCTGATCAGGGATCCTTCTATTAGGGGCCCATCCCTACTCTGGATTCTTCACTCTGATCAGGGATCCTTCTATTAGTTGCCCAATCCTACTCTGGATTATTTACTCTGATCAGGGATCCTTCTATTAGGGGCCCATCTCTACTCTGGATTCTTTAATCTGATCAGGGATCCTTCTATTAGGGGCCCATCCCTACTCCAGGTTCTTTACTCTGATCAGGGGTCCTTCTATTAGGGGCCTACCCCTACTCTGGATTCTTTACTCTGATCACAGACCCTTCTATTAGGTGCCCAACCCTACTCTGGATTCTTTACTCTGATCAAGGGTCCTTCAATTAGGGCCCCAAACCTACTCTGGATTCTTCACTCTGATCAGGGATCCTTCTATTAGGGGCCCATCCCTACTCTGGATTCTGTCATGATTTCCCAACGAGTTCCCTGATTAAACCCATGTTTCCGTAGATTATTATTATTACTCTGTCATTTGAGAAGAAGTTATTGTGCCCATTCAAATCCATATAGTTAGTCATGGAAAATCGGGATTCCAAAATGGCTGCCTAGTGGTGTAACCAGGAACTAATTTGTAGGTCTAGTCTTTTGCAACCTTCTGCTATAAGTACTCAATTTCTGAGGAGACTCGCGCTTCGCGTTGTTGACTGCCTCGCAGTACGGACGCTCACCGCGGTCTCCGCAGAATTCCAGTCAGAGTTTCCCCGCCCTTTGTATTTCCAGTCAGAAACTCTTCGTCCTGTCCCATAGTCTCCTTCTCTGCTGATAGTCAGTAGTTGCTTATTATTTTGATGCCCCCTAGTTTCCGCGTCCTCAGTTCCAGTCCGAAGTTTTCCTGTCAAGAGTTTCGTGAGGAATATTTCTTACATACACGCAAGTACCAGTATTTAGGTTTTTCCCGAGATTTACCAGTGCCCAGTTGCTTTTAGTTTTGCGAGTGTTTCTTGGCAACGGATAGTCAGTGTGCATTTTCTCATTTTTTGGTTTATTCTATATATACTTGTTTCCGTGTGCCATTGCTTTAAACACTTTTTGTTGGTGCCAGGTTGTTGTCACACAACTCAAGAAAGGGTTGCCAAGTTGTGTAGCTGTTGTAGCTAGTTTCCACATTCATTTTACCATAAGGGTTTTATATCATTCCACATTACACTCTCCTGATAGTGGTTTAGTCAGTTCCGATAGGACAGCGCTACATCCCCTCATTTCGGAACAGAGTGTCATCAATATATTTACACTATTGCCCTCCAGTTGATAGTACTGAGCCTTCTATTAGCTACACTAAGGATGACTAAATTTTAGGCATACCTCTCCTTGTCACCAGTCTCCTTATTTCGTTATTTAAGAATACAATTGACACCTAGACTACTCCGTTTTCTTCTGGACATGCGCCCCTGTATGAACGCAGGATGGAGAGCTCACTAAAAAAGAACCTTAGGTGAGAATTCCCTGATGTTAGTTATCATTCTATTTTCAGCACTGGAGAGTTTTCTCAGAATATAGGTAGGACAGTATTAAGGAGGGTTGTTATCTTGTCATCCTTTCTACAGGGATTGTGAATCTACGGAGGCTCCAGGGAGTTCTTCTGGTGTTCCCGCAGATTGACAGGTGAGCGTTACAGATTCTTTACTCTGATCACAGACCCTTCTATTAGGTGCCAAACCCTACTCTGGATTATTTACTCTGATCAAGGGTCCTTCAATTAGGGCCCCAAACCTACTCTGGATTCTTTACTCTGATCAGGGATCCTTCTATTAGGGGCCCATCCCTACTCTGGATTCTTCACTCTGATCAGGGGTCCTTCTATTAGGGGCCCAACCCTACTCTGGATTCTTTACTCTGATCAAGGGTCCTTCAATTAGGGCCCAAAACCTACTCTGGATTCTTTACTCTGATCAGGGATCCTTCTATTAGGGGCCCAACCCTACTCTGGATTCTTCACTCTGATCAGGGATCCTTCTATTAGGTGCCCAATCCTACTCTGGATTATTTACTCTGATCAGGGATCCTTCTATTAGGGGCCCATCTCTACTCTGGATTCTTTAATCTGATCAGGGATCCTTCTATTAGGGGCCCATCCCTACTCCAGGTTCTTTACTCTGATCAGGGGTCCTTCTATTAGGGGCCCAACCCTACTCTGGATTCTTTACTCTGATCAAGGGTCCTTCAATTAGGGCCCAAAACCTACTCTGGATTCTTTACTCTGATCAGGGATCCTTCTATTAGAGGCCCAACCCTACTCTGGATTCTTCACTCTGATCAGGGATCCTTCTATTAGGTGCCCAATCCTACTCTGGATTATTTACTCTGATCAGGAATCCTTCTATTAGGAGCCCAATCCTACTCTAAATTCTTTACTCTGATCAGGGATCCTTCTATTAGGGGCCCATCCCTACTCCAGGTGCTTTACTCTGACCAGTGGTCCTTCTATTAGGGGCCCATCCCTACTCTGGAGTCTCTACTCTGATCAGGACTCCTTCTATTAAGGGCCCAATCATACTCTAAATTCTTTACTCTGATCAGGGATCCTTCTATTAGTGGCCCATCCCTACTCTGGAGTCTCTACTCTGATCAGGGATCCTTCTATTAGGGGCCCCATCCTACTCTGGATTCTTTACTCTGATCAGGGGTCCTTCTATTAGGGGCCCATCCCTACTCTGGAGTCTCTACTCTGAACAGGGATCCTTCTATTAGGGGTTCATCCCTACTCTGGATTATTCACTCTGATCAGGGTTCCTTCTATTAGGGGCCCGTCCCTACTCTGGGTTCTTTACTCTGATCAGGGATCCTTCCATTAGGGGCCTATCCCTACTCTGGATTCTTTACTCTGATGAGGGTTCCTTCTATTATGGGCCTATCCCTACTCCGGATTGTTTACTCTGATCAGGGTTCTTTCTTTTAGGGGCCCATCCCTGCTCTGGATTCTTTACTCTGATCAGGGATCCTTATATTAGGGCCCATCCCTACTCTGGATTATTTACTCTGATCAGGGATCCTTCTATTAGGGGCCCATCCCTACTCTGGATTCTTTACTTTGATCAGAGATCCTTCTATTAGGGCCCATACCTTCTCTGTATTTTTTACTCTGATCAGGAATCCTTCAATTAGGGGCCCATCCCTACTCCGGATTCTTTACTCTGATCAGGGATCCTTCTATTAGGGGTTCATCCCTACTCTGGATTATTCACTCTGATCAGGGTTCCTTCTATTAGGGGCCCGTCCCTACTCTGGGTTCTTTACTCTGATCAGGGATCCTTCCATTAGGGGCCTATCCCTACTCCGGATTCTTTACTCTGATCAGGGGTTCTTCTATTAGGGGCCCATCCCTACTCTGGGTTCTTTACTCTGATCAGGGATCCTTCTATTAGGGGCCCATCCCTACTCTGGGATCTTTACTCTCATCGCCTTCTGGGGACTGGGGCCTCAATACCTTGAACTCTCTCTTCCTAAATATCTTCCTTCTCGAGCTCTTTGCTCATCCGTCTCCAACTCCTTAAGGGTCAGTCGCTTCTTCAAGCAACAAGTTGGTGGTAGATCTCTTTCTTCGGCTGGAGCCTCCCTGCCTCCCTGAAACTTGAGGAGGACCATCTCTGGTTCCGGAAGCACCTCAAAACCTTTCTCTTTGCTTCGCCTTTTCTCCTCCTCTCCCCTGCTGACCTCCTGGCTGATTCGAATCTGCACTGGTTACCTGGCCACCCTCTGATCTTTGGTCCAGGCCCCTTCCCCGCCAGTCACACACACCTGCACTGCCTGCCTGGCATCGCCCGTACTTGGGGACTGTTTCTGTATCCCTTCAGTCCAACTACCAGCACTTGACACCTGATGTCTTCACTCACCTTTGCACTTGCCACCTGCTGGCCATTACTTTACTTACTGTCATTATTCTATTCCCATGTACTGCATTGTGCTTTCCCCCCTCCCCACCGCACTTTTCCCCCTTTCCCCATCCCATGCACTTGCGCAATCTGAATGACAACTGACCTAGTATGATCGTTGTCTGTCCTCCCTTTGTTCCCCCTCCCTTGCCTCGTTGCACCTTGAAACACTTGTGTATAGGTGCGTTATAAATGCAAATCACATCATATCATATCATCAGGGATCCTTCTATTAGGGGCCCATCCCTACTCCAGGTTCTTTACTCTGATCAGGGGTCCTTCTATTAGGGGCCCAACCCTACTCTGGATTCTTTACTCTGATCACAGACCCTTCTATTAGGTGCCCAACCCTACTCTGGATTCTTTAATCTGATCAGGGATCCTTCTATTAGGGGCCCATCCCTACTCCAGGTTCTTTACTCTGATCAGGGGTCCTTCTATTAGGGGCCCATCCCTACTCCAGGTTCTTTACTCTGATCAGGGGTCCTTCTATTAGGGGCCTACCCCTACTCTGGATTCTTTACTCTGATCACAGACCCTTCTATTAGGTGCCCAACCCTACTCTGGATTCTTTACTCTGATCAAGGGTCCTTCAATTAGGGCCCCAAACCTACTCTGGATTCTTCACTCTGATCAGGGATCCTTCTATTAGGGGCCCATCCCTACTCTGGATTCTGTCATGATTTCCCAACGAGTTCCCTGATTAAACCCATGTTTCCGTAGATTATTATTATTACTCTGTCATTTGAGAAGAAGTTATTGTGCCCATTCAAATCCATATAGTTAGTCATGGAAAATCGGGATTCCAAAATGGCCGCCTAGTGGTGTAACCAGGAACTAATTTGTAGGTCTAGTCTTTTGCAACCTTCTGCTATAAGTACTCAATTTCTGAGGAGACTCGCGCTTCGCGTTGTTGACTGCCTCGCAGTACGGACGCTCACCGCGGTCTCCGCAGAATTCCAGTCAGAGTTTCCCCGCCCTTTGTATTTCCAGTCAGAAACTCTTCGTCCTGTCCCATAGTCTCCTTCTCTGCTCATAGTCAGTAGTTGCTTATTATTTTGATGTCCCCTAGTTTCCGCGTCCTCAGTTCCAGTCCGAAGTTTTCCTGTCAAGAGTTCCGTGAGGAATATTTCTTACATACACGCAAGTACCAGTATTTAGGTTTTTCCCGAGATTTACCAGTGCCCAGTTGCTTTTAGTTTTGCGAGTGTTTTTTGGCAACGGATAGTCAGTGTGCATTTTCTCATTTTTTGGTTTATTCTATATATACTTGTTTCCGTGTGCCATTGCTTTAAACACTTTTTGTTGGTGCCAGGTTGTTGTCACACAACTCAAGAAAGGGTTGCCAAGTTGTGTAGCTGTTGTAGCTAGTTTCCACATTCATTTTACCATAAGGGTTTTATATCATTCCACATTACACTCTCCTGATAGTGGTTTAGTCAGTTCCGATAGGACAGCGCTACATCCCCTCATTTCGGAACAGAGTGTCATCAATATATTTACACTATTGCCCTCCAGTTGATAGTACTGAGCCTTCTATTAGCTACACTAAGGATGACTAAATTTTAGGCATACCTCTCCTTGTCACCAGTCTCCTTATTTCGTTATTTAAGAATACAATTGACACCTAGACTACTCCGTTTTCTTCTGGACATGCGCCCCTGTATGAACGCAGGATGGAGAGCTCACTAAAAAAGAACCTTAGGTGAGAATTCCCTGATGTTAGTTATCATTCTATTTTCAGCACTGGAGAGTTTTCTCAGAATATAGGTAGGACAGTATTAAGGAGGGTTGTTATCTTGTCATCCTTTCTACAGGGATTGTGAATCTACGGAGGCTCCAGGGAGTTCTTCTGGCGTTCCCGCAGATTGACAGGTGAGCGTTACAGATTCTTTACTCTGATCACAGACCCTTCTATTAGGTGCCAAACCCTACTCTGAATTATTTACTCTGATCAAGGGTCCTTCAATTAGGGCCCCAAACCTACTCTGGATTCTTTACTCTGATCAGGGATCCTTCTATTAGGGGCCCATCCCTACTCTGGATTCTTCACTCTGATCAGGGATCCTTCTATTAGGTGCCCAATCCTACTCTGGATCCTTTACTCTGATCAGGGATCCTTCTATTAGGGGCCCATCCCTACTCTGGATTATTTACTCTGACCAGGGATCCTTCTATTAGGGGCCCATCCCTACTCTGGGTTCTTTACTCTGATCAGGGATCCTTCTATTAGGGGCCCGTCCCTACTCTGGGATCTTTACTCTCATCGCCTTCTGGGGACTGGGGCCTCAATACCTTGAACTCTCTCTTCCTAAATATCTTCCTTCTCGAGCTCTTTGCTCATCCGTCTCCAACTCCTTAAGGGTCAGTCGCTTCTTCAAGCAACGAGTTGGTGGTAGATCTCTTTCTTGGGCTGGAGCCTCCCTGCCTCCCTGAAACTTGAGGAGGACCATCTCTGGTTCCGGAAGCACCTCAAAACCTTTCTCTTTGCTTCGCCTTTTCTCCTCCTCTCCCCTGCTGACCTCCTGGCTGATTTGAATCTGCACTGGTTACCTGGCCACCCTCTGATCTTTGGTCCAGGCCCCTTCCCCGCCAGTCACACACACCTGCACTGCCTGCCTGGCATCGCCCGTACTTGGGGACTGTTTCTGTATCCCTTCAGTCCCCCTACCAGCCCTTGACACCTGATGTCTTCACTCATCAGGGATCCTTCTATTAGGGGCCTACCCCTACTCTGGATTCTTTACTCTGATCAAGGGTCCTTCAATTAGGGCCCCAAACCTACTCTGGATTCTTTACTCTGATCAGGGATCCTTCTATTAGGGGCCCATCCCTACTCCAGGTTCTTTACTCTGATCAGGGGTCCTTCTATTAGGGGCCCAACCCTACTCTGGATTCTTTACTCTGATCAAGGGTCCTTCAATTAGGGCCCAAAACCTACTCTGGATTCTTTACTCTGATCAGGGATCCTTCTATTAGGGGCCCAACCCTACTCTGGATTCTTCACTCTGATCAGGGATCCTTCTATTAGGTGCCCAATCCTACTCTGGATTATTTACTCTGATCAGGAATCCTTCTATTAGGAGCCCAATCCTACTCTAAATTCTTTACTCTGATCAGGGATCCTTCTATTAGGGGCCCATCCCTACTCCAGGTGCTTTACTCTGACCAGTTGTCCTTCTATTAGGGGCCCATCCCTACTCTGGAGTCTCTACTCTGATCAGGGATCCTTCTATTAAGGGCCCAATCATACTCTAAATTCTTTACTCTGATCAGGGATCCTTCTATTAGTGGCCCATCCCTACTCTGGAGTCTCTACTCTGATCAGGGATCCTTCTATTAGGGGCCCCATCCTACTCTGGATTCTTTACTCTGATCAGGGGTCCTTCTATTAGGGGCCCATCCCTACTCTGGAGTCTCTACTCTGATCAGGGATCCTTCTATTAGGGGCCCATTCATACTCTAAATTCTTTACTCTGATCAGGGATCCTTCTATTAGTGGCCCATCCCTACTCTGGAGTCTCTACTCTGATCAGGGATCCTTCTATTAGGGGCCCCATCCTACTCTGGGTTCTTTTCTGTGATCAGGGATCCTTCTTTTAGTGGCCCATCCCTACTCTGGATTCTTTACTCTTATCAGGGATGCTTCTATTAGGGGCCCATCCCTACTCTGGGTTCTTTTCTGTGATCAGGGATCCTTCTATTAGTGGCCCATCCCTACTCTGGGTTCTTTACTCTGATCAGGGATCCTTCTATTAGGGGCCCATCCCTACTCTGGATTCTTTACTTTGATCAGGGATCCTTCTATGTAGCTGCATCGATGGCTTGCTGCATGTTGATTGTAGCTGCATCAATGGCTTGCCAGAGGTTGATTGTAACTGCATCAATGGCTTGCCAGAGGTAATTGTAGTTGCATCAATGGCTTGCCAGATGTTGATTGTAGCTGCATCGATGGCTTGCCAGGTGTTGATTGTAGCTGCATCAATGGCTTGCCAGGTGTTGATTGTAGCTGCATCAATGGCTTGCCAGAGGTTGATTGTAGTTGCATCAATGGCTTGCAAGAGGTTGATTGTAGCTGCATCAATGGCTTGCCAGAGGTTGATTGTAGCTGGCGTGCCGGATGTTCATTGTAGCTGCATCAATGGCTTGTGAAAGTGAGAGTCCCCCAAAAATACAGTGATAACTCCCCAATGAGAGTCAGTAATGGACACACCCCAGGAGGGAATGAGACCAGGACCAAGTGTGTGTGAAGATAAAAAGTAAAGTTTATCCAAAACCAAATAGGGCAAGCAGAGAACTCTGCAAACTTCGAGAGCTCTCTGCCAGACAATAGACAAACATTCATATCTATTACAAAATTGCGTCATAGATGATGTAAACTATAGGGGGCACATATGTTGTGGGGATTGGACAATGCAAACTAGACATTGGGCCTCAGTACGAGTTTGGAGGTAGCCTTGCCCTTAATGTGGGCTCAATGGGAATGGGGAGGATGGTAGCAGCGGTACCATTCATAACGGTACCGTTGCTACCATCCTGGTCTAACCAGGCGTCCAGAGCGGCACCCGCAAATAAACACGTATTGTTGTGGCATGGCAACAACGGCGCCGGTTGCACTACCAGCACCGTTGTTGACTTACCACAACAGTTGTAATGAGGCCCATTATGTATTCTTTAGGGATGATGCTCCAGCATTGGCGAAGATCCGCGGGGTGCACAGGTCAGCTGGGCTCTTCTGGGTGGAGCGCAGGGTCAGATGATGTCCGTGCTGTTACAATTTATGCTACTTGACGACAGCCCTTATGGCCACACATACCTTGAACGTTAATTATGCATTTTGACATATAAGAGAAATATTACTAAACATCTGACCTTGACAGTAAAAGCGAGAATACATGGGTCCAGGTGCCCAAGCTGTTCAGGAGATTATGCTGTCACATTCATTGACCATTCCTTTAGATCTCACAAGACAATTATTTATTGTTTGTTATTGTGAGGGGAATATAGTGCCACGCAGGGGATCAGGGGTCTGGGGTGAGCTGGGGTGGTGCATGGATGAAGGGCATGCAATCGCTGCATCAAAAGGCTTTGGGGTAAGGGGCTTATTGCCCATATTTCTTTAACTAAAGCCTGGGAGTGCGAGGCGGGTTCATGGTGACATCATGTGTCAGAGGGCTGAGGGGAGGGTGGATACTTGGTGCGGGTTCAGCGGAAAGGGTGGAAGGGTGAGAGGTTACATTTGTAGCATCAGGGCATCAGTGAAACAAGGGCCTTTCACCATCAGCCCAGCATGAGGGGGTGAGTGGTGGAGGCTGAGTGCGCGGCGCTGCAAGACAGGGAGAGAAGGCCCTGAGGCCTGTTAAATTTGGTCCTGTTCGATTTGTGGCATTATATGTGAATCATTAGGATGAGGTAAAACCAGGTTATTGTCATTATATGTACAACAAATAGTTAGCGAGTTCTGGTTACATTACAGGTTCTGTCATTGTAGTTATCGTCCTGTAAAAATGACTCTATTCACATTAACCTTGTGGCTTTGTCGTTTATAATGTACACATGAGAAACTCATACAATTTTGAACACGTTTAAGAATATACATAATATTGAAAAAAACCATTGGGCACTTGGGTCATTTACTTTACATCAGATCAAGTGAGTTACTTGACACACCATACATTAGTGTGGGTCTTTGGTAGGGAACGATATGTAACCAACAATATAGGTCCCAAACATATGGAGCATGACTTTGCGTTTTGTGCAATCTGGCAAAGATCGTTTTGTTTAGTTTCATAGAGTCAGTCCCTTAATACACAACCACAGAGGGGGATTTACAGATTTTACAGGGAGGGGATTAGCAGTGTGGGTGAAACAGGGTGGTACACAGGCATGGGGTATGTATCTGTTACTTCAAAAGAGGAGCGCGGTAGGGGGGTTATCCATAGCATATGTCATAAATGTCGGGTTTGCAAGGGAGGGGACATGTTTGTGGAGATGAATTGTTTCTCTCAGACCCAAGCTCTTGCCCGGTCATTCACAGGTCAGTATTGGATGGAGGAAAGCAAAAGATACAGTGTTTGTCTTGTAGCTTATTCGCGCCTAGTCTCCCGTGAGAACAGGACTGCTGCAGGGAAACAGAGGGGAGGAGGGTGAGGGAAATAACTGGCCCACTGTGTGCGGTCTCGAAGGGAGAGCTGCAGCCCTGCAGGCTGCTTTTGCTCATGAGGCCTGTTTTACCATGTACAAAATGGAGTCGGAGTGTGGTACAAAATGGAGTCAGTAATCAGCCTTCTGGTTGAGTTTTGCATCCATATGGGTCGTCCCGCGGCTATCGGGCATCCGCGACCACAAGCGCATGTGTAGCCATTGGACGAACATAATGTGCAAGTGGTTCGGAATGAAGGGGAGGGGGCCTGAAAGACCTTTCCTCCCATACATTGCCCCGTTTCGTTACTTAAGAACATCAATCTTACTTAAGATGATAGATATAGAGGTTTAGTATTGGAAAATCTATTTCCTTTTTTGTAACATCTTATCTGGTTCAAAAAACCAGAGCCTTCAGTATTCCGATCTCCTTCCCTTGATTCCTCTTCATCAGTCTCGGAATCCACATCAGAGCTACCAGGTGAGGTATTAGGTGTACTTTCCTTAGAAGATGGCTTGGACAGGTTTTCGGCATGAATCAAAACAGGGGGATTTAACCCATGACTTTCTGTTCTACTGAATTGAAGGCTTTTGATTTGGAATATAGGTAAGGCCAACATGGGCAAACCTCTACATCTATCATCTTAAGTAAGATTGATCTTTTTGTTTAAACACTACTAGATAATGACCTATGAGTATGTACTAATATTTTGTTGTTGTTCTTTACCTTTTTGCTTTATGTTTTCTTACCTTGAACCTCCTGCCCCTTCACCCCTCCCTTTCTCTCTGTGACTATTTTTAATGTAATTTAATCTTTTGTTTTCATGGTTTACTTCTACATGTGTTTGATTATGCATTATGAGCTCTGATATATGTTTTTCACTGTGAATTCGGCTAATCTTTCACTAGTTTTTATCACCAGCCCTGATTTGAAAAAGAGACTGGTGTGTCGAAACACGTGTTATCCAAAAGGGCATTATAATCAATTCATTTCAGTTTCCACAAATATACGTTGTGGCGCAGTTCTTCGAGTGTGGAGCATTTTTTCTTCAACTTTTTCCTCAAGGGGTAGG